>NC_090921.1:1026991973-1027301086 GCF_040938575.1 Ambystoma mexicanum | reverse complement strand
TCAAATCCAGATTGAAGGTCTTTTGCCAAATGCAAATTTTATTGAATACTTGGAAAGTAAAATACTTGGAAAATAAAATAACAGACAATTTATAATTATATTATATTTCATCACTGAAAATAGATGCCTTTTGCTTTGAGGCTGTGGCCACGTTATGTTTCTGTCCAACACCAATCTTCATTGGTTTCCTGTGAGGTGTTTTGGATCCCCATCTCTTGCTATGAACTGGCAAAACAGCAGAATCCCCTTGACAATCTTGATTTCTCAAGGGAAAAGAGAGAACACTATACACCATCCAAGATATTAAAATATTGTCAAGGCCCAACACGGCTGAATACTCTGAGGAGATGGCCTGTGAGGCGCCGCCTTTCAACTTTTCCCCCTTAGTATGGTGGTCAGTAACATGCGGGAGACTGCGGAGGGGGTCATTTTTTTAATTGGGAACTGATGTGCTTTTACTCAATTCGGGAACCTCACAAGCCAAATTTGTAGTATTTTGCACGATCTGCAAGAGATGTTTACAAGTCGACGGTTGAAGTGGAAACTCGTATTGAGTTTGCTAGAGAATGATTTGCCAAGCCTTCGATAGCTCGTCGCTGGTTCAAATCCGGCTCAAAGGACTTTTGCCAAATGCACATTTTATTGAATACTTGGAAAGTAAAATACTTGGAAAGTAAAATAACAGACAATTTATAATTATATTATATTTCATCACTGAAAATAGATGCCTTTTGCTTTGAGGCTGTGGCCACGTTATTTTTCTGTCCGACACCAATCTTCGTTGGTTTCCTGTGAGGTATTTTGGATCCCCATCTCTTGCTATGAACTGACAAAACAGCAGAATCCCCTTGACAATCTTGATTTCTCAAGGGAAATGGGAGAACACTATACACCATCCAAGATATTAAAATATTGTCAAGGACCAACACGGCTGAATACTCTGAGGAGATGGCCTGTGAGGCGCGCCTTTCAACTTTTCCCCCTTAGTATGGTGGTCAGTAACATGCGGGAGACTGCGGAGGGGGTCATTTTTTTAATTGGGAACTGATGTGCTTTTACTCAATTCGGGAACCTCACAAGCCAAATTTGTAGTATTTTGTTACGAATTGCAAGAGGTGTTTGCATGTCGACGGTTGAAGTGGAAGCTCGTATTGAGTTTGCTAGAGGACGGTTTGCCAAGCCTTCGATAACTCAGTTGGTAGAGGGGAGGACTGTAGTGGTAAAACAGGCATCCTTAGGTCGCTGGTTCAAATCCGGCTCGAAGGACTTTTGCCAAATGCAAATATTATTGAATACTTGGAAAGTAAAATACTTGGAAAATAACATAACAGACAATTTATAATTAGATTATATTTCATCACTGAAAATAGATGCCTTTTGCTTTGAGGCTGTGGCCACATTATTTTTCTGTCCGACACCAATCTTCGTTGGTTTCCTGTGAGGTATTTTGGATCCCCATCTCTTGCTATGAACTGACAAAACAGCAGAATCCCCTTGACAATCTTGATTTCTCAAGGGAAATGGGAGAACACTATACACCATCCAAGATATTAAAATATTGTCAAGGACCAACACGGCTGAATACTCTGAGGAGATGGCCTGTGAGGCGCGCCTTTCAACTTTTCCCCCTTAGTATGGTGGTCAGTAACATGCGGGAGACTGCGGAGGGGGTCATTTTTTTAATTGGGAACTGATGTGCTTTTACTCAATTCGGGAACCTCACAAGCCAAATTTGTAGTATTTTGCACGATCTGCAAGAGATGTTTACAAGTCGACGGTTGAAGTGGAAGCTCGTATTGAGTTTGCTAGAGAATGTTTTGCCAAGCCTTCGATAGCTCAGTTGGTAGAGCTGAGGACTGTAGTGGTAAAACAGGCATCCTTAGGTCGCTGGTTCAAATCCGGCTCGAAGGACTTTTGCCAAATGCACATTTTATTGAATACTTGGAAAGTAAAATACTTGGAAAGTAAAATAACAGACAATTTATAATTATATTATATTTCATCACTGAAAATAGATGCCTTTTGCTTTGAGGCTGTGGCCACGTTATTTTTCTGTCCGACACCAATCTTCGTTGGTTTCCTGTGAGGTATTTTGGATCCCCATCTCTTGCTATGAACTGACAAAACAGCAGAATCCCCTTGACAATCTTGATTTCTCAAGGGAAATGGGAGAACACTATACACCATCCAAGATATTAAAATATTGTCAAGGCCGAACACTGATGAATACTCTGAGGAGATGGCCTGTGAGGCGCCGCCTTTCAACTTTTCCTCCTTAGTATGGTGGTCAGTAACATGCGGGAGACTGCGGAGGGGGTCATTTTTTTAATTGTGAACTGATGTGCTTTTACTCAATTCGGGAACCAAACAAGCCAAATTTGTAGTATTTTGCACGAATTGCAAGAGATGTTTGAATGTCGACGGTTGAAGTGGAAGCTTGTATTGAGCTTTCTAGAGACTGATGTGCCAGGCCTTCGATAGCTCAGTTGGTAGAGCAGAGGACTGTAGTGGTAAAACAGGCATCCTTAGGTCGCTGGTTCAAATCCAGATTGAAGGACTTTTGCCAAATGCAAATTTTATTGAATACTTGGAAAGTAAAATACTTGGAAAATAAAATAACAGACAATTTATAATTATATTATATTTCATCACTGAAAATAGATGCCTTTTGCTTTGAGGCTGTGACCACGTTATGTTTCTGTCCAACACCAATCTTCATTGGTTTCCTGTGAGGTGTTTTGGATCCCCATCTCTTGCTATGAACTGGCAAAACAGCAGAATCCCCTTGACAATCTTGATTTCTCAAGGGAAAAGAGAGAACACTATACACCATCCAAGATATTAAAATATTGTCAAGGCCCAACACGGCTGAATACTCTGAGGAGATGGCCTGTGAGGCGCCGCCTTTCAACTTTTCCCCCTTAGTATGGTGGTCAGTAACATGCGGGAGACTGCGGAGGGGGTCATTTTTTTAATTGGGAACTGATGTGCTTTTACTCAATTCGGGAACCTCACAAGCCAAATTTGTAGTATTTTACACGATCTGCAAGAGATGTTTACAAGTCGACGGTTGAAGTGGAAACTCGTATTGAGTTTGCTAGAAAATGATTTGCCAAGCCTTTGATAGCTCAGTTGGTAGAGCGGAGGACTGTAGTGGTAAAACAGGCATCCTTAGGTCGCTGGTTCAAATCCGGCTCGAAGGACTTTTGCCAAATGCACATTTTATTGAATACTTGGAAAGTAAAATACTTGGAAAGTAAAATAACAGACAATTTATAATTATATTATATTTCATCACTGAAAATAGATGCCTTTTGCTTTGAGGCTGTGGCCACGTTATTTTTCTGTCCGACACCAATCTTCGTTGGTTTCCTGTGAGGTATTTTGGATCCCCATCTCTTGCTATGAACTGACAAAACAGCAGAATCCCCTTGACAATCTTGATTTCTCAAGGGAAATGGGAGAACACTATACACCATCCAAGATATTAAAATATTGTCAAGGACCAACACGGCTGAATACTCTGAGGAGATGGCCTGTGAGGCGCGCCTTTCAACTTTTCCCCCTTAGTATGGTGGTCAGTAACATGCGGGAGACTGCGGAGGGGGTCATTTTTTTAATTGTGAACTGATGTGCTTTTACTCAATTCGGGAACCTCACAAGCCAAATTTGTAGTATTTTGCACGAATTGCAAGAGATGTTTACAAGTCGACGGTTGAAGTGGAAGCTTGTATTGAGTTTGCTAGAGAATGATTTGCCAAGCCTTTGATAGCTCGTCGCTGGTTCAAATCCGGCTCAAAGGACTTTTGCCAAATGCACATTTTATTGAATACTTGGAAAGTAAAATACTTGGAAAGTAAAATAACAGACAATTTATAATTATATTATATTTCATCACTGAAAATAGATGCCTTTTGCTTTGAGGCTGTGGCCACGTTATTTTTCTGTCCAACACGAATCTTCATTGGTTTCCTGTCAGGTGTTTTGGATCCCCATCTCTTGCTATGACCTGGCAAAACAGCAGAATCCCCTTGACAATCTTGATTTCTCAAGGGAAATGAGAGAACACTATACACCATCCAAGATATTAAAATATTGTCAAGGCCCAACACGGCTGAATACTCTGAGGAGATGGCCTGTGAGGCGCCGCCTTTCAACTTCTCCCCCTTAGTATGGTGGTCATTAACATGCGGGAGACTGCGGAGGGGGTCATTTTTTTAATTGGGAACTGATGTGCTTTTACTCAATTCGGGAACCTCACAAGCCAAATTTGTAGTATTTTGCACAATCTGCAAGAGATGTTTACAAGTCGACGGTTGAAGTGGAAGCTCGTATTGAGTTTGCTAGAGAATGATTTGCCAAGCCTTCGATAGCGCAGTTGGTAGAGCGGAGGACTGTAGTGGTAAAACAGGCATCCTTAGGTCGCTGGTTCAAATCCGGCTCAAAGGACTTTTGCCAAATGCATATTTTATTGAATACTTGGAAAGTAAAATACTTGGAAAGTAAAATAACAGACAATTTATAATTATATTATATTTCATCACTGAAAATAGATGCCTTTTGCTTTGAGGCTGTGGCCACGTTATTTTTCTGTCCGACACCAATCTTCGTTGGTTTCCTGTGAGGTATTTTGGATCCCCATCTCTTGCTATGAACTGACAAAACAGCAGAATCCCCTTGACAATCTTGATTTCTCAAGGGAAATGGGAGAACACTATACACCATCCAAGATATTAAAATATTGTCAAGGCCGAACACTGATGAATACTCTGAGGAGATGGCCTGTGAGGCGCCGCCTTTCAACTTTTCCTCCTTAGTATGGTGGTCAGTAACATGCGGGAGACTGCGGAGGGGGTCATTTTTTTAATTGTGAACTGATGTGCTTTTACTCAATTCGGGAACCTCACAAGCCAAATTTGTAGTATTTTGCACGAATTGCAAGAGATGTTTGAATGTCGACGGTTGAAGTGGAAGCTCGTATTGAGCTTGCTAGAGACTGATTTGCCAAGCCTTCGATAGCTCAGTTGGTAGAGCGGAGGACTGTAGTGGTAAAACAGGCATCCTTAGGTCGCTGGTTCAAACCCGGCTCGAAGGACTTTTGCCAAATGCACATTTTATTGAATGCTTGGAAAGTAAAATACTTGGAAAGTAAAATAACAGACAATTTATAATTATATTATATTTCATCACTGAAAATAGATGCCTTTTGCTTTGAGGCTGTGACCACGTTATTTTTCTGTCCAACACGAATCTTCATTGGTTTCCTGTGAGGTGTTTTGGATCCCCATCTCTTGCTATGAACTGGCAAAACAGCAGAATCCCCTTGACAATCTTGATTTCTCAAGGGAAATGAGAGAACACTATACACCATCCAAGATATTAAAATATTGTCAAGGCCCAACACGGCTGAATACTCTGAGGAGATGGCCTGTGAGGCGCCGCCTTTCAACTTCTCCCCCTTAGTATGGTGGTCATTAACATGCGGGAGACTGTGGAGGGGGTCATTTTTTTAATTGGGAACTGATGTGCTTTTACTCAATTCGGGAACCTAACAAGCCAAATTTGTAGTATTTTGCACGATCTGCAAGAGATGTTTACAAGTCGACGGTTGAAGTGGAAGCTCGTATTGAGTTTGCTAGAGAATGATTTGCCAAGCCTTCGATAGCTCAGTTGGTAGAGCGGAGGACTGTAGTGGTAAAACAGGCATCCTTAGGTCGCTGGTTCAAATCCGGCTCGAAGGACTTTTGCCAAATGCACATTTTATTGAATACTTGGAAAGTAAAATACTTGGAAAGTAAAATAACAGACAATTTATAATTATATTATATTTCATCACTGAAAATAGATGCCTTTTGCTTTGAGGCTGTGACCACGTTATTTTTCTGTCCGACACGAATCTTCATTGGTTTCCTGTGAGGTGTTTTGGATCCCCATCTCTTGCTATGAACTGGCAAAACAGCAGAATCCCCTTGACAATCTTGATTTCTCAAGGGAAATGGGAGAACACTATACACCATCCAAGATATTAAAATATTGTCAAGGACCAACACGGCTGAATACTCTGAGGAGATGGCCTGTGAGGCGCGCCATTCAACTTTTCCCCCTTAGTATGGTGGTCAGTAACATGCGGGAGACTGCGGAGGGGGTCATTTTTTTAATTGGGAACTGATGTGCTTTTACTCAATTCGGGAACCTCACAAGCCAAATTTGTAGTATTTTGCACGAATTGCAAGAGATGTTTACAAGTCGACGGTTGAAGTGGAAGCTCGTATTGAGTTTGCTAGAGAATGATTTGCCAAGCCTTCGATAGCTCGTCGCTGGTTCAAATCCGGCTCAAAGGACTTTTGCCAAATGCACATTTTATTGAATTCTTGGAAAGTAAAATACTTGGAAAGTAAAATAACAGACAATTTATAATTATATTATATTTCATCACTGAAAATAGATGCCTTTTGCTTTGAGGCTGTGGCCACGTTATTTTTCTGTCCGACACCAATCTTCGTTGGTTTCCTGTGATGTGTTTTGGATCCCCATCTCTTGCTATGAACTGACAAAACAGCAGAATCCCCTTGACAATCTTGATTTCTCAAGGGAAATGGGAGAACACTATACACCATCCAAGATATTAAAATATTGTCAAGGCCGAACACTGATGAATACTCTGAGGAGATGGCCTGTGAGGCGCTGCCTTTCAACTTTTCCTCCTTAGTATGGTGGTCAGTAACATGCGGGAGACTGCGGAGGCGGTCATTTTTTAAATTGGGAACTGATGTGCTTTTACTCAATTCGGGAACCTCACAAGCCAAATTTGTAGTATTTTGCACGAATTGCAAGAGGTGTTTGCATGTCGACGGTTGAAGTGGAAGCTCGTATTGAGTTTGCTAGAGAACGGTTTGCCAAGCCTTCGATAGCTCAGTTGGTAGAGGGGAGGACTGTAGTGGTAAAACAGGCATCCTTAGGTCGCTGGTTCAAATCCGGCTCGAAGGACTTTTGCCAAATGCAAATATTATTGAATACTTGGAAAGTAAAATACTTGGAAAGTAAAATAACAGACAATTTATAATTATATTATATTTCATCACTGAAAATAGATGCCTTTTGCTTTGAGGCTGTGGCCACGTTATTTTTCTGTCCGACACCAATCTTCGTTGGTTTCCTGTGATGTGTTTTGGATTCCCATCTCTTGCTATGAACTGACAAAACAGCAGAATCCCCTTGACAATCTTGATTTCTCAAGGGAAATGGGAGAACACTATACACCATCCAAGATATTAAAATATTGTAAAGGACCAACACGGCTGAATACTCTGAGGAGATGGCCTGTGAGGCGCGCCTTTCAACTTTTCCATCTTAGTATGGTGGTCAGTAACATGCGGGAGACTGCGGAGGGGGTCATTTTTTTAATTGTGAACTGATGTGCTTTTACTCAATTCGGGAACCTCACAAGCCAAATTTGTAGTATTTTGCACGAATTGCAAGAGATGTTTACAAGTCGACGGTTGAAGTGGAAGCTTGTATTGAGTTTGCTAGAGAATGATTTGCCAAGCCTTCGATAGCTCGTCGCTGGTTCAAATCCGGCTCAAAGGACTTTTGCCAAATGCACATTTTATTGAATACTTGGAAAGTAAAATACTTGGAAAGTAAAATAACAGACAATTTATAATTATATTATATTTCATCACTGAAAATAGATGCCTTTTGCTTTGAGGCTGTGGCCACGTTATTTTTCTGTCCAACACGAATCTTCATTGGTTTCCTGTCAGGTGTTTTGGATCCCCATCTCTTGCTATGAACTGGCAAAACAGCAGAATCCCCTTGACAATCTTGATTTCTCAAGGGAAATGAGAGAACACTATACACCATCCAAGATATTAAAATATTGTCAAGGCCCAACACGGCTGAATACTCTGAGGAGATGGCCTGTGAGGCGCCGCCTTTCAACTTCTCCCCCTTAGTATGGTGGTCATTAACATGCGGGAGACTGCGGAGGGGGTCATTTTTTTAATTGGGAACTGATGTGCTTTTACCCAATTCGGGAACCTCACAAGCCAAATTTGTAGTATTTTGTACGAATTGCAAGAGATGTTTACAAGTCGACGGTTGAAGTGGAAGCTCGAATTGAGCTTGCTAGAGAACGGTTTGCCAAGCCTTCGATAGCTCAGTTGGTAGAGCGGAGGACTGTAGTGGTAAAACAGGCATCCTTAGGTCGCTGGTTCAAATCCGGCTCGAAGGACTTTTGCCAAATGCAAATTTTATTGAATACTTGGAAAGTAAAATACTTGGAAAATAAAATAACAGACAATTTATAATTATATTATATTTCATCACTGAAAATAGATGCCTTTTGCTTTGAGGCTGTGGCCACGTTATGTTTCTGTCCAACACCAATCTTCATTGGTTTCCTGTGAGGTGTTTTGGACCCCCATCTCTTGCTATGAACTGACAAAACAGCAGAATCCCCTTGACAATCTTGATTTCTCAAGGGAAATGGGAGAACAGTATACACCATCCAAGATATTAAAATATTGTCAAGGACCAACACGGCTGAATACTCTGAGGAGATGGCCTGTGAGGCGCGCCTTTCAACTTTTCCCCCTTAGTATGGTGGTCAGTAACATGCAGGAGACTGCGGAGGGGGTCATTTTTTTAATTGGGAACTGATGTGCTTTTACTCAATTCGGGAACCTCACAAGCCAAATTTGTAGTATTTTGCACGAATTGCAAGAGATGTTTACAAGTCGACGGTTGAAGTGGAAGCTCGTATTGAGTTTGCTAGAGAATGATTTGCCAAGCCTTCGATAGCTCGTCGCTGGTTCAAATCCGGCTCAAAGGACTTTTGCCAAATGCACATTTTATTGAATTCTTGGAAAGTAAAATACTTGGAAAGTAAAATAACAGATAATTTATAATTATATTATATTTCATTACTGAAAATAGATGCCTTTTGCTTTGAGGCTGTGGCCACGTTATTTTTCTGTCCGACACCAATCTTCGTTGGTTTCCTGTGATGTGTTTTGGATCCCCATCTCTTGCTATGAACTGACAAAACAGCAGAATCCCCTTGACAATCTTGATTTCTCAAGGGAAATGGGAGAACACTATACACCATCCAAGATATTAAAATATTGTCAAGGCCGAACACTAATGAATACTCTGAGGAGATGGCCTGTGAGGCGCCGCCTTTCAACTTTTCCTCCTTAGTATGGTGGTCAGTAACATGCGGGAGACTGCGGAGGCGGTCATTTTTTTAATTGGGAACTGATGTGCTTTTACTCAATTCGGGAACCTCACAAGCCAAAATTGTAGTATTTTGCACGAATTGCAAGAGGTGTTTGCATGTCGACGGTTGAAGTGGAAGCTCGTATTGAGTTTGCTAGAGAACGGTTTGCCAAGCCTTCGATAGCTCAGTTGGTAGAGGGGAGGACTGTAGTGGTAAAACAGGCATCCTTAGGTCGCTGGTTCAAATCCGGCTCGAAGGACTTTTGCCAAATGCAAATATTATTGAATACTTGGAAAGTAAAATACTTGGAAAATAACATAACAGACAATTTATAATTAGATTATATTTCATCACTGAAAATAGATGCCTTTTGCTTTGAGGCTGTGGCCACGTTATTTTTCTGTCCGACACCAATCTTCGTTGGTTTCCTGTGAGGTATTTTGGATCCCCATCTCTTGCTATGAACTGACAAAACAGCAGAATCCCCTTGACAATCTTGATTTCTCAAGGGAAATGGGAGAACACTATACACCATCCAAGATATTAAAATATTGTCAAGGCCGAACACTGATGAATACTCTGAGGAGATGGCCTGTGAGGCGCCGCCTTTCAACTTTTCCTCCTTAGTATGGTGGTCAGTAACATGCGGGAGACTGCGGAGGGGGTCATTTTTTTAATTGTGAACTGATGTGCTTTTACTCAATTCGGGAACCAAACAAGCCAAATTTGTAGTATTTTGCACGAATTGCAAGAGATGTTTGAATGTCGACGGTTGAAGTGGAAGCTCGTATTGAGCTTTCTAGAGACTGATGTGCCAGGCCTTCGATAGCTCAGTTGGTAGAGCAGAGGACTGTAGTGGTAAAACAGGCATCCTTAGGTCGCTGGTTCAAATCCAGATTGAAGGACTTTTGCCAAATGCAAATTTTATTGAATACTTGGAAAGTAAAATACTTGGAAAATAAAATAACAGACAATTTATAATTATATTATATTTCATCACTGAAAATAGATGCCTTTTGCTTTGAGGCTGTGACCACGTTATGTTTCTGTCCAACACCAATCTTCATTGGTTTCCTGTGAGGTGTTTTGGATCCCCATCTCTTGCTATGAACTGGCAAAACAGCAGAATCCCCTTGACAATCTTGATTTCTCAAGGGAAAAGAGAGAACACTATACACCATCCAAGATATTAAAATATTGTCAAGGCCCAACACGGCTGAATACTCTGAGGAGATGGCCTGTGAGGCGCCGCCTTTCAACTTTTCCCCCTTAGTATGGTGGTCAGTAACATGCGGGAGACTGCGGAGGGGGTCATTTTTTTAATTGGGAACTGATGTGCTTTTACTCAATTCGGGAACCTCACAAGCCAAATTTGTAGTATTTTACACGATCTGCAAGAGATGTTTACAAGTCGACGGTTGAAGTGGAAACTCGTATTGAGTTTGCTAGAGAATGATTTGCCAAGCCTTTGATAGCTCAGTTGGTAGAGCGGAGGACTGTAGTGGTAAAACAGGCATCCTTAGGTCGCTGGTTCAAATCCGGCTCGAAGGACTTTTGCCAAATGCACATTTTATTGAATACTTGGAAAGTAAAATACTTGGAAAGTAAAATAACAGACAATTTATAATTATATTATATTTCATCACTGAAAATAGATGCCTTTTGCTTTGAGGCTGTGGCCACGTTATTTTTCTGTCCGACACCAATCTTCGTTGGTTTCCTGTGAGGTATTTTGGATCCCCATCTCTTGCTATGAACTGACAAAACAGCAGAATCCCCTTGACAATCTTGATTTCTCAAGGGAAATGGGAGAACACTATACACCATCCAAGATATTAAAATATTGTCAAGGACCAACACGGCTGAATACTCTGAGGAGATGGCCTGTGAGGCGCGCCTTTCAACTTTTCCCCCTTAGTATGGTGGTCAGTAACATGCGGGAGACTGCGGAGGGGGTCATTTTTTTAATTGTGAACTGATGTGCTTTTACTCAATTCGGGAACCTCACAAGCCAAATTTGTAGTATTTTGCACGAATTGCAAGAGATGTTTACAAGTCGACGGTTGAAGTGGAAGCTTGTATTGAGTTTGCTAGAGAATGATTTGCCAAGCCTTTGATAGCTCGTCGCTGGTTCAAATCCGGCTCAAAGGACTTTTGCCAAATGCACATTTTATTGAATACTTGGAAAGTAAAATACTTGGAAAGTAAAATAACAGACAATTTATAATTATATTATATTTCATCACTGAAAATAGATGCCTTTTGCTTTGAGGCTGTGGCCACGTTATTTTTCTGTCCAACACGAATCTTCATTGGTTTCCTGTCAGGTGTTTTGGATCCCCATCTCTTGCTATGACCTGGCAAAACAGCAGAATCCCCTTGACAATCTTGATTTCTCAAGGGAAATGAGAGAACACTGTACACCATCCAAGATATTAAAATATTGTCAAGGCCCAACACGGCTGAATACTCTGAGGAGATGGCCTGTGAGGCGCCGCCTTTCAACTTCTCCCCCTTAGTATGGTGGTCATTAACATGCGGGAGACTGCGGAGGGGGTCATTTTTTTAATTGGGAACTGATGTGCTTTTACTCAATTCGGGAACCTCACAAGCCAAATTTGTAGTATTTTGCACAATCTGCAAGAGATGTTTACAAGTCGACGGTTGAAGTGGAAGCTCGTATTGAGTTTGCTAGAGAATGATTTGCCAAGCCTTCGATAGCGCAGTTGGTAGAGCGGAGGACTGTAGTGGTAAAACAGGCATCCTTAGGTCGCTGGTTCAAATCCGGCTCAAAGGACTTTTGCCAAATGCATATTTTATTGAATACTTGGAAAGTAAAATACTTGGAAAGTAAAATAACAGACAATTTATAATTATATTATATTTCATCACTGAAAATAGATGCCTTTTGCTTTGAGGCTGTGGCCACGTTATTTTTCTGTCCGACACCAATCTTCGTTGGTTTCCTGTGAGGTATTTTGGATCCCCATCTCTTGCTATGAACTGACAAAACAGCAGAATCCCCTTGACAATCTTGATTTCTCAAGGGAAATGGGAGAACACTATACACCATCCAAGATATTAAAATATTGTCAAGGCCGAACACTGATGAATACTCTGAGGAGATGGCCTGTGAGGCGCCGCCTTTCAACTTTTCCTCCTTAGTATGGTGGTCAGTAACATGCGGGAGACTGCGGAGGGGGTCATTTTTTTAATTGTGAACTGATGTGCTTTTACTCAATTCGGGAACCTCACAAGCCAAATTTGTAGTATTTTGCACGAATTGCAAGAGATGTTTGAATGTCGACGGTTGAAGTGGAAGCTCGTATTGAGCTTGCTAGAGACTGATTTGCCAAGCCTTCGATAGCTCAGTTGGTAGAGCGGAGGACTGTAGTGGTAAAACAGGCATCCTTAGGTCGCTGGTTCAAACCCGGCTCGAAGGACTTTTGCCAAATGCACATTTTATTGAATGCTTGGAAAGTAAAATACTTGGAAAGTAAAATAACAGACAATTTATAATTATATTATATTTCATCACTGAAAATAGATGCCTTTTGCTTTGAGGCTGTGACCACGTTATTTTTCTGTCCAACACGAATCTTCATTGGTTTCCTGTGAGGTGTTTTGGATCCCCATCTCTTGCTATGAACTGGCAAAACAGCAGAATCCCCTTGACAATCTTGATTTCTCAAGGGAAATGAGAGAACACTATACACCATCCAAGATATTAAAATATTGTCAAGGCCCAACACGGCTGAATACTATGAGGAGATGGCCTGTGAGGCGCCGCCTTTCAACTTCTCCCCCTTAGTATGGTGGTCATTAACATGCGGGAGACTGTGGAGGGGGTCATTTTTTTAATTGGGAACTGATGTGCTTTTACTCAATTCGGGAACCTAACAAGCCAAATTTGTAGTATTTTGCACGATCTGCAAGAGATGTTTACAAGTCGACGGTTGAAGTGGAAGCTCGTATTGAGTTTGCTAGAGAATGATTTGCCAAGCCTTCGATAGCTCAGTTGGTAGAGCGGAGGACTGTAGTGGTAAAACAGGCATCCTTAGGTCGCTGGTTCAAATCCGGCACGAAGGACTTTTGCCAAATGCACATTTTATTGAATACTTGGAAAGTAAAATACTTGGAAAGTAAAATAACAGACAATTTATAATTATATTATATTTCATCACTGAAAATAGATGCCTTTTGCTTTGAGGCTGTGACCACGTTATTTTTCTGTCCGACACGAATCTTCATTGGTTTCCTGTGAGGTGTTTTGGATCCCCATCTCTTGCTATGAACTGGCAAAACAGCAGAATCCCCTTGACAATCTTGATTTCTCAAGGGAAATGGGAGAACACTATACACCATCCAAGATATTAAAATATTGTCAAGGACCAACACGGCTGAATACTCTGAGGAGATGGCCTGTGAGGCGCGCCATTCAACTTTTCCCCCTTAGTATGGTGGTCAGTAACATGCGGGAGACTGCGGAGGGGGTCATTTTTTTAATTGGGAACTGATGTGCTTTTACTCAATTCGGGAACCTCACAAGCCAAATTTGTAGTATTTTGCACGAATTGCAAGAGATGTTTACAAGTCGACGGTTGAAGTGGAAGCTCGTATTGAGTTTGCTAGAGAATGATTTGCCAAGCCTTCGATAGCTCGTCGCTGGTTCAAATCCGGCTCAAAGGACTTTTGCCAAATGCACATTTTATTGAATTCTTGGAAAGTAAAATACTTGGAAAGTAAAATAACAGACAATTTATAATTATATTATATTTCATCACTGAAAATAGATGCCTTTTGCTTTGAGGCTGTGGCCACGTTATTTTTCTGTCCGACACCAATCTTCGTTGGTTTCCTGTGATGTGTTTTGGATTCCCATCTCTTGCTATGAACTGACAAAACAGCAGAATCCCCTTGACAATCTTGATTTCTCAAGGGAAATGGGAGAACACTATACACCATCCAAGATATTAAAATATTGTAAAGGACCAACACGGCTGAATACTCTGAGGAGATGGCCTGTGAGGCGCGCCTTTCAACTTTTCCATCTTAGTATGGTGGTCAGTAACATGCGGGAGACTGCGGAGGGGGTCATTTTTTTAATTGTGAACTGATGTGCTTTTACTCAATTCGGGAACCTCACAAGCCAAATTTGTAGTATTTTGCACGAATTGCAAGAGATGTTTACAAGTCGACGGTTGAAGTGGAAGCTTGTATTGAGTTTGCTAGAGAATGATTTGCCAAGCCTTCGATAGCTCGTCGCTGGTTCAAATCCGGCTCAAAGGACTTTTGCCAAATGCACATTTTATTGAATACTTGGAAAGTAAAATACTTGGAAAGTAAAATAACAGACAATTTATAATTATATTATATTTCATCACTGAAAATAGATGCCTTTTGCTTTGAGGCTGTGGCCACGTTATTTTTCTGTCCAACACGAATCTTCATTGGTTTCCTGTCAGGTGTTTTGGATCCCCATCTCTTGCTATGAACTGGCAAAACAGCAGAATCCCCTTGACAATCTTGATTTCTCAAGGGAAATGAGAGAACACTATACACCATCCAAGATATTAAAATATTGTCAAGGCCCAACACGGCTGAATACTCTGAGGAGATGGCCTGTGAGGCGCCGCCTTTCAACTTCTCCCCCTTAGTATGGTGGTCATTAACATGCGGGAGACTGCGGAGGGGGTCATTTTTTTAATTGGGAACTGATGTGCTTTTACCCAATTCGGGAACCTCACAAGCCAAATTTGTAGTATTTTGTACGAATTGCAAGAGATGTTTACAAGTCGACGGTTGAAGTGGAAGCTCGAATTGAGCTTGCTAGAGAACGGTTTGCCAAGCCTTCGATAGCTCAGTTGGTAGAGCGGAGGACTGTAGTGGTAAAACAGGCATCCTTAGGTCGCTGGTTCAAATCCGGCTCGAAGGACTTTTGCCAAATGCAAATTTTATTGAATACTTGGAAAGTAAAATACTTGGAAAATAAAATAACAGACAATTTATAATTATATTATATTTCATCACTGAAAATAGATGCCTTTTGCTTTGAGGCTGTGGCCACGTTATGTTTCTGTCCAACACCAATCTTCATTGGTTTCCTGTGAGGTGTTTTGGACCCCCATCTCTTGCTATGAACTGACAAAACAGCAGAATCCCCTTGACAATCTTGATTTCTCAAGGGAAATGGGAGAACAGTATACACCATCCAAGATATTAAAATATTGTCAAGGACCAACACGGCTGAATACTCTGAGGAGATGGCCTGTGAGGCGCGCCTTTCAACTTTTCCCCCTTAGTATGGTGGTCAGTAACATGCAGGAGACTGCGGAGGGGGTCATTTTTTTAATTGGGAACTGATGTGCTTTTACTCAATTCGGGAACCTCACAAGCCAAATTTGTAGTATTTTGCACGAATTGCAAGAGATGTTTACAAGTCGACGGTTGAAGTGGAAGCTCGTATTGAGTTTGCTAGAGAATGATTTGCCAAGCCTTCGATAGCTCGTCGCTGGTTCAAATCCGGCTCAAAGGACTTTTGCCAAATGCACATTTTATTGAATTCTTGGAAAGTAAAATACTTGGAAAGTAAAATAACAGATAATTTATAATTATATTATATTTCATTACTGAAAATAGATGCCTTTTGCTTTGAGGCTGTGGCCACGTTATTTTTCTGTCCGACACCAATCTTCGTTGGTTTCCTGTGATGTGTTTTGGATCCCCATCTCTTGCTATGAACTGACAAAACAGCAGAATCCCCTTGACAATCTTGATTTCTCAAGGGAAATGGGAGAACACTATACACCATCCAAGATATTAAAATATTGTCAAGGCCGAACACTAATGAATACTCTGAGGAGATGGCCTGTGAGGCGCCGCCTTTCAACTTTTCCTCCTTAGTATGGTGGTCAGTAACATGCGGGAGACTGCGGAGGCGGTCATTTTTTTAATTGGGAACTGATGTGCTTTTACTCAATTCGGGAACCTCACAAGCCAAAATTGTAGTATTTTGCACGAATTGCAAGAGGTGTTTGCATGTCGACGGTTGAAGTGGAAGCTCGTATTGAGTTTGCTAGAGAATGGTTTGCCAAGCCTTCGATAGCTCAGTTGGTAGAGGGGAGGACTGTAGTGGTAAAACAGGCATCCTTAGGTCGCTGGTTCAAATCCGGCTCGAAGGACTTTTGCCAAATGCAAATATTATTGAATACTTGGAAAGTAAAATACTTGGAAAATAACATAACAGACAATTTATAATTAGATTATATTTCATCACTGAAAATAGATGCCTTTTGCTTTGAGGCTGTGGCCACATTATTTTTCTGTCCAACATCAATCTTCTTTGGTTTACTGTGAGGTGTTTTGGATCCCCATCTCTTGCTATGAACTGACAAAACAGCAGAATCCCCTTGACAATCTTGATTTCTCAAGGGAAATGGGAGAACACTATACACCATCCAAGATATTAAAATATTGTCAAGGACCAACACGGCTGAATACTCTGAGGAGATGGCCTGTGAGGCGCGCCTTTCAACTTTTCCCCCTTAGTATGGTGGTCAGTAACATGCGGGAGACTGCGGAGGGGGTCATTTTTTTAATTGTGAACTGATGTGCTTTTACTCAATTCGGGAACCTCACAAGCCAAATTTGTAGTATTTTGCACGAATTGCAAGAGATGTTTACAAGTCGACGGTTGAAGTGGAAGCTTGTATTGAGTTTGCTAGAGAATGATTTGCCAAGCCTTCGATAGCTCGTCGCTGGTTCAAATCCGGCTCAAAGGACTTTTGCCAAATGCACATTTTATTGAATACTTGGAAAGTAAAATACTTGGAAAGTAAAATAACAGACAATTTATAATTATATTATATTTCATCACTGAAAATAGATGCCTTTTGCTTTGAGGCTGTGGCCACGTTATTTTTCTGTCCAACACGAATCTTCATTGGTTTCCTGTCAGGAGTTTTGGATCCCCATCTCTTGCTATGAACTGGCAAAACAGCAGAATCCCCTTGACAATCTTGATTTCTCAAGGGAAATGAGAGAACACTATACACCATCCAAGATATTAAAATATTGTCAAGGCCCAACACGGCTGAATACTCTGAGGAGATGGCCTGTGAGGCGCCGCCTTTCAACTTCTCCCCCTTAGTATGGTGGTCATTAACATGCGGGAGACTGCGGAGGGGGTCATTTTTTTAATTGGGAACTGATGTGCTTTTACTCAATTCGGGAACCTCACAAGCCAAATTTGTAGTATTTTGCACGATCTGCAAGAGATGTTTACAAGTCGATGGTTGAAGTGGAAGCTCGTATTGAGTCTGCTAGAGAATGATTTGCCAAGCCTTCGATAGCTCAGTTAGTAGAGCGGAGGACTGTAGTGGTAAAACAGGCATCCTTAGGTCGCTGGTTCAAATCCGGCTCGAAGGACTTTTGCCAAATGCACATTTTATTGAATACTTGGAAAGTAAAATACTTGGAAAGTAAAATAACAGACAATTTATAATTATATTATATTTCATCACTGAAAATAGATGCCTTTTGCTTTGAGGCTGTGGCCACGTTATTTTTCTGTCCGACACCAATCTTCGTTGGTTTCCTGTGAGGTATTTTGGATCCCCATCTCTTGCTATGAACTGACAAAACAGCAGAATCCCCTTGACAATCTTGATTTCTCAAGGGAAATGGGAGAACACTATACACCATCCAAGATATTAAAATATTGTCAAGGCCGAACACTGATGAATACTCTGAGGAGATGGCCTGTGAGGCGCCGCCTTTCAACTTTTCCTCCTTAGTATGGTGGTCAGTAACATGCGGGAGACTGCGGAGGGGGTCATTTTTTTAATTGTGAACTGATGTGCTTTTACTCAATTCGGGAACCTCACAAGCCAAATTTGTAGTATTTTGCACGAATTGCAAGAGATGTTTGAATGTTGACGGTTGAAGTGGAAGCTCGTATTGAGCTTGCTAGAGACTGATTTGCCAAGCCTTCGATAGCTCAGTTGGTAGAGCGGAGGACTGTAGTGGTAAAACAGGCATCCTTAGGTCGCTGGTTCAAACCCGGCTCGAAGGACTTTTGCCAAATGCACATTTTATTGAATGCTTGGAAAGTAAAATACTTGGAAAGTAAAATAACAGACAATTTATAATTATATTATATTTCATCACTGAAAATAGATGCCTTTTGCTTTGAGGCTGTGACCACGTTATTTTTCTGTCCAACACGAATCTTCATTGGTTTCCTGTGAGGTGTTTTGGATCCCCATCTCTTGCTATGAACTGGCAAAACAGCAGAATCCCCTTGACAATCTTGATTTCTCAAGGGAAATGGGAGAACACTATACACCATCCAAGATATTAAAATATTGTCAAGGACCAACACGGCTGAATACTCTGAGGAGATGGCCTGTGAGGCGCGCCTTTCAACTTTTCCCCCTTAGTATGGTGGTCAGTAACATGCGGGAGACTGCGGAGGGGGTCATTTTTTTAATTGGGAACTGATGTGCTTTTACTCAATTCGGGAACCTCACAAGCCAAATTTGTAGTATTTTGCACGAATTGCAAGAGATGTTTACAAGTCGACGGTTGAAGTGGAAGCTTGTATTGAGTTTGCTAGAGAATGATTTGCCAAGCCTTCGATAGCTCGTCGCTGGTTCAAATCCGGCTCAAAGGACTTTTGCCAAATGCACATTTTATTGAATTCTTGGAAAGTAAAATACTTGGAAAGTAAAATAACAGACAATTTATAATTATATTATATTTCATCACTGAAAATAGATGCCTTTTGCTTTGAGGCTGTGGCCACGTTATTTTTCTGTCCGACACCAATCTTCGTTGGTTTCCTGTGATGTGTTTTGGATCCCCATCTCTTGCTATGAACTGACAAAACAGCAGAATCCCCTTGACAATCTTGATTTCTCAAAGGAAATGGGAGAACACTATACACCATCCAAGATATTAAAATATTGTCAAGGCCGAACACTGATGAATACTCTGAGGAGATGGCCTGTGAGGCGCTGCCTTTCAACTTTTCCTCCTTAGTATGGTGGTCAGTAACATGCGGGAGACTGCGGAGGCGGTCATTTTTTTAATTGGGAACTGATGTGCTTTTACTCAATTCGGGAACCTCACAAGCCAAATTTGTAGTATTTTGCACGAATTGCAAGAGGTGTTTGCATGTCGACGGTTGAAGTGGAAGCTCGTATTGAGTTTGCTAGAGAACGGTTTGCCAAGCCTTCGATAGCTCAGTTGGTAGAGGGGAGGACTGTAGTGGTAAAACAGGCATCCTTAGGTCGCTGGTTCAAATCCGGCTCGAAGGACTTTTGCCAAATGCAAATATTATTGAATACTTGGAAAGTAAAATACTTGGAAAGTAAAATAACAGACAATTTATAATTATATTATATTTCATCACTGAAAATAGATGCCTTTTGCTTTGAGGCTGTTGCCACGTTATTTTTCTGTCCGACACCAATCTTCGTTGGTTTCCTGTGATGTGTTTTGGATTCCCATCTCTTGCTATGAACTGACAAAACAGCAGAATCCCCTTGACAATCTTGATTTCTCAAGGGAAATGGGAGAACACTATACACCATCCAAGATATTAAAATATTGTCAAGGACCAACACGGCTGAATACTCTGAGGAGATGGCCTGTGAGGCGCGCCTTTCAACTTTTCCCCCTTAGTATGGTGGTCAGTAACATGCGGGAGACTGCGGAGGGGGTCATTTTTTTAATTGTGAACTGATGTGCTTTTACTCAATTCGGGAACCTCACAAGCCAAATTTGTAGTATTTTGCACGAATTGCAAGAGATGTTTACAAGTCGACGGTTGAAGTGGAAGCTTGTATTGAGTTTGCTAGAGAATGATTTGCCAAGCCTTCGATAGCTCGTCGCTGGTTCAAATCCGGCTCAAAGGACTTTTGCCAAATGCACATTTTATTGAATACTTGGAAAGTAAAATACTTGGAAAGTAAAATAACAGACAATTTATAATTATATTATATTTCATCACTGAAAATAGATGCCTTTTGCTTTGAGGCTGTGGCCACGTTATTTTTCTGTCCAACACGAATCTTCATTATTTTCCTGTCAGGTGTTTTGGATCCCCATCTCTTGCTATGAACTGGCAAAACAGCAGAATCCCCTTGACAATCTTGATTTCTCAAGGGAAATGAGAGAACACTATACACCATCCAAGATATTAAAATATTGTCAAGGCCCAACACGGCTGAATACTCTGAGGAGATGGCCTGTGAGGCGCCGCTTTTCAACTTCTCCCCCTTAGTATGGTGGTCATTAACATGCGGGAGACTGCGGAGGGGGTCATTTTTTTAATTGGGAACTGATGTGCTTTTACTCAATTCGGGAACCTCACAAGCCAAATTTGTAGTATTTTGTACGAATTGCAAGAGATGTTTACAAGTCGACGGTTGAAGTGGAAGCTCGAATTGAGCTTGCTAGAGAACGGTTTGCCAAGCCTTCGATAGCTCAGTTGGTAGAGCGGAGGACTGTAGTGATAAAACAGGCATCCTTAGGTCGCTGGTTCAAATCCAGCTCGAAGGACTTTTGCCAAATGCAAATTTTATTGAATACTTGGAAAGTAAAATACTTGGAAAATAAAATAACAGACAATTTATAATTATATTATATTTCATCACTGAAAATAGATGCCTTTTGCTTTGAGGCTGTGGCCACGTTATGTTTCTGTCCAACACCAATCTTCATTGGTTTCCTGTGAGGTGTTTTGGATCCCCATCTCTTGCTATGAACTGACAAAACAGCAGAATCCCCTTGACAATCTTGATTTCTCAAGGGAAATGGGAGAACACTATACACCATCCAAGATATTAAAATATTGTCAAGGACCAACACGGCTGAATACTCTGAGGAGATGGCCTGTGAGGCGCGCCTTTCAACTTTTCCCCCTTAGTATGGTGGTCAGTAACATGCAGGAGACTGCGGAGGGGGTCATTTTTTTAATTGGGAACTGATGTGCTTTTACTCAATTCGGGAACCTCACAAGCCAAATTTGTAGTATTTTGCACGAATTGCAAGAGATGTTTACAAGTCGACGGTTGAAGTGGAAGCTCGTATTGAGTTTGCTAGAGAATGATTTGCCAAGCCTTCGATAGCTCGTCGCTGGTTCAAATCCGGCTCAAAGGACTTTTGCCAAATGCACATTTTATTGAATTCTTGGAAAGTAAAATACTTGGAAAGTAAAATAACAGACAATTTATAATTATATTATATTTCATCACTGAAAATAGATGCCTTTTGCTTTGAGGCTGTGGCCACGTTATTTTTCTGTCCGACACCAATCTTCGTTGGTTTCCTGTGATGTGTTTTGGATCCCCATCTCTTGCTATGAACTGACAAAACAGCAGAATCCCCTTGACAATCTTGATTTCTCAAGGGAAATGGGAGAACACTATACACCATCCAAGATATTAAAATATTGTCAAGGCCGAACACTAATGAATACTCTGAGGAGATGGCCTGTGAGGCGCCGCCTTTCAACTTTTCCTCCTTAGAATGGTGGTCAGTAACATGCGGGAGACTGCGGAGGCGGTCATTTTTTTAATTGGGAACTGATGTGCTTTTACTCAATTCGGGAACCTCACAAGCCAAATTTGTAGTATTTTGCACGAATTGCAAGAGGTGTTTGCATGTCGACGGTTGAAGTGGAAGCTCGTATTGAGTTTGCTAGAGAACGGTTTGCCAAGCCTTCGATAGCTCAGTTGGTAGAGGGGAGGACTGTAGTGGTAAAACAGGCATCCTTAGGTCGCTGGTTCAAATCCGGCTCGAAGGACTTTTGCCAAATGCAAATATTATTGAATACTTGGAAAGTAAAATACTTGGAAAATAACATAACAGACAATTTATAATTAGATTATATTTCATCACTGAAAATAGATGCCTTTTGCTTTGAGGCTGTGGCCACATTATTTTTCTGTCCAACATCAATCTTCTTTGGTTTACTGTGAGGTGTTTTGGATCCCCATCTCTTGCTATGAACTGACAAAACAGCAGAATCCCCTTGACAATCTTGATTTCTCAAGGGAAATGGGAGAACACTATACACCATCCAAGATATTAAAATATTGTCAAGGACCAACACGGCTGAATACTCTGAGGAGATGGCCTGTGAGGCGCGCCTTTCAACTTTTCCCCCTTAGTATGGTGGTCAGTAACATGCGGGAGACTGCAGAGGGGGTCATTTTTTTAATTGTGAACTGATGTGCTTTTACTCAATTCGGGAACCTCACAAGCCAAATTTGTAGTATTTTGCACGAATTGCAAGAGATGTTTACAAGTCGACGGTTGAAGTGGAAGCTTGTATTGAGTTTGCTAGAGAATGATTTGCCAAGCCTTCGATAGCTCGTCGCTGGTTCAAATCCGGCTCAAAGGACTTTTGCCAAATGCACATTTTATTGAATACTTGGAAAGTAAAATACTTGGAAAGTAAAATAACAGACAATTTATAATTATATTATATTTCATCACTGAAAATAGATGCCTTTTGCTTTGAGGCTGTGGCCACGTTATTTTTCTGTCCAACACGAATCTTCATTGGTTTCCTGTCAGGTGTTTTGGATCCCCATCTCTTGCTATGAACTGGCAAAACAGCAGAATCCCCTTGACAATCTTGATTTCTCAAGGGAAATGAGAGAACAGTATACACCATCCAAGATATTAAAATATTGTCAAGGCCCAACACGGCTGAATACTCTGAGGAGATGGCCTGTGAGGTGCCGCCTTTCAACTTTTCCCCCTTAGTAGGGTGGTCAGTAACATGCAGGAGACTGCGGAGGGGGTCATTTTTTTAATTGGGAACTGATGTGCTTTTACTCAATTCGGGAACGTCACAAGCCAAATTTGTAGTATTTTGCACGAATTGCAAGAGATGTTTACAAGTCGACGGTTGAAGTGGAAGCTCGTATTGAGTTTGCTAGAGAGCGATTTGCCAAGCCTTCGATAGCTCAGTTGGTAGAGCGGAGGACTGTAGTGGTAAAACAGGCATCCTTAGGTCGCTGGTTCAAATCCGGCTTGAAGGACTTTTGCCAAATGCAAATTTTATTGAATACTTGGAAAGTAAAATACTTGGAAAGTAAAATAACAGACAATTTATAATTATATTATATTTCATCACTGAAAATAGATGCCTTTTGCTTTGAGGCTGTGGCCACGTTATTTTTCTGTCCGACACCAATCTTCGTTGGTTTCCTGTGAGGTATTTTGCTATCTCTTGCTATGAACTGACAAAACAGCAGAATCCCCTTGACAATCTTGATTTCTCAAGGGAAATGAGAGAACACTATACACCATCCAAGATATTAAAATATTGTCAAGGCCCAACACGGCTGAATACTCTGAGGAGATGGCCTGTGAGGCGCCGCCTTTCAACTTCTCCCCCTTAGTATGGTGGTCATTAACATGCGGGAGACTGCGGAGGGGGTCATTTTTTTAATTGTGAACTGATGTGCTTTTACTCAATTCGGGAACCTCACAAGCCAAATTTGTAGTATTTTGCACGATCTGCAAGAGATGTTTACAAGTCGACGGTTGAAGTGGAAGCTCGTATTGAGTTTGCTAGAGAATGATTTGCCAAGCCTTCGATAGCTCAGTTGGTAGAGCTGAGGACTGTAGTGGTAAAACAGGCATCCTTAGGTCGCTGGTTCAAATCCGGCTCGAAGGACTTTTGCCAAATGCACATTTTATTGAATACTTGGAAAGTAAAATACTTGGAAAGTAAAATAACAGACAATTTATAATTATATTATATTTCATCACTGAAAATAGATGCCTTTTGCTTTGAGGCTGTGGCCACGTTATTTTTCTGTCCGACACCAATCTTCGTTGGTTTCCTGTGAGGTATTTTGGATCCCCATCTCTTGCTATGAACTGACAAAACAGCAGAATCCCCTTGACAATCTTGATTTCTCAAGGGAAATGGGAGAACACTATACACCATCCAAGATATTAAAATATTGTCAAGGCCGAACACTGATGAATACTCTGAGGAGATGGCCTGTGAGGCGCCGCCTTTCAACTTTTCCTCCTTAGTATGGTGGTCAGTAACATGCGGGAGACTGCGGAGGGGGTCATTTTTTTAATTGTGAACTGATGTGCTTTTACTCAATTCGGGAACCTCACAAGCCAAATTTGTAGTATTTTGCACAAATTGCAAGAGATGTTTGAATGTCGACGGTTGAAGTGGAAGCTCGTATTGAGCTTGCTAGAGACTGATGTGCCAAGCCTTCGATAGCTCAGTTGGCAGAGCAGAGGACTGTAGTGGTAAAACAGGCATCCTTAGGTCGCTGGTTCAAATCCAGATTGAAGGACTTTTGCCAAATGCAAATTTTATTGAATACTTGGAAAGTAAAATACTTGGAAAATAAAATAACAGACAATTTATAATTATATTATATTTCATCACTGAAAATAGATGCCTTTTGCTTTGAGGCTGTGGCCACGTTATGTTTCTGTCCAACACCAATCTTCATTGGTTTCCTGTGAGGTGTTTTGGATCCCCATCTCTTGCTATGAACTGGCAAAACAGCAGAATCCCCTTGACAATCTTGATTTCTCAAGGGAAAAGAGAGAACACTATACACCATCCAAGATATTAAAATATTGTCAAGGCCCAACACGGCTGAATACTCTGAGGAGATGGCCTGTGAGGCGCCGCCTTTCAACTTTTCCCCCTTAGTATGGTGGTCAGTAACATGCGGGAGACTGCGGAGGGGGTCATTTTTTTAATTGGGAACTGATGTGCTTTTACTCAATTCGGGAACCTCACAAGCCAAATTTGTAGTATTTTACACGATCTGCAAGAGATGTTTACAAGTCGACGGTTGAATTGGAAACTCGTATTGAGTTTGCTAGAGAATGATTTGCCAAGCCTTCGATAGCTCAGTTGGTAGAGCGGAGGACTGTAGTGGTAAAACAGGCATCCTTAGGTCGCTGGTTCCAATCCGGCTCGAAGGACTTTTGCCAAATGCACATTTTATTGAATACTTGGAAAGTAAAATACTTGGAAAGTAAAATAACAGACAATTTATAATTATATTATATTTCATCACTGAAAATAGATGCCTTTTGCATTGAGGCTGTGGCCACGTTATTTTTCTGTCCGACACCAATCTTCGTTGGTTTCCTGTGAGGTATTTTGGATCCCCATCTCTTGCTATGAACTGACAAAACAGCAGAATCCCCTTGACAATCTTGATTTCTCAAGGGAAATGGGAGAACACTATACACCATCCAAGATATTAAAATATTGTCAAGGACCAACACGGCTGAATACTCTGAGGAGATGGCCTGTGAGGCGCGCCTTTCAACTTTTCCCCCTTAGTATGGTGGTCAGTAACATGCGGGAGACTGCGGAGGGGGTCATTTTTTTAATTGTGAACTGATGTGCTTTTACTCAATTCGGGAACCTCACAAGCCAAATTTGTAGTATTTTGCACGAATTGCAAGAGATGTTTACAAGTCGACGGTTGAAGTGGAAGCTTGTATTGAGTTTGCTAGAGAATGATTTGCCAAGCCTTCGATAGCTCGTCGCTGGTTCAAATCCGGCTCAAAGGACTTTTGCCAAATGCACATTTTATTGAATACTTGGAAAGTAAAATACTTGGAAAGTAAAATAACAGACAATTTATAATTATATTATATTTCATCACTGAAAATAGATGCCTCTTGCTTTGAGGCTGTGGCCACGTTATTTTTCTGTCCAACACGAATCTTCATTGGTTTCCTGTCAGGTGTTTTGGATCCCCATCTCTTGCTATGACCTGGCAAAACAGCAGAATCCCCTTGACAATCTTGATTTCTCAAGGGAAATGAGAGAACACTATACACCATCCAAGATATTAAAATATTGTCAAGGCCCAACACGGCTGAATACTCTGAGGAGATGGCCTGTGAGGCGCCGCCTTTCAACTTCTCCCCCTTAGTATGGTGGTCATTAACATGCGGGAGACTGCGGAGGGGGTCATTTTTTTAATTGGGAACTGATGTGCTTTTACTCAATTCGGGAACCTCACAAGCCAAATTTGTAGTATTTTGCACGATCTGCAAGAGATGTTTACAAGTCGACGGTTGAAGTGGAAGCTCGTATTGAGTTTGCTAGAGAATGATTTGCCAAGCCTTCGATAGCTCAGTTGGTAGAGCCGAGGACTGTAGTGGTAAAACAGGCATCCTTAGGTCGTTGGTTCAAATCCGGCTCGAAGGACTTTTGCCAAATGCACATTTAATTGAATACTTGGAAAGTAAAATACTTGGAAAGTAAAATAACAGACAATTTATAATTATATTATATTTCATCACTGAAAATAGATGCCTTTTGCTTTGAGGCTGTGGCCACGTTATTTTTCTGTCCGACACCAATCTTCGTTGGTTTCCTGTGAGGTATTTTGGATCCCCATCTCTTGCTATGAACTGACAAAACAGCAGAATCCCCTTGACAATCTTGATTTCTCAAGGGAAATGGGAGAACACTATACACCATCCAAGATATTAAAATATTGTCAAGGCCGAACACTGATGAATACTCTGAGGAGATGGCCTGTGAGGCGCCGCCTTTCAACTTTTCCTCCTTAGTATGGTGGTCAGTAACATGCGGGAGACTGCGGAGGGGGTCATTTTTTTAATTGTGAACTGATGTGCTTTTACTCAATTCGGGAACCTCACAAGCCAAATTTGTAGTATTTTGCACGAATTGCAAGAGATGTTTGAATGTCGACGGTTGAAGTGGAAGCTCGTATTGAGCTTGCTAGAGACTGATTTGCCAAACCTTCGATAGCTAAGTTGGTAGAGCGGAGGACTGTAGTGGTAAAACAGGCATCCTTAGGTCGCTGGTTCAAATCCGGCTCGAAGGACTTTTGCCAAATGCACATTTAATTGAATGCTTGGAAAGTAAAATACTTGGAAAGTAAAATAACAGACAATTTATAATTATATTATATTTCATCACTGAAAATAGATGCCTTTTGCTTTGAGGCTGTGACCACGTTATTTTTCTGTCCAACACGAATCTTCATTGGTTTCCTGTGAGGTGTTTTGGATCCCCATCTCTTGCTATGAACTGGCAAAACAGCAGAATCCCCTTGACAATCTTGATTTCTCAAGGGAAATGGGAGAACACTATACACCATCCAAGATATTAAAATATTGTCAAGGACCAACACGGCTGAATACTCTGAGGAGATGGCCTGTGAGGCGCGCCTTTCAACTTTTCCCCCTTAGTATGGTGGTCAGTAACATGCGGGAGACTGCGGAGGGGGTCATTTTTTTAATTGGGAACTGATGTGCTTTTACTCAATTCGGGAACCTCACAAGCCAAATTTGTAGTATTTTACACGATCTGCAAGAGATGTTTACAAGTCGACGGTTGAATTGGAAACTCGTATTGAGTTTGCTAGAGAATGATTTGCCAAGCCTTCGATAGCTCAGTTGGTAGAGCGGAGGACTGTAGTGGTAAAACAGGCATCCTTAGGTCGCTGGTTCCAATCCGGCTCAAAGGACTTTTGCCAAATGCACATTTTATTGAATACTTGGAAAGTAAAATACTTGGAAAGTAAAATAACAGACAATTTATAATTATATTATATTTCATCACTGAAAATAGATGCCTCTTGCTTTGAGGCTGTGGCCACGTTATTTTTCTGTCCAACACGAATCTTCATTGGTTTCCTGTCAGGTGTTTTGGATCCCCATCTCTTGCTATGACCTGGCAAAACAGCAGAATCCCCTTGACAATCTTGATTTCTCAAGGGAAATGAGAGAACACTATACACCATCCAAGATATTAAAATATTGTCAAGGCCCAACACGGCTGAATACTCTGAGGAGATGGCCTGTGAGGCGCCGCCTTTCAACTTCTCCCCCTTAGTATGGTGGTCATTAACATGCGGGAGACTGCGGAGGGGGTCATTTTTTTAATTGGGAACTGATGTGCTTTTACTCAATTCGGGAACCTCACAAGCCAAATTTGTAGTATTTTGCACGATCTGCAAGAGATGTTTACAAGTCGACGGTTGAAGTGGAAGCTCGTATTGAGTTTGCTAGAGAATGATTTGCCAAGCCTTCGATAGCTCAGTTGGTAGAGCGGAGGACTGTAGTGGTAAAACAGGCATCCTTAGGTCGCTGGTTCAAATCCGGCTCGAAGGACTTTTGTCAAATGCACATTTAATTGAATACTTGGAAAGTAAAATACTTGGAAAGTAAAATAACAGACAATTTATAATTATATTATATTTCATCACTGAAAATAGATGCCTTTTGCTTTGAGGCTGTGGCCACGTTATTTTTCTGTCCGACACCAATCTTCGTTGGTTTCCTGTGAGGTATTTTGGATCCCCATCTCTTGCTATGAACTGACAAAACAGCAGAATCCCCTTGACAATCTTGATTTCTCAAGGGAAATGGGAGAACACTATACACCATCCAAGATATTAAAATATTGTCAAGGCCGAACACTGATGAATACTCTGAGGAGATGGCCTGTGAGGCGCCGCCTTTCAACTTTTCCTCCTTAGTATGGTGGTCAGTAACATGCGGGAGACTGCGGAGGGGGTCATTTTTTTAATTGTGAACTGATGTGCTTTTACTCAATTCGGGAACCTCACAAGCCAAATTTGTAGTATTTTGCACGAATTGCAAGAGATGTTTGAATGTCGACGGTTGAAGTGGAAGCTCGTATTGAGCTTGCTAGAGACTGATTTGCCAAGCCTTCGATAGCTCAGTTGGTAGAGCGGAGGACTGTAGTGGTAAAACAGGCATCCTTAGGTCGCTGGTTCAAATCCGGCTCGAAGGACTTTTGCCAAATGCACATTTAATTGAATGCTTGGAAAGTAAAATACTTGGAAAGTAAAATAACAGACAATTTATAATTATATTATATTTCATCACTGAAAATAGATGCCTTTTGCTTTGAGGCTGTGACCACGTTATTTTTCTGTCCAACACGAATCTTCATTGGTTTCCTGTGAGGTGTTTTGGATCCCCATCTCTTGCTATGAACTGGCAAAACAGCAGAATCCCCTTGACAATCTTGATTTCTCAAGGGAAATGGGAGAACACTATACACCATCCAAGATATTAAAATATTGTCAAGGACCAACACGGCTGAATACTCTGAGGAGATGGCCTGTGAGGCGCGCCTTTCAACTTTTCCCCCTTAGTATGGTGGTCAGTAACATGCGGGAGACTGCGGAGGGGGTCATTTTTTTAATTGGGAACTGATGTGCTTTTACTCAATTCGGGAACCTCACAAGCCAAATTTGTAGTATTTTGCACGAATTGCAAGAGATGTTTACAAGTCGACGGTTGAAGTGGCAGCTTGTATTGATTTTGCTAGAGAATGATTTGCCAAGCCTTCGATAGCTCGTCGCTGGTTCAAATCCGGCTCAAAGGACTTTTGCCAAATGCACATTTTATTGAATACTTGGAAAGTAAAATACTTGGAAAGTAAAATAACAGACAATTTATAATTATATTATATTTCATCACTGAAAATAGATGCCTTTTGCTTTGAGGCTGTGGCCACGTTATTTTTCTGTCCAACACGAATCTTCATTGGTTTCCTGTCAGGTGTTTTGGATCCCCATCTCTTGCTATGACCAGGCAAAACAGCAGAATCCCCTTGACAATCTTGATTTCTCAAGGGAAATGAGAGAACACTATACACCATCCAAGATATTAAAATATTGTCAAGGCCCAACACGGCTGAATACTCTGAGGAGATGGCCTGTGAGGCGCCGCCTTTCAACTTCTCCCCCTTAGTATGGTGGTCATTAACATGCGGGAGACTGCGGAGGGGGTCATTTTTTTAATTGGGAACTGATGTGCTTTTACTCAATTCGGGAACCTCACAAGCCAAATTTGTAGTATTTTGCACGATCTGCAAGAGATGTTTACAAGTCGACTGTTGAAGTGGAAGCTCGTATTGAGTTTGCTAGAGAGTGATTTGCCAAGCCTTCGATAGCTCAGTTGGTAGAGCTGAGGACTGTAGTGGTAAAACAGGCATCCTTAGGTCGCTGGTTCAAATCCGGCTCGAAGGACTTTTGCCAAATGCACATTTTATTGAATACTTGGAAAGTAAAATACTTGGAAAATAAAATAACAGACAATTTATAATTATATTATATTTCATCACTGAAAATAGATGCCTTTTGCTTTGAGGCTGTGGCCACGTTATGTTTCTGTCCAACACCAATCTTCATTGGTTTCCTGTGAGGTGTTTTGGATCCCCATCTCTTGCTATGAACTGGCAAAACAGCAGAATCCCCTTGACAATCTTGATTTCTCAAGGGAAAAGAGAGAACACTATACACCATCCAAGATATTAAAATATTGTCAAGGCCCAACACGGCTGAATACTCTGAGGAGATGGCCTGTGAGGCGCCGCCTTTCAACTTTTCCCCCTTAGTATGGTGGTCAGTAACATGCGGGAGACTGCGGAGGGGGTCATTTTTTTAATTGGGAACTGATGTGCTTTTACTCAATTCGGGAACCTCACAAGCCAAATTTGTAGTATTTTACACGATCTGCAAGAGATGTTTACAAGTCGACGGTTGAAGTGGAAACTCGTATTGAGTTTGCTAGAGAATGATTTGCCAAGCCTTCGATAGCTCAGTTGGTAGAGCGGAGGACTGTAGCGGTAAAACAGGCATCCTTAGGTCGCTGGTTCAAATCCGGCTCGAAGGACTTTTGCCAAAAGCACATTTTATTGAATACTTGGAAAGTAAAATACTTGGAAAGTAAAATAACAGACAATTTATAATTATATTATATTTCATCACTGAAAATAGATGCCTTTTGCTTTGAGGCTGTGGCCACGTTATTTTTCTGTCCGACACCAATCTTCGTTGGTTTCCTGTGAGGTATTTTGGATCCCCATCTCTTGCTATGAACTGACAAAACAGCAGAATCCCCTTGACAATCTTGATTTCTCAAGGGAAATGGGAGAACACTATACACCATCCAAGATATTAAAATATTGTCAAGGACCAACACGGCTGAATACTCTGAGGAGATGGCCTGTGAGGCGCGCCTTTCAACTTTTCCCCCTTAGTATGGTGGTCAGTAACATGCGGGAGACTGCGGAGGGGGTCATTTTTTTAATTGTGAACTGATGTGCTTTTACTCAATTCGGGAACCTCACAAGCCAAATTTGTAGTATTTTGCACGATCTGCAAGAGATGTTTACAAGTCGACGGTTGAAGTGGAAGCTCGTATTGAGTTTGCTAGAGAATGATTTGCCAAGCCTTCGATAGCTCAGTTGGTAGAGCTGAGGACTGTAGTGGTAAAACAGGCATCCTTAGGTCGCTGGTTCAAATCCGGCTCGAAGGACTTTTGCCAAATGCACATTTTATTGAATACTTGGAAAGTAAAATACTTGGAAAGTAAAATAACAGACAATTTATAATTATATTATATTTCATCACTGAAAATAGATGCCTTTTGCTTTGAGGCTATGGCCACGTTATTTTTCTGTCCGACACCAATCTTCGTTGGTTTCCTGTGAGGTATTTTGGATCCCCATCTCTTGCTATGAACTGACAAAACAGCAGAATCCCCTTGACAATCTTGATTTCTCAAGGGAAATGGGAGAACACTATACACCATCCAAGATATTAAAATATTGTCAAGGCCGAACACTGATGAATACTCTGAGGAGATGGCCTGTGAGGCGCCGCCTTTCAACTTTTCCTCCTTAGTATGGTGGTCAGTAACATGCGGGAGACTGCGGAGGGGGTCATTTTTTTAATTGTGAACTGATGTGCTTTTACTCAATTCGGGAACCTCACAAGCCAAATTTGTAGTATTTTGCACGAATTGCAAGAGATGTTTGAATGTCGACGGTTGAAGTGGAAGCTCGTATTGAGCTTGCTAGAGAACAGTTTGCCAAGCCTTCGATAGCTCAGTTGGTAGAGCGGAGGACTGTAGTGGTAAAACAGGCATCCTTAGGTCGCTGGTTCAAATCCGGCTCGAAGGACTTTTGCCAAATGCACATTTTATTCAATACTTGGAAAGTAAAATACTTGGAAAATAAAATAACAGACAATTTATAATTATATTATATTTCATCAATGAAAATAGATGCCTTTTGCTTTGAGGCTGTGGCCACGTTATGTTTCTGTCCAACACCAATCTTCATTGGTTTCCTGTGAAGTGTTTTGGATCCCCATCTCTTGCTATGAACTGACAAAACAGCAGAATCCCCTTGACAATCTTGATTTCTCAAGGGAAATGGGAGAACACTATACACCATCCAAGATATTAAAATATTGTCAAGGACCAACACGGCTGAATACTCTGAGGAGATGGCCTGTGAGGCGCGCCTTTCAACTTTTCCCCCTTAGTATGGTGGTCAGTAACATGCAGGAGACTGCGGAGGGGGTCATTTTTTTAATTGGGAACTGATGTGCTTTTTCTCAATTCGGGAACCTCACAAGCCAAATTTGTAGTATTTTGCACGAATTGCAAGAGATGTTTACAAGTCGACGGTTGAAGTGGAAGCTCGTATTGAGTTTGCTAGAGAATGATTTGCCAAGCCTTCGATAGCTCGTCGCTGGTTCAAATCCGGCTCAAAGGACTTTTGCCAAATGCACATTTTATTGAATTCTTGGAAAGTAAAATACTTGGAAAGTAAAATAACAGACAATTTATAATTATATTATATTTCATCACTGAAAATAGATGCCTTTTGCTTTGAGGCTGTGGCCACGTTATTTTTCTGTCCGACACCAATCTTCGTTGGTTTCCTGTGATGTGTTTTGGATCCCCATCTCTTGCTATGAACTGACAAAACAGCAGAATCCCCTTGACAATCTTGATTTCTCAAGGGAAATGGGAGAACACTATACACCATCCAAGATATTAAAATATTGTCAAGGCCGAACACTAATGAATACTCTGAGGAGATGGCCTGTGAGGCGCCGCCTTTCAACTTTTCCTCCTTAGTATGGTGGTCAGTAACATGCGGGAGACTGCGGAGGCGGTCATTTTTTTAATTGGGAACTGATGTGCTTTTACTCAATTCGGGAACCTCACAAGCCAAATTTGTAGTATTTTGCACGAATTGCAAGAGGTGTTTGCATGTCGACGGTTGAAGTGGAAGCTCGTATTGAGTTTGCTAGAGAACGGTTTGCCAAGCCTTCGATAGCTCAGTTGGTAGAGGGGAGGACTGTAGTGGTAAAACAGGCATCCTTAGGTCGCTGGTTCAAATCCGGCTCGAAGGACTTTTGCCAAATGCAAATATTATTGAATACTTGGAAAGTAAAATACTTGGAAAATAACATAACAGACAATTTATAATTAGATTATATTTCATCACTGAAAATAGATGCCTTTTGCTTTGAGGCTGTGGCCACATTATTTTTCTGTCCAACATCAATCTTCTTTGGTTTACTGTGAGATGTTTTGGATCCCCATCTCTTGCTATGAACTGACAAAACAGCAGAATCCCCTTGACAATCTTGATTTCTCAAGGGAAATGGGAGAACACTATACACCATCCAAGATATTAAAATATTGTCAAGGACCAACACGGCTGAATACTCTGAGGAGATGGCCTGTGAGGCGCGCCTTTTAACTTTTCCCCCTTAGTATGGTGGTCAGTAACATGCGGGAGACTGCGGAGGGGGTCATTTTTTTAATTGTGAACTGATGTGCTTTTACTCAATTCGGGAACCTCACAAGCCAAATTTGTAGTATTTTGCACGAATTGCAAGAGATGTTTACAAGTCGACGGTTGAAGTGGAAGCTTGTATTGAGTTTGCTAGAGAATGATTTGCCAAGCCTTCGATAGCTCGTCGCTGGTTCAAATCCGGCTCAAAGGACTTTTGCCAAATGCACATTTTATTGAATACTTGGAAAGTAAAATACTTGGAAAGTAAAATAACAGACAATTTATAATTATATTATATTTCATCACTGAAAATAGATGCCTTTTGCTTTGAGGCTGTGGCCACGTTATTTTTCTGTCCAACACGAATCTTCATTGGTTTCCTGTCAGGTGTTTTGGATCCCCATCTCTTGCTATGAACTGGCAAAACAGCAGAATCCCCTTGACAATCTTGATTTCTCAAGGGAAATGAGAGAACACTATACACCATCCAAGATATTAAAATATTGTCAAGGCCCAACACGGCTGAATACTCTGAGGAGATGGCCTGTGAGGCGCCGCCTTTCAACTTCTCCCCCTTAGTATGGTGGTCATTAACATGCGGGAGACTGCGGAGGGGGTCATTTTTTTAATTGGGAACTGATGTGCTTTTACTCAATTCGGGAACCTCACAAGCCAAATTTGTAGTATTTTGTACGAATTGCAAGAGATGTTTACAAGTCGACGGTTGAAGTGGAAGCTCGAATTGAGCTTGCTAGAGAACGGTTTGCCAAGCCTTCGATAGCTCAGTTGGTAGAGCGGAGGACTGTAGTGGTAAAACAGGCATCCTTAGGTCGCTGGTTCAAATCCGGCTCGAAGGACTTTTGCCAAATGCAAATTTTATTGAATACTTGGAAAGTAAAATACTTGGAAAATAAAATAACAGACAATTTATAATTATATTATATTTCATCACTGAAAATAGATGCCTTTTGCTTTGAGGCTGTGGCCACGTTATGTTTCTGTCCAACACCAATCTTCATTGGTTTCCTGTGAGGTGTTTTGGATCCCCATCTCTTGCTATGAACTGACAAAACAGCAGAATCCCCTTGACAATCTTGATTTCTCAAGGGAAATGGGAGAACACTATACACCATCCAAGATATTAAAATATTGTCAAGGACCAACACGGCTGAATACTCTGAGGAGATGGCCTGTGAGGCGCGCCTTTCAACTTTTCCCCCTTAGTATGGTGGTCAGTAACATGCAGGAGACTGCGGAGGGGGTCATTTTTTTAATTGGGAACTGATGTGCTTTTACTCAATTCGGGAACCTCACAAGCCAAATTTGTAGTATTTTGCACGAATTGCAAGAGATGTTTACAAGTCGACGGTTGAAGTGGAAGCTCGTATTGAGTTTGCTAGAGAATGATTTGCCAAGCCTTCGATAGCTCGTCGCTGGTTCAAATCCGGCTCAAAGGACTTTTGCCAAATGCACATTTTATTGAATTCTTGGAAAGTAAAATACTTGGAAAGTAAAATAACAGACAATTTATAATTATATTATATTTCATCACTGAAAATAGATGCCTTTTGCTTTGAGGCTGTGGCCACGTTATTTTTCTGTCCGACACCAATCTTCGTTGGTTTCCTGTGATGTGTTTTGGATCCCCATCTCTTGCTATGAACTGACAAAACAGCAGAATCCCCTTGACAATCTTGATTTCTCAAGGGAAATGGGAGAACACTATACACCATCCAAGATATTAAAATATTGTCAAGGCCGAACACTAATGAATACTCTGAGGAGATGGCCTGTGAGGCGCCGCCTTTCAACTTTTCCTCCTTAGTATGGTGGTCAGTAACATGCGGGAGACTGCGGAGGCGGTCATTTTTTTAATTGGGAACTGATGTGCTTTTACTCAATTCGGGAACCTCACAAGCCAAATTTGTAGTATTTTGCACGAATTGCAAGAGGTGTTTGCATGTCGACGGTTGAAGTGGAAGCTCGTATTGAGTTTACTAGAGAACGGTTTGCCAAGCCTTCGATAGCTCAGTTGGTAGAGGGGAGGACTGTAGTGGTAAAACAGGCTTCCTTAGGTCGCTGGTTCAAATCTGGCTCGAAGGACTTTTGCCAAATGCAAATATTATTGAATACTTGGAAAGTAAAATACTTGGAAAATAACATAACAGACAATTTATAATTAGATTATATTTCATCACTTAAAATAGATGCCTTTTGCTTTGAGGCTGTGGCCACATTATTTTTCTGTCCAACATCAATCTTCTTTGGTTTACTGTGAGGTGTTTTGGATCCCCATCTCTTGCTATGAACTGACAAAACAGCAGAATCCCCTTGACAATCTTGATTTCTCAAGGGAAATGGGAGAACACTATACACCATCCAAGATATTAAAATATTGTCAAGGACCAACACGGCTGAATACTCTGAGGAGATGGCCTGTGAGGCGCGCCTTTCAACTTTTCCCCCTTAGTATGGTGGTCAGTAACATGCGGAAGACTGCGGAGGGGGTCATTTTTTTAATTGTGAACTGATGTGCTTTTACTCAATTCGGGAACCTCACAAGCCAAATTTGTAGTATTTTGCACGAATTGCAAGAGATGTTTACAAGTCGACGGTTGAAGTGGAAGCTTGTATTGAGTTTGCTAGAGAATGATTTGCCAAGCCTTCGATAGCTCGTCGCTGGTTCAAATCCGGCTCAAAGGACTTTTGCCAAATGCACATTTTATTGAATACTTGGAAAGTAAAATACTTGGAAAGTAAAATAACAGACAATTTATAATTATATTATATTTCATCACTGAAAATAGATGCCTTTTGCTTTGAGGCTGTGGCCACGTTATTTTTCTGTCCAACACGAATCTTCATTGGTTTCCTGTCAGGTGTTTTGGATCCCCATCTCTTGCTATGAACTGGCAAAACAGCAGAATCCCCTTGACAATCTTGATTTCTCAAGGGAAATGAGAGAACACTATACACCATCCAAGATATTAAAATATTGTCAAGGCCCAACACGGCTGAATACTCTGAGGAGATGGCCTGTGAGGCGCCGCCTTTCAACTTCTCCCCCTTAGTATGGTGGTCATTAACATGCGGGAGACTGCGGAGGGGGTCATTTTTTTAATTGGGAACTGATGTGCTTTTACTCAATTCGGGAACCTCACAAGCCAAATTTGTAGTATTTTGCACGAATTGCAAGAGATGTTTACAAGTCGACGGTTGAAGTGGAAGCTCGTATTGAGTTTGCTAGAGAATGATTTGCCAAGCCTTCGATAGCTCAGTTGGTAGAGCGGAGGACTGTAGTGGTAAAACAGGCATCCTTAGGTCGCTGGTTCAAATCTGGCTCGAAGGACTTTTGCCAAATGCAAATTTTATTGAATACTTGGAAAGTAAAATACTTGGAAAATAAAATAACAGACAATTTATAATTATATTATATTTCATCACTGAAAATAGATGCCTTTTGCTTTGAGGCTGTGGCCACGTTATGTTTCTGTCCAACACCAATCTTCGTTGGTTTCCTGTGAGGTATTTTGCTATCTCTTGCTATGAACTGACAAAACAGCAGAATCCCCTTGACAATCTTGATTTCTCAAGGGAAATGAGAGAACACTATACACCATCCAAGATATTAAAATATTGTCAAGGCCCAACACGGCTGAATACTCTGAGGAGATGGCCTGTGAGGCGCCGCCTTTCAACTTCTCCCCCTTAGTATGGTGGTCATTAACATGCGGGAGACTGCGGAGGGGGTCATTTTTTTAATTGGGAACTGATGTGCTTTTACTCAATTCGGGAACCTCACAAGCCAAATTTGTAGTATTTTGCACGATCTGCAAGAGATGTTTACAAGTCGACGGTTGAAGTGGAAGCTCGTATTGAGTTTGCTAGAGAATGATTTGCCAAGCCTTCGATAGCTCAGTTGGTAGAGCTGAGGACTGTAGTGGTAAAACAGGCATCCTTAGGTCGCTGGTTCAAATCCAGATTGAAGGACTTTTGCCAAATGCAAATTTTATTGAATACTTGGAAAGTAAAATACTTGGAAAATAAAATAACAGACAATTTATAATTATATTATATTTCATTACTGAAAATAGATGCCTTTTGCTTTGAGGCTGTGGCCACGTTATGTTTCTGTCCAACACCAATCTTCATTGGTTTCCTGTGAGGTGTTTTGGATCCCCATCTCTTGCTATGAACTGGCAAAACAGCAGAATCCCCTTGACAATCTTGATTTCTCAAGGGAAAAGAGAGAACACTATACACCATCCAAGATATTAAAATATTGTCAAGGCCCAACACGGATGAATACTCTGAGGAGATGGCCTGTGAGGCGCCGCCTTTCAACTTTTCCCCCTTAGTATGGTGGTCAGTAACATGCGGGAGACTGCGGAGGGGGTCATTTTTTTAATTGTGAACTGATGTGCTTTTACTCAATTCGGGAACCTCACAAGCCAAATTTGTAGTATTTTGCACGATTTGCAAGAGATGTTTACAAGTCGACGGTTGAAGTGGAAGCTTGTATTGAGTTTGCTAGAGAATGATTTGCCAAGCCTTCGATAGCTCGTCGCTGGTTCAAATCCGGCTCAAAGGACTTTTGCCAAATGCACATTTTATTGAATACTTGGAAAGTAAAATACTTGGAAAGTAAAATAACAGACAATTTATAATTATATTATATTTCATCACTGAAAATAGATGCCTTTTGCTTTGAGGCTGTGGCCACGTTATTTTTCTGTCCAACACGAATCTTCATTGGTTTCCTGTCAGGTGTTTTGGATCCCCATCTCTTGCTATGACCTGGCAAAACAGCAGAATCCCCTTGACAATCTTGATTTCTCAAGGGAAATGAGAGAACACTATACACCATCCAAGATATTAAAATATTGTCAAGGCCCAACACGGCTGAATACTCTGAGGAGATGGCCTGTGAGGCGCCGCCTTTCAACTTCTCCCCCTTAGTATGGTGGTCATTAACATGCGGGAGACTGCGGAGGGGGTCATTTTTTTAATTGGGAACTGATGTGCTTTTACTCAATTCGGGAACCTCACAAGCCAAATTTGTAGTATTTTGCACGATCTGCAAGAGATGTTTACAAGTCGACGGTTGAAGTGGAAGCTCGTATTGAGTTTGCTAGAGAATGATTTGCCAAGCCTTCGATAGCTCAGTTGGTAGAGCGGAGGACTGTAGTGGTAAAACAGGCATCCTTAGGTCGCTGGTTCAAATCCTGCTCGAAGGACTTTTGCCAAATGCACATTTTATTGAATACTTGGAAAGTAAAATACTTGGAAAGTAAAATAACAGACAATTTATAATTATATTATATTTCATCACTGAAAATAGATGCCTTTTGCTTTGAGGCTGTGGCCACGTTATTTTTCTGTCCGACACCAATCTTCGTTGGTTTCCTGTGAGGTATTTTGGATCCCCATCTCTTGCTATGAACTGACAAAACAGCAGAATCCCCTTGACAATCTTGATTTCTCAAGGGAAATGGGAGAACACTATACACCATCCAAGATATTAAAATATTGTCAAGGCCGAACACTGATGAATACTCTGAGGAGATGGCCTGTGAGGCGCCGCCTTTCAACTTTTCCTCCTTAGTATGGTGGTCAGTAACATGCGGGAGACTGCGGAGGGGGTCATTTTTTTAATTGTGAACTGATGTGCTTTTACTCAATTCGGGAACCTCACAAGCCAAATTTGTAGTATTTTGCACGAATTGCAAGAGATGTTTGAATGTCGACGGTTGAAGTGGAAGCTCGTATTGAGCTTGCTAGAGACTGATTTGCCAAGCCTTCGATAGCTCAGTTGGTAGAGCAGAGGACTGTAGTGGTAAAACAGGCATCCTTAGGTCGCTGGTTCAAACCCGGCTCGAAGGCCTTTTGCCAAATGCACATTTTATTGAATGCTTGGAAAGTAAAATACTTGGAAAGTAAAATAACAGACAATTTATAATTATATTATATTTCATCACTGAAAATAGATGCCTTTTGCTTTGAGGCTGTGACCACGTTATTTTTCTGTCCAACACGAATCTTCATTGGTTTCCTGTGAGGTGTTTTGGATCCCCATCTCTTGCTATGAACTGGCAAAACAGCAGAATCCCCTTGACAATCTTGATTTCTCAAGGGAAATGGGAGAACACTATACACCATGCAAGATATTAAAATATTGTCAAGGACCAACACGGCTGAATACTCTGAGGAGATGGCCTGTGAGGCGCGCCTTTCAACTTTTCCCCCTTAGTATGGTGGTCAGTAACATGCGGGAGACTGCGGAGGGGGTCATTTTTTTAATTGGGAACTGATGTGCTTTTACTCAATTCGGGAACCTCACAAGCCAAATTTGTAGTATTTTGCACGAATTGCAAGAGATGTTTACAAGTCGACGGTTGAAGTGGAAGCTCGTATTGAGTTTGCTAGAGAATGATTTGCCAAGCCTTCGATAGCTCGTCGCTGGTTCAAATCCGGCTCAAAGGACTTTTGCCAAATGCACATTTTATTGAATTCTTGGAAAGTAAAATACTTGGAAAGTAAAATAACAGACAATTTATAATTATATGATATTTCATCACTGAAAATAGATGCCTTTTGCTTTGAGGCTGTGGCCACGTTATTTTTCTGTCCGACACCAATCTTCGTTGGTTTCCTGTGAGGTATTTTGGATCCCCATCTCTTGCTATGAACTGACAAAACAGCAGAATCCCCTTGACAATCTTGATTTCTCAAGGGAAATGGGAGAACACTATACACCATCCAAGATATTAAAATATTGTCAAGGACCAACACGGCTGAATACTCTGAGGAGATGGCCTGTGAGGCGCGCCTTTCAACTTTTCCCCCTTAGTATGGTGGTCAGTAACATGCGGGAGACTGCGGAGGGGGTCATTTTTTTAATTGTGAACTGATGTGCTTTTACTCAATTCGGGAACCTCACAAGCCAAATTTGTAGTATTTTGCACGAATTGCAAGAGATGTTTACAAGTCGACGGTTGAAGTGGAAGCTTGTATTGAGTTTGCTAGAGAATGATTTGCCAAGCCTTCGATAGCTCGTCGCTGGTTCAAATCCGGCTCAAAGGACTTTTGCCAAATGCACATTTTATTGAATACTTGGAAAGTAAAATACTTGGAAAGTAAAATAACAGACAATTTATAATTATATTATATTTCATTACTGAAAATAGATGCCTTTTGCTTTGAGGCTGTGGCCACGTTATTTTTCTGTCCAACACGAATCTTCATTGGTTTCCTGTCAGGTGTTTTGGATCCCCATCTCTTGCTATGCCCTGGCAAAACAGCAGAATCCCCTTGACAATCTTGATTTCTCAAGGGAAATGAGAGAACACTATACACCATCCAAGATATTAAAATATTGTCAAGGCCCAACACGGCTGAATACTCTGAGGAGATGGCCTGTGAGGCGCCGCCTTTCAACTTCTCCCCCTTAGTATGGTGGTCATTAACATGCGGGAGACTGCGGAGGGGGCCATTTTTTTAATTGGGAACTGATGTGCTTTTACTCAATTCGGGAACCTCACAAGCCAAATTTGTAGTATTTTGCACGATCTGCAAGAGATGTTTACAAGTCGACGGTTGAAGTGGAAGCTCGTATTGAGTTTGCTAGAGAAGGATTTGCCAAGCCTTCGATAGCTCAGTTGGTAGAGCGGAGGACTGTAGTGGTAAAACAGGCATCCTTAGGTCGCTGGTTCAAATCCGGTTTGAAGGACTTTTGCCAAATGCACATTTTATTGAATACTTGGAAAGTAAAATACTTGGAAAGTAAAATAACAGACAATTTATAATTATATTATATTTCATCACTGAAAATAGATGCCTTTTGCTTTGAGGCTGTGGCCACGTTATTTTTCTGTCCGACACCAATCTTCGTTGGTTTCCTGTGAGGTATTTTGGATCCCCATCTCTTGCTATGAACTGACAAAACAGCAGAATCCCCTTGACAATCTTGATTTCTCAAGGGAAATGGGAGAACACTATACACCATCCAAGATATTAAAATATTGTCAAGGCCGAACACTGATGAATACTCTGAGGAGATGGCCTGTGAGGCGCCGCCTTTCAACTTTTCCTCCTTAGTATGGTGGTCAGTAACATGCGGGAGACTGCGGAGGCGGTCAATTTTTTAATTGGGAACTGATGTGCTTTTACTCAATTCGGGAACCTCACAAGCCAAATTTGTAGTATTTTGCACGAATTGCAAGAGATGTTTGAATGTTGACGGTTGAAGTGGAAGCTCGTATTGAGCTTGCTAGAGACTGATTTGCCAAGCCTTCGATAGCTCAGTTGGTAGAGCGGAGGACTGTAGTGGTAAAACAGGCATCCTTAGGTCGCTGGTTCAAACCCGGCTCGAAGGACTTTTGCCAAATGCACATTTTATTGAATGCTTGGAAAGTAAAATACTTGGAAAGTAAAATAACAGACAATTTATAATTATATTATATTTCATCACTGAAAATAGATGCCTTTTGCTTTGAGGCTGTGACCACGTTATTTTTCTGTCCAACACGAATCTTCATTGGTTTCCTGTGAGGTGGTTTGGATCCCCATCTCTTGCTATGAACTGGCAAAACAGCAGAATCCCCTTGACAATCTTGATTTCTCAAGGGAAATGGGAGAACACTATACACCATCCAAGATATTAAAATATTGTCAAGGACCAACACGGCTGAATACTCTGAGGAGATGGCCTGTGAGGCGCGCCTTTCAACTTTTCCCCCTTAGTATGGTGGTCAGTAACATGCGGGAGACTGCGGAGGGGGTCATTTTTTTAATTGGGAACTGATGTGCTTTTACTCAATTCGGGAACCTCACAAGCCAAATTTGTAGTATTTTGCACGAATTGCAAGAGATGTTTACAAGTCGACGGTTGAAGTGGAAGCTCGTATTGAGTTTGCTAGAGAATGATTTGCCAAGCCTTCGATAGCTCGTCGCTGGTTCAAATCCGGCTCAAAGGACTTTTGCCAAATGCACATTTTATTGAATTCTTGGAAAGTAAAATACTTGGAAAGTAAAATAACAGACAATTTATAATTATATTATATTTCATCACTGAAAATAGATGCCTTTTGCTTTGAGGCTGTGGCCACGTTATTTTTCTGTCCGACACCAATCTTCGTTGGTTTCCTGTGATGTGTTTTGGATCCCCATCTCTTGCTATGAACTGACAAAACAGCAGAATCCCCTTGACAATCTTGATTTCTCAAGGGAAATGGGAGAACACTATACACCATCCAAGATATTAAAATATTGTCAAGGCCGAACACTGATGAATACTCTGAGGAGATGGCCTGTGAGGCGCTGCCTTTCAACTTTTCCTCCTTAGTATGGTGGTCAGTAACATGCGGGAGACTGCGGAGGCGGTCATTTTTTTAATTGGGAACTGATGTGCTTTTACTCAATTCGGGAACCTCACAAGCCAAATTTGTAGTATTTTGCACGAATTGCAAGAGGTGTTTGCATGTCGACGGTTGAAGTGGAAGCTCGTATTGAGTTTGCTAGAGAACGGTTTGCCAAGCCTTCGATAGCTCAGTTGGTAGAGGGGAGGACTGTAGTGGTAAAACAGGCATCCTTAGGTCGCTGGTTCAAATCCGGCTCGAAGGACTTTTGCCAAATGCAAATATTATTGAATACTTGGAAAGTAAAATACTTGGAAAGTAAAATAACAGACAATTTATAATTATATTATATTTCATCACTGAAAATAGATGCCTTTTGCTTTGAGGCTGTTGCCACGTTATTTTTCTGTCCGACACCAATCTTCGTTGGTTTCCTGTGATGTGTTTTGGATTCCCATCTCTTGCTATGAACTGACAAAACAGCAGAATCCCCTTGACAATCTTGATTTCTCAAGGGAAATGGGAGAACACTATACACCATCCAAGATATTAAAATATTGTCAAGGACCAACACGGCTGAATACTCTGAGGAGATGGCCTGTGAGGCGCCGCCTTTCAACTTTTCCCCCTTAGTATGGTGGTCAGTAACATGCGGGAGACTGCGGAGGGGGTCATTTTTTTAATTGTGAACTGATGTGCTTTTACTAAATTCGGGAACCTCACAAGCCAAATTTGTAGTATTTTGCACGAATTGCAAGAGATGTTTGAATGTCGACGGTTGAAGTGGAAGCTCGTATTGAGCTTGCTAGAGACTGATTTGCCAAGCCTTCGATAGCTCAGTTGGTAGAGCGGAGGACTGTAGTGGTAAAACAGGCATCCTTAGGTCGCTGGTTCAAACCCGGCTCGAAGGACTTTTGCCAAATGCACATTTTATTGAATGCTTGGAAAGTAAAATACTTGGAAAGTAAAATAACAGACAATTTATAATTATATTATATTTCATCACTGAAAATAGATGCCTTTTGATTTGAGGCTGTGGCCACGTTATTTTTCTGTCCAACACGAATCTTCATTGGTTTCCTGTGAGGTGTTTTGGATCCCCATCTCTTGCTATGAACTGGCAAAACAGCAGAATCCCCTTGACAATCTTGATTTCTCAAGGGAAATGAGAGAACACTATACACCATCCAAGATATTAAAATATTGTCAAGGCCCAACACGGCTGAATACTCTGAGGAGATGGCCTGTGAGGCGCCGCCTTTCAACTTCTCCCCCTTAGTATGGTGGTCATTAACATGCGGGAGACTGCGGAGGGGGTCATTTTTTTAATTGGGAACTGATGTGCTTTTACTCAATTCGGGAACCTCACAAGCCAAATTTGTAGTATTTTGTACGAATTGCAAGAGATGTTTACAAGTCGACGGTTGAAGTGGAAGCTCGAATTGAGCTTGCTAGAGAACTGTTTGCCAAGCCTTCGATAGCTCAGTTGGTAGAGCGGAGGACTGTAGTGGTAAAACAGGCATCCTTAGGTCGCTGGTTCAAATCCGGCTCGAAGGACTTTTGCCAAATGCAAATTTTATTGAATACTTGGAAAGTAAAATACTTGGAAAATAAAATAACAGACAATTTATAATTATATTATATTTCATCACTGAAAATAGATGCCTTTTGCTTTGAGGCTGTGGCCACGTTATGTTTCTGTCCAACACCAATCTTCATTGGTTTCCTGTGAGGTGTTTTGGATCCCCATCTCTTGCTATGAACTGACAAAACAGCAGAATCCCCTTGACAATCTTGATTTCTCAAGGGAAATGGGAGAACACTATACACCATCCAAGATATTAAAATATTGTCAAGGACTAACACGGCTGAATACTCTGAGGAGATGGCCTGTGAGGCGCGCCTTTCAACTTTTCCCCCTTAGTATGGTGGTCAGTAACATGCAGGAGACTGCGGAGGGGGTCATTTTTTTAATTGGGAACTGATGTGCTTTTACTCAATTCGGGAACCTCACAAGCCAAATTTGTAGTATTTTGCACGAATTGCAAGAGATGTTTACAAGTCGACGGTTGAAGTGGAAGCTCGTATTGAGTTTGCTAGAGAATGATTTGCCAAGCCTTCGATAGCTCGTCGCTGGTTCAAATCCGGCTCAAAGGACTTTTGCCAAATGCACATTTTATTGAATTCTTGGAAAGTAAAATACTTGGAAAGTAAAATAACAGACAATTTATAATTATATTATATTTCATCACTGAAAATAGATGCCTTTTGCTTTGAGGCTGTGGCCACGTTATTTTTCTGTCCGACACCAATCTTCGTTGGTTTCCTGTGATGTGTTTTGGATCCCCATCTCTTGCTATGAACTGACAAAACAGCAGAATCCCCTTGACAATCTTGATTTCTCAAGGGAAATGGGAGAACACTATACACCATCCAAGATATTAAAATATTGTCAAGGCCGAACACTAATGAATACTCTGAGGAGATGGCCTGTGAGGCGCCGCCTTTCAACTTTTCCTCCTTAGTATGGTGGTCAGTAACATGCGGGAGACTGCGGAGGCGGTCATTTTTTTAATTGGGAACTGATGTGCTTTTACTCAATTCGGGAACCTCACAAGCCAAATTTGTAGTATTTTGCACGAATTGCAAGAGGTGTTTGCATGTCGACGGTTGAAGTGGAAGCTCGTATTGAGTTTACTAGAGAACGGTTTGCCAAGCCTTCGATAGCTCAGTTGGTAGAGAGGAGGACTGTAGTGGTAAAACAGGCTTCCTTAGGTCGCTGGTTCAAATCTGGCTCGAAGGACTTTTGCCAAATGCAAATATTATTGAATACTTGGAAAGTAAAATACTTGGAAAGTAAAATAACAGACAATTTATAATTATATTATATTTCATCACTGAAAATAGATGCCTTTTGCTTTGAGGCTGTTGCCACGTTATTTTTCTGTCCGACACCAATCTTCGTTGGTTTCCTGTGATGTGTTTTGGATTCCCATCTCTTGCTATGAACTGACAAAACAGCAGAATCCCCTTGACAATCTTGATTTCTCAAGGGAAATGGGAGAACACTATACACCATCCAAGATATTAAAATATTGTCAAGGACCAACACGGCTGAATACTCTGAGGAGATGGCCTGTGAGGCGCCGCCTTTCAACTTTTCCCCCTTAGTATGGTGGTCAGTAACATGCGGGAGACTGCGGAGGGGGTCATTTTTTTAATTGTGAACTGATGTGCTTTTACTAAATTCGGGAACCTCACAAGCCAAATTTGTAGTATTTTGCACGAATTGCAAGAGATGTTTGAATGTCGACGGTTGAAGTGGAAGCTCGTATTGAGCTTGCTAGAGACTGATTTGCCAAGCCTTCGATAGCTCAGTTGGTAGAGCGGAGGACTGTAGTGGTAAAACAGGCATCCTTAGGTCGCTGGTTCAAACCCGGCTCGAAGGACTTTTGCCAAATGCACATTTTATTGAATGCTTGGAAAGTAAAATACTTGGAAAGTAAAATAACAGACAATTTATAATTATATTATATTTCATCACTGAAAATAGATGCCTTTTGATTTGAGGCTGTGACCACGTTATTTTTCTGTCCAACACGAATCTTCATTGGTTTCCTGTGAGGTGTTTTGGATCCCCATCTCTTGCTATGAACTGGCAAAACAGCAGAATCCCCTTGACAATCTTGATTTCTCAAGGGAAATGAGAGAACACTATACACCATCCAAGATATTAAAATATTGTCAAGGCCCAACACGGCTGAATACTCTGAGGAGATGGCCTGTGAGGCGCCGCCTTTCAACTTCTCCCCCTTAGTATGGTGGTCATTAACATGCGGGAGACTGCGGAGGGGGTCATTTTTTTAATTGGGAACTGATGTGCTTTTACTCAATTCGGGAACCTCACAAGCCAAATTTGTAGTATTTTGTACGAATTGCAAGAGATGTTTACAAGTCGACGGTTGAAGTGGAAGCTCGAATTGAGCTTGCTAGAGAACGGTTTGCCAAGCCTTCGATAGCTCAGTTGGTAGAGCGGAGGACTGTAGTGGTAAAACAGGCATCCTTAGGTCGCTGGTTCAAATCCGGCTCGAAGGACTTTTGCCAAATGCAAATTTTATTGAATACTTGGAAAGTAAAATACTTGGAAAATAAAATAACAGACAATTTATAATTATATTATATTTCATCACTGAAAATAGATGCCTTTTGCTTTGAGGCTGTGGCCACGTTATGTTTCTGTCCAACACCAATCTTCATTGGTTTCCTGTGAGGTGTTTTGGATCCCCATCTCTTGCTATGAACTGACAAAACAGCAGAATCCCCTTGACAATCTTGATTTCTCAAGGGAAATGGGAGAACACTATACACCATCCAAGATATTAAAATATTGTCAAGGACTAACACGGCTGAATACTCTGAGGAGATGGCCTGTGAGGCGCGCCTTTCAACTTTTCCCCCTTAGTATGGTGGTCAGTAACATGCAGGAGACTGCGGAGGGGGTCATTTTTTTAATTGGGAACTGATGTGCTTTTACTCAATTCGGGAACCTCACAAGCCAAATTTGTAGTATTTTGCACGAATTGCAAGAGATGTTTACAAGTCGACGGTTGAAGTGGAAGCTCGTATTGAGTTTGCTAGAGAATGATTTGCCAAGCCTTCGATAGCTCGTCGCTGGTTCAAATCCGGCTCAAAGGACTTTTGCCAAATGCACATTTTATTGAATTCTTGGAAAGTAAAATACTTGGAAAGTAAAATAACAGACAATTTATAATTATATTATATTTCATCACTGAAAATAGATGCCTTTTGCTTTGAGGCTGTGGCCACGTTATTTTTCTGTCCGACACCAATCTTCGTTGGTTTCCTGTGATGTGTTTTGGATCCCCATCTCTTGCTATGAACTGACAAAACAGCAGAATCCCCTTGACAATCTTGATTTCTCAAGGGAAATGGGAGAACACTATACACCATCCAAGATATTAAAATATTGTCAAGGCCGAACACTAATGAATACTCTGAGGAGATGGCCTGTGAGGCGCCGCCTTTCAACTTTTCCTCCTTAGTATGGTGGTCAGTAACATGCGGGAGACTGCGGAGGCGGTCATTTTTTTAATTGGGAACTGATGTGCTTTTACTCAATTCGGGAACCTCACAAGCCAAATTTGTAGTATTTTGTTACGAATTGCAAGAGGTGTTTGCATGTCGACGGTTGAAGTGGAAGCTCGTATTGAGTTTGCTAGAGAACGGTTTGCCAAGCCTTCGATAGCTCAGTTGGTAGAGGGGAGGACTGTAGTGGTAAAACAGGCATCCTTAGGTCGCTGGTTCAAATGCAAATATTATTGAATACTTGGAAAGTAAAATACTTGGAAAATAACATAACAGACAATTTATAATTAGATTATATTTCATCACTGAAAATAGATGCCTTTTGCTTTGAGGCTGTGGCCACATTATTTTTCTGTCCAACATCAATCTTCTTTGGTTTACTGTGAGGTGTTTTGGATCCCCATCTCTTGCTATGAACTGACAAAACAGCAGAATCCCCTTGACAATCTTGATTTCTCAAGGGAAATGGGAGAACACTATACACCATCCAAGATATTAAAATATTGTCAAGGACCAACACGGCTGAATACTCTGAGGAGATGGCCTGTGAGGCGCGCCTTTCAACTTTTCCCCCTTAGTATGGTGGTCAGTAACATGCGGGAGACTGCGGAGGGGGTCATTTTTTTAATTGTGAACTGATGTGCTTTTACTCAATTCGGGAACCTCACAAGCCAAATTTGTAGTATTTTGCACGAATTGCAAGAGATGTTTACAAGTCGACGGTTGAAGTGGAAGCTTGTATTGAGTTTGCTAGAGAATGATTTGCCAAGCCTTCGATAGCTCGTCGCTGGTTCAAATCCGGCTCAAAGGACTTTTGCCAAATGCACATTTTATTGAATACTTGGAAAGTAAAATACTTGGAAAGTAAAATAACAGACAATTTATAATTATATTATATTTCATCACTGAAAATAGATGCCTTTTGCTTTGAGGCTGTGGCCACGTTATTTTTCTGTCCAACACGAATCTTCATTGGTTTCCTGTCAGGTGTTTTGGATCCCCATCTCTTGCTATGAACTGGCAAAACAGCAGAATCCCCTTGACAATCTTGATTTCTCAAGGGAAATGAGAGAACACTATACACCATCCAAGATATTAAAATATTGTCAAGGCCCAACACGGCTGAATACTCTGAGGAGATGGCCTGTGAGGCGCCGCCTTTCAACTTCTCCCCCTTAGTATGGTGGTCATTAACATGCGGGAGACTGCGGAGGGGGTCATTTTTTTAATTGGGAACTGATGTGCTTTAACTCAATTCGGGAACCTCACAAGCCAAATTTGTAGTATTTTGTACGAATTGCAAGAGATGTTTACAAGTCGACGGTTGAAGTGGAAGCTCGAATTGAGCTTGCTAGAGAACGGTTTGCCAAGCCTTCGATAGCTCAGTTGGTAGAGCGGAGGACTGTAGTGGTAAAACAGGCATCCTTAGGTCGCTGGTTCAAATCCGGCTCGAAGGACTTTTGCCAAATGCACATTTTATTCAATACTTGGAAAGTAAAATACTTGGAAAATAAAATAACAGACAATTTATAATTATATTATATTTCATCAATGAAAATAGATGCCTTTTGCTTTGAGGCTGTGGCCACGTTATGTTTCTGTCCAACACCAATCTTCATTGGTTTCCTGTGAAGTGTTTTGGATCCCCATCTCTTGCTATGAACTGACAAAACAGCAGAATCCCCTTGACAATCTTGATTTCTCAAGGGAAATGGGAGAACACTATACACCATCCAAGATATTAAAATATTGTCAAGGACCAACACGGCTGAATACTCTGAGGAGATGGCCTGTGAGGCGCGCCTTTCAACTTTTCCCCCTTAGTATGGTGGTCAGTAACATGCAGGAGACTGCGGAGGGGGTCATTTTTTTAATTGGGAACTGATGTGCTTTTTCTCAATTCCGGAACCTCACAAGCCAAATTTGTAGTATTTTGCACGAATTGCAAGAGATGTTTACAAGTCGACGGTTGAAGTGGAAGCTCGTATTGAGTTTGCTAGAGAATGATTTGCCAAGCCTTCGATAGCTCGTCGCTGGTTCAAATCCGGCTCAAAGGACTTTTGCCAAATGCACATTTTATTGAATTCTTGGAAAGTAAAATACTTGGAAAGTAAAATAACAGACAATTTATAATTATATTATATTTCATCACTGAAAATAGATGCCTTTTGCTTTGAGGCTGTGGCCACGTTATTTTTCTGTCCGACACCAATCTTCGTTGGTTTCCTGTGATGTGTTTTGGATCCCCATCTCTTGCTATGAACTGACAAAACAGCAGAATCCCCTTGACAATCTTGATTTCTCAAGGGAAATGGGAGAACACTATACACCATCCAAGATATTAAAATATTGTCAAGGCCGAACACTAATGAATACTCTGAGGAGATGGCCTGTGAGGCGCCGCCTTTCAACTTTTCCTCCTTAGTATGGTGGTCAGTAACATGCGGGAGACTGCGGAGGCGGTCATTTTTTTAATTGGGAACTGATGTGCTTTTACTCAATTCGGGAACCTCACAAGCCAAATTTGTAGTATTTTGCACGAATTGCAAGAGGTGTTTGCATGTCGACGGTTGAAGTGGAAGCTCGTATTGAGTTTGCTAGAGAACGGTTTGCCAAGCCTTCGATAGCTCAGTTGGTAGAGGGGAGGACTGTAGTGGTAAAACAGGCATCCTTAGGTCGCTGGTTCAAATCCGGCTCGAAGGACTTTTGCCAAATGCAAATATTATTGAATACTTGGAAAGTAAAATACTTGGAAAATAACATAACAGACAATTTATAATTAGATTATATTTCATCACTGAAAATAGATGCCTTTTGCTTTGAGGCTGTGGCCACATTATTTTTCTGTCCAACATCAATCTTCTTTGGTTTACTGTGAGATGTTTTGGATCCCCATCTCTTGCTATGAACTGACAAAACAGCAGAATCCCCTTGACAATCTTGATTTCTCAAGGGAAATGGGAGAACACTATACACCATCCAAGATATTAAAATATTGTCAAGGACCAACACGGCTGAATACTCTGAGGAGATGGCCTGTGAGGCGCGCCTTTTAACTTTTCCCCCTTAGTATGGTGGTCAGTAACATGCGGGAGACTGCGGAGGGGGTCATTTTTTTAATTGTGAACTGATGTGCTTTTACTCAATTCGGGAACCTCACAAGCCAAATTTGTAGTATTTTGCACGAATTGCAAGAGATGTTTACAAGTCGACGGTTGAAGTGGAAGCTTGTATTGAGTTTGCTAGAGAATGATTTGCCAAGCCTTCGATAGCTCGTCGCTGGTTCAAATCCGGCTCAAAGGACTTTTGCCAAATGCACATTTTATTGAATACTTGGAAAGTAAAATACTTGGAAAGTAAAATAACAGACAATTTATAATTATATTATATTTCATCACTGAAAATAGATGCCTTTTGCTTTGAGGCTGTGGCCACGTTATTTTTCTGTCCAACACGAATCTTCATTGGTTTCCTGTCAGGTGTTTTGGATCCCCATCTCTTGCTATGAACTGGCAAAACAGCAGAATCCCCTTGACAATCTTGATTTCTCAAGGGAAATGAGAGAACACTATACACCATCCAAGATATTAAAATATTGTCAAGGCCCAACACGGCTGAATACTCTGAGGAGATGGCCTGTGAGGCGCCGCCTTTCAACTTCTCCCCCTTAGTATGGTGGTCATTAACATGCGGGAGACTGCGGAGGGGGTCATTTTTTTAATTGGGAACTGATGTGCTTTTACTCAATTCGGGAACCTCACAAGCCAAATTTGTAGTATTTTGTACGAATTGCAAGAGATGTTTACAAGTCGACGGTTGAAGTGGAAGCTCGAATTGAGCTTGCTAGAGAACGGTTTGCCAAGCCTTCGATAGCTCAGTTGGTAGAGCGGAGGACTGTAGTGGTAAAACAGGCATCCTTAGGTCGCTGGTTCAAATCCGGCTCGAAGGACTTTTGCCAAATGCAAATTTTATTGAATACTTGGAAAGTAAAATACTTGGAAAATAAAATAACAGACAATTTATAATTATATTATATTTCATCACTGAAAATAGATGCCTTTTGCTTTGAGGCTGTGGCCACGTTATGTTTCTGTCCAACACCAATCTTCATTGGTTTCCTGTGAGGTGTTTTGGATCCCCATCTCTTGCTATGAACTGACAAAACAGCAGAATCCCCTTGACAATCTTGATTTCTCAAGGGAAATGGGAGAACACTATACACCATCCAAGATATTAAAATATTGTCAAGGACCAACACGGCTGAATACTCTGAGGAGATGGCCTGTGAGGCGCGCCTTTCAACTTTTCCCCCTTAGTATGGTGGTCAGTAACATGCAGGAGACTGCGGAGGGGGTCATTTTTTTAATTGGGAACTGATGTGCTTTTACTCAATTCGGGAACCTCACAAGCCAAATTTGTAGTATTTTGCACGAATTGCAAGAGATGTTTACAAGTCGACGGTTGAAGTGGAAGCTCGTATTGAGTTTGCTAGAGAATGATTTGCCAAGCCTTCGATAGCTCGTCGCTGGTTCAAATCCGGCTCAAAGGACTTTTGCCAAATGCACATTTTATTGAATTCTTGGAAAGTAAAATACTTGGAAAGTAAAATAACAGACAATTTATAATTATATTATATTTCATCACTGAAAATAGATGCCTTTTGCTTTGAGGCTGTGGCCACGTTATTTTTCTGTCCGACACCAATCTTCGTTGGTTTCCTGTGATGTGTTTTGGATCCCCATCTCTTGCTATGAACTGACAAAACAGCAGAATCCCCTTGACAATCTTGATTTCTCAAGGGAAATGGGAGAACACTATACACCATCCAAGATATTAAAATATTGTCAAGGCCGAACACTAATGAATACTCTGAGGAGATGGCCTGTGAGGCGCCGCCTTTCAACTTTTCCTCCTTAGTATGGTGGTCAGTAACATGCGGGAGACTGCGGAGGCGGTCATTTTTTTAATTGGGAACTGATGTGCTTTTACTCAATTCGGGAACCTCACAAGCCAAATTTGTAGTATTTTGCACGAATTGCAAGAGGTGTTTGCATGTCGACGGTTGAAGTGGAAGCTCGTATTGAGTTTACTAGAGAACAGTTTGCCAAGCCTTCGATAGCTCAGTTGGTAGAGGGGAGGACTGTAGTGGTAAAACAGGCTTCCTTAGGTCGCTGGTTCAAATCTGGCTCGAAGGACTTTTGCCAAATGCAAATATTATTGAATACTTGGAAAGTAAAATACTTGGAAAATAACATAACAGACAATTTATAATTAGATTATATTTCATCACTGAAAATAGATGCCTTTTGCTTTGAGGCTGTGGCCACATTATTTTTCTGTCCAACATCAATCTTCTTTGGTTTACTGTGAGGTGTTTTGGATCCCCATCTCTTGCTATGAACTGACAAAACAGCAGAATCCCCTTGACAATCTTGATTTCTCAAGGGAAATGGGAGAACACTATACACCATCCAAGATATTAAAATATTGTCAAGGACCAACACGGCTGAATACTCTGAGGAGATGGCCTGTGAGGCGCGCCTTTCAACTTTTCCCCCTTAGTATGGTGGTCAGTAACATGCGGAAGACTGCGGAGGGGGTCATTTTTTTAATTGTGAACTGATGTGCTTTTACTCAATTCGGGAACCTCACAAGCCAAATTTGTAGTATTTTGCACGAATTGCAAGAGATGTTTACAAGTCGACGGTTGAAGTGGAAGCTTGTATTGAGTTTGCTAGAGAATGATTTGCCAAGCCTTCGATAGCTCGTCGCTGGTTCAAATCCGGCTCAAAGGACTTTTGCCAAATGCACATTTTATTGAATACTTGGAAAGTAAAATACTTGGAAAGTAAAATAACAGACAATTTATAATTATATTATATTTCATCACTGAAAATAGATGCCTTTTGCTTTGAGGCTGTGGCCACGTTATTTTTCTGTCCAACACGAATCTTCATTGGTTTCCTGTCAGGTGTTTTGGATCCCCATCTCTTGCTATGAACTGGCAAAACAGCAGAATCCCCTTGACAATCTTGATTTCTCAAGGGAAATGAGAGAACACTATACACCATCCAAGATATTAAAATATTGTCAAGGCCCAACACGGCTGAATACTCTGAGGAGATGGCCTGTGAGGCGCCGCCTTTCAACTTCTCCCCCTTAGTATGGTGGTCATTAACATGCGGGAGACTGCAGAGGGGGTCATTTTTTTAATTGGGAACTGATGTGCTTTTACTCAATTCGGGAACCTCACAAGCCAAATTTGTAGTATTTTGCACGAATTGCAAGAGATGTTTACAAGTCGACGGTTGAAGTGGAAGCTCGTATTGAGTTTGCTAGAGAATGATTTGCCAAGCCTTCGATAGCTCAGTTGGTAGAGCGGAGGACTGTAGTGGTAAAACAGGCATCCTTAGGTCGCTGGTTCAAATCTGGCTCGAAGGACTTTTGCCAAATGCAAATTTTATTGAATACTTGGAAAGTAAAATACTTGGAAAATAAAATAACAGACAATTTATAATTATATTATATTTCATCACTGAAAATAGATGCCTTTTGCTTTGAGGCTGTGGCCACGTTATGTTTCTGTCCAACACCAATCTTCGTTGGTTTCCTGTGAGGTATTTTGCTATCTCTTGCTATGAACTGACAAAACAGCAGAATCCCCTTGACAATCTTGATTTCTCAAGGGAAATGAGAGAACACTATACACCATCCAAGATATTAAAATATTGTCAAGGCCCAACACGGCTGAATACTCTGAGGAGATGGCCTGTGAGGCGCCGCCTTTCAACTTCTCCCCCTTAGTATGGTGGTCATTAACATGCGGGAGACTGCGGAGGGGGTCATTTTTTTAATTGGGAACTGATGTGCTTTTACTCAATTCGGGAACCTCACAAGCCAAATTTGTAGTATTTTGCACGATCTGCAAGAGATGTTTACAAGTCGACGGTTGAAGTGGAAGCTCGTATTGAGTTTGCTAGAGAATGATTTGCCAAGCCTTCGATAGCTCAGTTGGTAGAGCTGAGGACTGTAGTGGTAAAACAGGCATCCTTAGGTCGCTGGTTCAAATCCAGATTGAAGGACTTTTACGCCAAATGCAAATTTTATTGAATACTTGGAAAGTAAAATACTTGGAAAATAAAATAACAGACAATTTATAATTATATTATATTTCATTACTGAAAATAGATGCCTTTTGCTTTGAGGCTGTGGCCACGTTATGTTTCTGTCCAACACCAATCTTCATTGGTTTCCTGTGAGGTGTTTTGGATCCCCATCTCTTGCTATGAACTGGCAAAACAGCAGAATCCCCTTGACAATCTTGATTTCTCAAGGGAAAAGAGAGAACACTATACACCATCCAAGATATTAAAATATTGTCAAGGCCCAACACGGATGAATACTCTGAGGAGATGGCCTGTGAGGCGCCGCCTTTCAACTTTTCCCCCTTAGTATGGTGGTCAGTAACATGCGGGAGACTGCGGAGGGGGTCATTTTTTTAATTGGGAACTGATGTGCTTTTACTCAATTCGGGAACCTCACAAGCCAAATTTGTAGTATTTTGCACGATCTGCAAGAGATGTTTACAAGTCGACGGTTGAAGTGGAAACTCGTATTGAGTTTGCTAGAGAATGATCTGCCAAGCCTTCGATAGCTCAGTTGGTAGAGTGGAGGACTGTAGTGGTAAAACAGGCATCCTTAGGTCGCTGGTTCAAATCCGGCTCGAAGGACTTTTGCCAAATGCACATTTTATTGAATACTTGGAAAGTAAAATACTTGGAAAGTAAAATAACAGACAATTTATAATTATATTATATTTCATCACTGAAAATAGATGCCTTTTGCTTTGAGGCTGTGGCCACGTTATTTTTCTGTCCGACACCAATCTTCGTTGGTTTCCTGTGAGGTATTTTGGTTCCCCATCTCTTGCTATGAACTGACAAAACAGCAGAATCCCCTTGACAATCTTGATTTCTCAAGGGAAATGGGAGAACACTATACACCATCCAAGATATTAAAATATTGTCAAGGACCAACACGGCTGAATACTCTGAGGAGATGGCCTGTGAGGCGCGCCTTTCAACTTTTCCCCCTTAGTATGGTGGTCAGTAACATGCGGGAGACTGCGGAGGGGGTCATTTTTTTAATTGTGAACTGATGTGCTTTTACTCAATTCGGGAACCTCACAAGCCAAATTTGTAGTATTTTGCACGAATTGCAAGAGATGTTTACAAGTCGACGGTTGAAGTGGAAGCTTGTATTGATTTTGCTAGAGAATGATTTGCCAAGCCTTCGATAGCTCGTCGCTGGTTCAAATCCGGCTCAAAGGACTTTTGCCAAATGCACATTTTATTGAATACTTGGAAAGTAAAATACTTGGAAAGTAAAATAACAGACAATTTATAATTATATTATATTTCATCACTGAAAATAGATGCCTTTTGCTTTGAGGCTGTGGCCACGTTATTTTTCTGTCCAACACGAATCTTCATTGGTTTCCTGTCAGGTGTTTTGGATCCCCATCTCTTGCTATGACCAGGCAAAACAGCAGAATCCCCTTGACAATCTTGATTTCTCAAGGGAAATGAGAGAACACTATACACCATCCAAGATATTAAAATATTGTCAAGGCCCAACACGGCTGAATACTCTGAGGAGATGGCCTGTGAGGCGCCGCCTTTCAACTTCTCCCCCTTAGTATGGTGGTCAGTAACATGCGGGAGACTGCGGAGGGGGTCATTTTTTTAATTGTGAACTGATGTGCTTTTACTCAATTCGGGAACCTCACAAGCCAAATTTGTAGTATTTTGCACGAATTGCAAGAGATGTTTGAATGTCGACGGTTGAAGTGGAAGCTCGTATTGAGCTTGCTAGAGACTGATTTGCCAAGCCTTCGATAGCTCAGTTGGTAGAGCGGAGGACTGTAGTGGTAAAACAGGCATCCTTAGGTCGCTGGTTCAAACCCGGCTCGAAGGCCTTTTGCCAAATGCACATTTTATTGAATGCTTGGAAAGTAAAATACTTGGAAAGTAAAATAACAGACAATTTATAATTATATTATATTTCATCACTGAAAATAGATGCCTTTTGCTTTGAGGCTGTGACCACGTTATTTTTCTGTCCAACACGAATCTTCATTGGTTTCCTGTGAGGTGTTTTGGATCCCCATCTCTTGCTATGAACTGGCAAAACAGCAGAATCCCCTTGACAATCTTGATTTCTCAAGGGAAATGGGAGAACACTATACACCATCCAAGATATTAAAATATTGTCAAGGCCGAACACTGATGAATACTCTGAGGAGATGGCCTGTGAGGCGCCGCCTTTCAACTTTTCCTCCTTAGTATGGTGGTCAGTAACATGCGGGAGACTGCGGAGGGGGTCATTTTTTTAATTGTGAACTGATGTGCTTTTACTCAATTCGGGAACCTCACAAGCCAAATTTGTAGTATTTTGCACGAATTGCAAGAGATGTTTGAATGTCGACGGTTGAAGTGGAAGCTCGTATTGAGCTTGCTAGAGAATGATGTGCCAAGCCTTCGATAGCTCAGTTGGTAGAGCAGAGGACTGTAGTGGTAAAACAGGCATCCTTAGGTCGCTGGTTCAAATCCAGATTGAAGGACTTTTGCCAAATGCAAATTTTATTGAATACTTGGAAAGTAAAATACTTGGAAAATAAAATAACAGACAATTTATAATTATATTATATTTCATCACTCAAAATAGATGCCTTTTGCTTTGAGGCTGTGGCCACGTTATGTTTCTGTCCAACACCAATCTTCATTGGTTTCCTGTGAGGTGTTTTGGATCCCCATCTCTTGCTATGAACTGGCAAAACAGCAGAATCCCCTTGACAATCTTGATTTCTCAAGGGAAAAGAGAGAACACTATACACCATCCAAGATATTAAAATATTGTCAAGGCCCAACACGGTTGAATACTCTGAGGAGATGGCCTGTGAGGCGCCGCCTTTCAACTTTTCCCCCTTAGTATGGTGGTCAGTAACATGCGGGAGACTGCGGAGGGGGTCATTTTTTTAATTGGGAACTGATGTGCTTTTACTCAATTCGGGAACCTCACAAGCCAAATTTGTAGTATTTTACACGATCTGCAAGAGATGTTTACAAGTCGACGGTTGAAGTGGAAGCTTGTATTGAGTTTGCTAGAGAATGATTTGCCAAGCCTTCGATAGCTCGTCGCTGGTTCAAATCCGGCTCAAAGGACTTTTGCCAAATGCACATTTTATTGAATACTTGGAAAGTAAAATACTTGGAAAGTAAAATAACAGACAATTTATAATTATATTATATTTCATCACTGAAAATAGATGCCTTTTGCTTTGAGGCTGTGGCCACGTTATTTTTCTGTCCAACACGAATCTTCATTGGTTTCCTGTCAGGTTTTTTTTGGATCCCCATCTCTTGCTATGACCTGGCAAAACAGCAGAATCCCCTTGACAATCTTGATTTCTCAAGGGAAATGAGAGAACACTATACACCATCCAAGATATTAAAATATTGTCAAGGCCCAACACGGCTGAATACTCTGAGGAGATGGCCTGTGAGGCGCCGCCTTTCAACTTCTCCCCCTTAGTATGGTGGTCATTAACATGCGGGAGACTGCGGAGGGGGTCATTTTTTTAATTGGGAACTGATGTGCTTTTACTCAATTCGGGAACCTCACAAGCCAAATTTGTAGTATTTTGCACGATCTGCAAGAGATGTTTGAATGTCGACGGTTGAAGTGGAAGCTGGAAGCTCGTATTGAGTTTGCTAGAGAATGATTTGCCAAGCCTTCGATAGCTCAGTTGGTAGAGCGGAGGACTGTAGTGGTAAAACAGGCATCCTTAGGTCGCTGGTTCAAATCCGGCTCGAAGGACTTTTGCCAAATGCACATTTTATTGAATACTTGGAAAGTAAAATACTTGGAAAGTAAAATAACAGACAATTTATAATTATATTATATTTCATCACTGAAAATAGATGCCTTTTGCTTTGAGGCTGTGGCCACGTTATTTTTCTGTCCGACACCAATCTTCGTTGGTTTCCTGTGAGGTATTTTGGATCCCCATCTCTTGCTATGAACTGACAAAACAGCAGAATCCCCTTGACAATCTTGATTTCTCAAGGGAAATGGGAGAACACTATACACCATCCAAGATATTAAAATATTGTCAAGGCCGAACACTGATGAATACTCTGAGGAGATGGCCTGTGAGGCGCCGCCTTTCAACTTTTCCTCCTTAGTATGGTGGTCAGTAACATGCGGGAGACTGCGGAGGGGGTCATTTTTTTAATTGTGAACTGATGTGCTTTTACTCAATTCGGGAACCTCACAAGCCAAATTTGTAGTATTTTGCACGAATTGCAAGAGATGTTTGAATGTCGACGGTTGAAGTGGAAGCTTGTATTGAGCTTGCTAGAGACTGATTTGCCAAGCCTTCGATAGCTCAGTTGGTAGAGCGGAGGACTGTAGTGGTAAAAGAGGCATCCTTAGGTTGCTGGTTCAAACCCGGCTCGAAGGCCTTTTGCCAAATGCACATTTTATTGAATGCTTGGAAAGTAAAATACTTGGAAAGTAAAATAACAGACAATTTATAATTATATTATATTTCATCACTGAAAATAGATGCCTTTTGCTTTGAGGCTGTGACCACGTTATTTGTCTGTCCAACACGAATCTTCATTGGTTTCCTGTGAGGTGTTTTGGATCCCCATCTCTTGCTATGAACTGGCAAAACAGCAGAATCCCCTTGACAATCTTGATTTCTCAAGGGAAATGGGAGAACACTATACACCATGCAAGATATTAAAATATTGTCAAGGACCAACACGGCTGAATACTCTGAGGAGATGGCCTGTGAGGCGCGCCTTTCAACTTTTCCCCCTTAGTATGGTGGTCAGTAACATGCGGGAGACTGCGGAGGGGGTCATTTTTTTAATTGGGAACTGATGTGCTTTTACTCAATTCGGGAACCTCAGAAGCCAAATTTGTAGTATTTTGCAAGAATTGCAAGAGATGTTTACAAGTCGACGGTTGAAGTGGAAGCTCGTATTGAGTTTGCTAGAGAATGATTTGCCAAGCCTTCGATAGCTCGTCGCTGGTTCAAATCCGGCTCAAAGGACTTTTGCCAAATGCACATTTTATTGAATTCTTGGAAAGTAAAATACTTGGAAAGTAAAATAACAGACAATTTATAATTATATGATATTTCATCACTGAAAATAGATGCCTTTTGCTTTGAGGCTGTGGCCACGTTATTTTTCTGTCCGACACCAATCTTCGTTGGTTTCCTGTGAGGTATTTTGGATCCCCATCTCTTGCTATGAACTGAGAAAACAGCAGAATCCCCTTGACAATCTTGATTTCTCAAGGGAAATGGGAGAACACTATACACCATCCAAGATATTAAAATATTGTCAAGGACCAACACGGCTGAATACTCTGAGGAGATGGCCTGTGAGGCGCGCCTTTCAACTTTTCCCCCTTAGTATAGTGGTCAGTAACATGCGGGAGACTGCGGAGGGGGTCATTTTTTTAATTGTGAACTGATGTGCTTTTACTCAATTCGGGAACCTCACAAGCCAAATTTGTAGTATTTTGCACGAATTGCAAGAGATGTTTACAAGTCGACGGTTGAAGTGGAAGCTTGTATTGAGTTTGCTAGAGAATGATTTGCCAAGCCTTCGATAGCTCGTCGCTGGTTCAAATCCGGCTCAAAGGACTTTTACCAAATGCACATTTTATTGAATACTTGGAAAGTAAAATACTTGGAAAGTAAAATAACAGACAATTTATAATTATATTATATTTCATTACTGAAAATAGATGCCTTTTGCTTTGAGGCTGTGGCCACGTTATTTTTCTGTCCAACACGAATCTTCATTGGTTTCCTGTCAGGTGTTTTGGATCCCCATCTCTTGCTATGCCCTGGCAAAACAGCAGAATCCCCTTGACAATCTTGATTTCTCAAGGGAAATGAGAGAACACTATACACCATCCAAGATATTAAAATATTGTCAAGGCCCAACACGGCTGAATACTCTGAGGAGATGGCCTGTGAGGCGCCGCCTTTCAACTTCTCCCCCTTAGTATGGTGGTCATTAACATGCGGGAGACTGCGGAGGGGGTCATTTTTTTAATTGGGAACTGATGTGCTTTTACTCAATTCGGGAACCTCACAAGCCAAATTTGTAGTATTTTGCACGATCTGCAAGAGATGTTTACAAGTCGACGGTTGAAGTGGAAGCTCGTATTGAGTTTGCTAGAGAATGATTTGCCAAGCCTTCGATAGCTCAGTTGGTAGAGCTGAGGACTGTAGTGGTAAAACAGGCATCCTTAGGTCGCTGGTTCAAATCCGGCTCGAAGGACTTTTGCCAAATGCACATTTTATTGAATACTTGGAAAGTAAAATACTTGGAAAGTAAAATAACAGACAATTTATAATTATATTATATTTCATCACTGAAAATAGATGCCTTTTGCTTTGAGGCTGTGGCCACGTTATTTTTCTGTCCGACACCAATCTTCGTTGGTTTCCTGTGAGGTATTTTGGATCCCCATCTCTTGCTATGAACTGACAAAACAGCAGAATCCCCTTGACAATCTTGATTTCTCAAGGGAAATGGGAGAACACTATACACCATCCAAGATATTAAAATATTGTCAAGGCCGAACACTGATGAATACTCTGAGGAGATGGCCTGTGAGGCGCCGCCTTTCAACTTTTCCTCCTTAGTATGGTGGTCAGTAACATGCGGGAGACTGCGGAGGGGGTCATTTTTTTAATTGTGAACTGATGTGCTTTTACTCAATTCGGGAACCTCACAAGCCAAATTTGTAGTATTTTGCACGAATTGCAAGAGATGTTTGAATGTCGACGGTTGAAGTGGAAGCTCGTATTGAGCTTGCTAGAGACTGATTTGCCAAGCCTTCGATAGCTCAGTTGGTAGAGCGGAGGACTGTAGTGTTAAAACAGGCATCCTTAGGTCGCTGGTTCAAACCCGGCTCGAAGGCCTTTTGCCAAATGCACATTTTATTGAATGCTTGGAAAGTAAAATACTTGGAAAGTAAAATAACAGACAATTTATAATTATATTATATTTCATCACTGAAAATAGATGCCTTTTGCTTTGAGGCTGTGACCACGTTATTTTTCTGTCCAACACGAATCTTCATTGGTTTCCTGTGAGGTGTTTTGGATCCCCATCTCTTGCTATGAACTGGCAAAACAGCAGAATCCCCTTGACAATCTTGATTTCTCAAGGGAAATGGGAGAACACTATACACCATGCAAGATATTAAAATATTGTCAAGGACCAACACGGCTGAATACTCTGAGGAGATGGCCTGTGAGGCGCGCCTTTCAACTTTTCCCCCTTAGTATGGTGGTCAGTAACATGCGGGAGACTGCGGAGGGGGTCATTTTTTTAATTGGGAACTGATGTGCTTTTACTCAATTCGGGAACCTCACAAGCAAAATTTGTAGTATTTTGCACGAATTGCAAGAGATGTTTACAAGTCGACGGTTGAAGTGGAAGCTCGTATTGAGTTTGCTAGAGAATGATTTGCCAAGCCTTCGATAGCTCGTCGCTGGTTCAAATCCGGCTCAAAGGACTTTTGCCAAATGCACATTTTATTGAATTCTTGGAAAGTAAAATACTTGGAAAGTAAAATAACAGACAATTTATAATTATATGATATTTCATCACTGAAAATAGATGCCTTTTGCTTTGAGGCTGTGGCCACGTTATTTTTCTGTCCAACACGAATCTTCATTGGTTTCCTGTCAGGTGTTTTGGATCCCCATCTCTTGCTATGCCCTGGCAAAACAGCAGAATCCCCTTGACAATCTTGATTTCTCAAGGGAAATGAGAGAACACTATACACCATCCAAGATATTAAAATATTGTCAAGGCCCAACACGGCTGAATACTCTGAGGAGATGGCCTGTGAGGCGCCGCCTTTCAACTTCTCCCCCTTAGTATGGTGGTCATTAACATGCGGGAGACTGCGGAGGGGGTCATTTTTTTAATTGGGAACTGATGTGCTTTTACTTAATTCGGGAACCTCACAAGCCAAATTTGTAGTATTTTGCACGATCTGCAAGAGATGTTTACAAGTCGACGGTTGAAGTGGAAGCTCGTATTGAGTTTGCTAGAGAATGATTTGCCAAGCCTTCGATAGCTCAGTTGGTAGAGCGGAGGACTGTAGTGGTAAAACAGGCATCCTTAGGTCGCTGGTTCAAATCCGGCTCGAAGGACTTTTGCCAAATGCACATTTTATTGAATACTTGGAAAGTAAAATACTTGGAAAGTAAAATAACAGACAATTTATAATTATATTATATTTCATCACTGAAAATAGATGCCTTTTGCTTTGAGGCTGTGGCCACGTTATTTTTCTGTCCGACACCAATCTTCGTTGGTTTCCTGTGATGTGTTTTGGATCCCCATCTCTTGCTATGAACTGACAAAACAGCAGAATCCCCTTGACAATCTTGATTTCTCAAGGGAAATGGGAGAACACTATACACCATCCAAGATATTAAAATATTGTCAAGGCCGAACACTGATGAATACTCTGAGGAGATGGCCTGTGAGGCGCTGCCTTTCAACTTTTCCTCCTTAGTATGGTGGTCAGTAACATGCGGGAGACTGCGGAGGCGGTCATTTTTTTAATTGGGAACTGATGTGCTTTTACTCAATTCGGGAACCTCACAAGCCAAATTTGTAGTATTTTGCACGAATTGCAAGAGATGTTTGCATGTCGACGGTTGAAGTGGAAGCTCGAATTGAGCTTGCTAGAGAACGGTTTGCCAAGCCTTCGATAGCTCAGTTGGTAGAGGGGAGGACTGTAGTGATAAAACAGGCAACTGTTTGCAAACGGGCATCCTTAGGGCGCTGGTTCAAATCCGGCTCGAAGGACTTTTGCCAAATGCAAATTTTATTCAATACTTGGAAAGTAAAATACTTGGAAAGTAAAATAACAGACAATTTATAATTATATTATATTTCATCACTGAAAATAGATGCCTGTTGCTTTGAGGCTGTGGCCACGTTATGTTTCTGTCCAACACGAATCTTCATTGGTTTCATGTGAGGTGTTTTGGATCCCCATCTCTTGCTATGAACTGGCAAAACAGCAGAATCCCCTTGACAATCTTGATTTCTCAAGGGAAATGAGAGAACACTATACACCATCCAAGATATTAAAATATTGTCAAGGCCCAACACGGCTGAATACTCTGAGGAGATGGCCTGTGAGGCGCCGCCTTTCAACTTTTCCCCCTTAGTATGGTGGTCAGCAACATGCGGGAGACTGCGGAGGGGGTCATTTTTTTAATTGTGAACTGATGTGCTTTCACTCAATCCGGGAACCTCACAAGCCAAATTTGTAGTATTTTGCACAAATTGCAAGAGATGTTTGAATGTCGACGGTTGAAGTGGAAGCTCGTATTGAGCTTGCTAGAGACTGATTTGCCAAGCCTTCGATAGCTCAGTTGATAGAGCAGAGGACTGTAGTGGTAAAACAGGCATCCTTAGGTCGCTGGTTCAAATCCGGCTCAAAGGACTTTTGCCAAATGCACATTTTATTGAATTCTTGGAAAGTAAAATGCTTGGAAAATAAAATAACAGACAATTTATAATTTTATTATATTTCATCACTGAAAATAGATGCCTTTTGCTTTGAGGCTGTCGCCACGTTATGTTTCTGTCCAACACGAATCTTCATTGGTTTCCTGTCAGGTGTTTTGGATCCCCATCTCTTGCTATGAACTGGCAAAACAGCAGAATCCCCTTGACAATCTTGATTTCTCAAGGGAAATGAGAGAACACTATACACCATCCAAGATATTAAAATATTGTCAAGGCCCAACACAGCTGAATACTCTGGTTGGTAGAGCGGTTGGTAGAGCGGAGGACTGTAGTGGTACAACGGGCATCCTTAGGTCGCTGGTTCAAATCCGGCTCGAAGGACTTTTGCCAAATGCAAATTTTATTGAATACTTGGAAAGTAAAATACTTGGAAAGTAAAATAACAGACAATTTATAATTATATTATATTTCATCACTGAAAATAGATGCCTGTTGCTTTGAGGCTGTGGCCACGTTATGTTTCTGTCCAACACGAATCTTCATTGGTTTCATGTGAGGTGTTTTGGATCCCAATCTCTTACTATGAACTGGCAAAACAGCAGAATCCCCTTGACAATCTTGATTTCTCAAGGGAAATGAGAGAACACTATACACCATCCAAGATATTAAAATATTGTCAAGGCCCAACACGGCTGAATACTCTGAGGAGATGGCCTGTGAGGCGCCGCCTTTCAACTTTTCCCCCTTAGTATGGTGGTCAGCAACATGCGGGAGACTGCGGAGGGGGTCATTTTTTTAATTGTGAACTGATGTGCTTTCACTCAATCCGGGAACCTCACAAGCCAAATTTGTAGTATTTTGCACAAATTGCACAAGATGTTTGAATGTCGACGGTTGAAGTGGAAGCTCGTATTGAGCTTGCTAGAGACTGATTTGCCAAGCCTTCGATAGCTCAGTTGATAGAGCAGAGGACTGTAGTGGTAAAACAGGCATCCTTAGGTCGCTGGTTCAAATCCGGCTCAAAGGACTTTTGCCAAATGCACATTTTATTGAATTCTTGGAAAGTAAAATGCTTGGAAAATAAAATAACAGACAATTTATAATTATATTATATTTCATCACTGAAAATAGATGCCTTTTGCTTTGAGGCTGTCGCCACGTTATGTTTCTGTCCAACACGAATCTTCATTGGTTTCCTGTCAGGTGTTTTGGATCCCCATCTCTTGCTATGAACTGGCAAAACAGCAGAATCCCCTTGACAATCTTGATTTCTCAAGGGAAATGAGAGAACACTATACACCATCCAAGATATTAAAATATTGTCAAGGCCCAACACGGCTGAATACTCTGAGGAGATGGCCGGTGAGGCGCCGCCTTTCAACTTTTCCCCCTTAGTATGGTGGTCATTAACATGCGGGAGACTGCGGAGGGGGTCATTTTTTTAATTGGGAACTGATGTGCTTTTACTCAATTCGGGAACCTCACAAGCCAAATTTGTAGTATTTTGCACGAATTGCAAGAGATGTTTACAAGTCGACGGTTGAAGTGGAAGCTCGTATGGAGTTTGCTAGAGAAAGATTTGCCAAGCCTTCGATAGCTCAGTTGGTAGAGTGGAGGACTGTAGTGGTAAAACAGGCATCCTTAGGTCGCTGGTTCAAATCCGGCTCGAAGGACTTTTGCCAAATGCAAATTTTATTGAATACTTGGAAAGTAAAATAACAGACAATTTATAATTATATTATATTTCATCACTGAAAATAGATGCCTTTTGCTTTGAGGCTGTGGCCACGTTATGTTTCTGTCCAACACCAATCTTCATTGGTTTCCTGTGAGGTGTTTCGGATCCCCATCTCTTGCTATGAACTGGCAAAACAGCAGAATCCCCTTGACAATCTTGATTTCTCAAGGGAAATGAGAGAACAGTATACACCATCCAAGATATTAAAATATTGTCAAGGCCCAACACGGCTGAATACTCTGAGGAGATGGCCTGTGAGGCGCCGCAATTCAACTTTTCCCCCTTAGTATGGTGGTCAGTAACATGCAGGAGACTGTGGAGGGGGTCATTTTTTTAATTGGGAACTGATGTGCTTTTACTCAATTCGGGAACATCATAAGCCAAATTTGTAGTATTTTGCACGAATTGCAAGAGATGTTTACAAGTCGACGGTTGAAGTGGAAGCTCGTATTGAGTTTGCTAGAGAGCTATTTGCCAAGCCTTCTATAGCTCAGTTGGTAGAGCGGAGGACTGTAGTGGTAAAACAGGCATCCTTAGGTCGCTGGTTCAAATCCGGCTCGAAGGACTTTTGCCAAATGCACATTTTATTGAATACTTGGAAAGTAAAATACTTGGAAAGTAAAATAACAGACAATTTATAATTATGTTATATTTCATCACTGAAAATAGATGCCTTTTGCTTTGAGGCTGTGGCCACGTTATTTTTCTGTCCGACACCAATCTTCGTTGGTTTCCTGTGAGGTATTTTGGATCCCCATCTCTTGCTATGAACTGACAAAACAGCAGAATCCCCTTGACAATCTTGATTTCTCAAGGGAAATGGGAGAACACTATACACCATCCAAGATATTAAAATATTGTCAAGGCCAAACACTGATGAATACTCTGAGGAGATGGCCTGTGAGGCGCCGCCTTTCAACTTTTCCTCCTTTGTATGGTGGTCAGTAACATGCGGGAGACTGCGGAGGGGGTCATTTTTTTAATTGTGAACTGATGTGCTTTTACTCAATTCGGGAACCTCACAAGCCAAATTTGTAGTATTTTGCACGAATTGCAAGAGATGTTTGAATGTCGACGGTTGAAGTGGAAGCTCGTATTGAGCTTGCTAGAGACTGCTTTGCCAAGCCTTCGATAGCTCAGTTGGTAGAGCGGAGGACTGTAGTGGTAAAACAGGCATCCTTAGGTAGCTGGTTCAAATCAGGCTCGAAGGACTTTTGCCAAATGCACATTTTATTGAATACTTGGAAAGTAAAATACTTGGAAAGTAAAATAACAGACAATTTATAATTATATTATATTTCATCACTGAAAATAGATGCCTTTTGCTTTGAGGCTGTGACCACGTTATTTTTCTGTCCAACACGAATCTTCATTGGTTTCCTGTGAGGTGTTTTGGATCCCCATCTCTTGCTATGAACTGGCAAAACAGCAGAATCCCCTTGACAATCTTGATTTCTCAAGGGAAAGGAGAGAACACTATACACCATCCAAGATATTAAAATATTGTCAAGGCCCAACGCGGCTGAATACTCTGAGGAGATGGCCTGTGAGGTGCCGCCTTTCAACTTTTCCCCCTTAGTATGGTGGTCAGTAACATGCGGGAGACTGCGGAGGGGGCATTTTTTTAATTGGGAACTGATGTGCTTTTACTCAATTCGGGAACCTCACAAGCCAAATTTGTAGTATTTTGCACAAATTGCAAGAGATGTTTACAAGTCGACGGTTGAAGTGGAAGCTCGTATTGAGTTTGCTAGAGTTGATTTGCCAAGCCTTCGATAGCTCAGTTGGTAGAGCGGAGGACTGTAGTGGTAAAACAGGCATCCTTAGGTCGCTGGTTCAAATCCGGCTCGAAGGACTCTTGCCAAATGCACATTTTATTGAATACTTGGAAAGTAAAATACTTGGAAAGTAAAATAACAGACAATTTATAATTATATTATATTTCATCACTGAAAATAGATGCCTTTTGCTTTGAGGCTGTGGCCACGTTATTTTTCTGTCCAACACGAATCTTCATTGGTTTCCTGTCTTGTGTTTTGGATCCCCATCTCTTGCTATGAACTGGCAAAACAGCAGAATCCCCTTGACAATCTTGATTTCTCAAGGGAAATGAGAGAACACTATACACCATCCAAGATATTAAAATATTGTCAAGGCCCAACACGGCTGAATACTCTGAGGAGATGGCCTGTGAGGCGCCGCCTTTCAACTTTTCCCCCTTAGTATGGTGGTCATTAACATGCGGGAGACTGCGGAGGGGGTCATTTTTTTAATTGGGAACTGATGTGCTTTTACTCAATTCGGGAACCTCACAAGCCAAATTTGTAGTATTTTGCACGAATTGCAAGAGATGTTTGAATGTCGACGGTTGAAGTGGAAGCTCGTATTGAGCTTGCTAGAGACTGCTTTGCCAAGCCTTCGATAGCTCAGTTGGTAGAGCGGAGGACTGTAGTGGTAAAACAGGCATCCTTAGGTCGCTGGTTCAAATCCGGCTCGAAGGACTTTTGCCAAATGCACATTTTATTGAATACTTGGAAAGTAAAATACTTGGAAAGTAAAATAACAGACAATTTATAATTATGTTATATTTCATCACTGAAAATAGATGCCTTTTGCTTTGAGGCTGTGGCCACGTTATTTTTCTGTCCGACACCAATCTTCGTTGGTTTCCTGTGAGGTATTTTGGATCCCCATCTCTTGCTATGAACTGACAAAACAGCAGAATCCCCTTGACAATCTTGATTTCTCAAGGGAAATGGGAGAACACTATACACCATCCAAGATATTAAAATATTGTCAAGGCCAAACACTGATGAATACTCTGAGGAGATGGCCTGTGAGGCGCCGCCTTTCAACTTTTCCTCCTTTGTATGGTGGTCAGTAACATGCGGGAGACTGCGGAGGGCGTCATTTTTTTAATTGTGAACTGATGTGCTTTTACTCAATTCGGGAACCTCACAAGCCAAATTTGTAGTATTTTGCACGAATTGCAAGAGATGTTTGAATGTCGACGGTTGAAGTGGAAGCTCGTATTGAGCTTGCTAGAGACTGCTTTGCCAAGCCTTCGATAGCTCAGTTGGTAGAGCGGAGGACTGTAGTGGTAAAACAGGCATCCTTAGGTCGCTGGTTCAAATCAGGCTCAAAGGACTTTTGCCAAATGCACATTTTATTGAATACTTGGAAAGTAAAATACTTGGAAAGTAAAATAACAGACAATTTATAATTATATTATATTTCATCACTGAAAATAGATGCCTTTTGCTTTGAGGCTGTGACCACGTTATTTTTCTGTCCAACACAAATCTTCATTGGTTTCCTGTGAGGTGTTTTGGATCCCCATCTCTTGCTATGAACTGGCAAAACAGCAGAATCCCCTTGACAATCTTGATTTCTCAAGGGAAATGAGAGAACACTATACACCATCCAAGATATTAAAATATTGTCAAGGCCCAACGCGGCTGAATACTCTGAGGAGATGGCCTGTGAGGTGCCGCCTTTCAACTTTTCCCCCTTAGTATGGTGGTCAGTAACATGCGGGAGACTGCGGAGGGGGCATTTTTTTAATTGGGAACTGATGTGCTTTTACTCAATTCGGGAACCTCACAAGCCAAATTTGTAGTATTTTGCACGAAGTGCAAGAGATGTTTGAATGTCGACGGTTGAAGTGGAAGCTCGTATTGAGTTTGCTAGAGTTGATTTGCCAAGCCTTCGATAGCTCAGTTGTTAGAGCGGAGGACTGTAGTGGTAAAACAGGCATCCTTAGGTCGCTGGTTCAAATCCGGCTCGAAGGACTCTTGCCAAATGCACATTTTATTGAATACTTGGAAAGTAAAATACTTGGAAAGTAAAATAACAGACAATTTATAATTATATTATATTTCATCACTGAAAATAGATGCCTTTTGCTTTGAGGCTGTGGCCACGTTATTTTTCTGTCCAACACGAATCTTCATTGGTTTCCTGTCTTGTGTTTTGGATCCCCATCTCTTGCTATGAACTGGCAAAACAGCAGAATCCCCTTGACAATCTTGATTTCTCAAGGGAAATGAGAGAACACTATACACCATCCAAGATATTAAAATATTGTCAAGGCCCAACACGGCTGAATACTCTGAGGAGATGGCCTGTGAGGCGCCGCCTTTCAACTTTTCCCCCTTAGTATGGTGGTCAGTAACATGCGGGAGACTGCGGAGGGGGTCATTTTTTTAATTGGGAACTGATGTGCTTTTACTCAATTCGGGAACCTCACAAGCCAAATTTGTAGTATTTTGCACGAATTGCAAGAGATGTTTACAAGTCGACGGTTGAAGTGGAAGCTTGTGTTGAGTTTGCTAGAGAATGATTTGCCAAGCCTTCGATAGCTCAGTTGGTAGAGCGGAGGACTGTAGTGGTAAAACAAGCATCCTTAGGTCGCTGGTTCAAATCCGGCTCGAAGGACTTTTGCCAAATGCAAATTTTATTGAATTCTTGGAAAGTAAAATACTTGGAAAATAAAATAACAGACAATTTATAATTATATTATATTTCATCACTGAAAATAGATGCCTTTTGCTTTGAGGCTGTGGCCACGTTATGTTTCTGTCCAACACCAATCTTCATTGGTTTCCTGTGAGGTGTTTCGGATCCCCATCTCTTGCTATGAACTGGCAAAACAGCAGAATCCCCTTGACAATCTTGATTTCTCAAGGGAAATGAGAGAACAGTATACACCATCCAAGATATTAAAATATTGTCAAGGCCCAACACGGCTGAATACTCTGAGGAGATGGCCTGTGAGGCGCCGCCTTTCAACTTCTCCCCCTTAGTATGGTGGTCATTAACATGCGGGAGACTGCGGAGGGGGTCATTTTTTTAATTGGGAACTGATGTGCTTTTACTCAATTCGGGAACCTCACAAGCCAAATTTGTAGTATTTTGTACGAATTGCAAGAGATGTTTACAAGTCGACGGTTGAAGTGGAAGCTCGAATTGAGCTTGCTAGAGAACGGTTTGCCAAGCCTTCGATAGCTCAGTTGGTAGAGCGGAGGACTGTAGTGATAAAACAGGCATCCTTAGGTCGCTGGTTCAAACCCGGCTCGAAGGACTTTTGCCAAATGCAAATTTTATTGAATACTTGGAAAGTAAAATACTTGGAAAATAAAATAACAGACAATTTATAATTATATTATATTTCATCACTGAAAATAGATTCCTTTTGCTTTGAGGCTGTGGCCACGTTATGTTTCTGTCCAACACCAATCTTCATTGGTTTCCTGTGAGGTGTTTTGGATCCCCATCTCTTGCTATGAACTGACAAAACAGCAGAATCCCCTTGACAATCTTGATTTCTCAAGGGAAATGGGAGAAAACTATACACCATCCAAGATATTAAAATATTGTCAAGGACCAACACGGCTGAATACTCTGAGGAGATGGCCTGTGAGGCGCGCCTTTCAACTTTTCCCCCTTAGTACGGTGGTCAGTAACATGCAGGAGACTGCGGAGGGGGTCATTTTTTTAATTGGGAACTGATGTGCTTTTACTCAATTCGGGAACCTCACAAGCCAAATTTGTAGTATTTTGCACGAATTGCAAGAGATGTTTACAAGTCGACGGTTGAAGTGGAAGCTTGTATTGAGTTTGCTAGAGAATGATTTGCCAAGCCTTCGATAGCTCGTCGCTGGTTCAAATCCAGCTCAAAGGACTTTTGCCAAATGCACATTTTATTGAATTCTTGGAAAGTAAAATACTTGGAAAGTAAAATAACAGACAATTTATAATTATATTATATTTCATCACTGAAAATAGATGCCTTTTGCTTTGAGGCTGTGGCCACGTTATTTTTCTGTCCGACACCAATCTTCGTTGGTTTCCTGTGATGTGTTTTGGATCCCCATCTCTTGCTATGAACTGACAAAACAGCAGAATCCCCTTGACAATCTTGATTTCTCAAGGGAAATGGGAGAACACTATACACCATCCAAGATATTAAAATATTGTCAAGGCCGAACACTGATGAATACTCTGAGGAGATGGCCTGTGAGGCGCCGCCTTTCAACTTTTCCTCCTTAGTATGGTGGTCAGTAACATGCGGGAGACTGCGGAGGCGGTCATTTTTTTAATTGGGAACTGATGTGCTTTTACTCAATTCGGGAACCTCACAAGCCAAATTTGTAGTATTTTGCACGAATTGCAAGAGGTGTTTGCATGTCGACGGTTGAAGTGGAAGCTCGTATTGAGTTTGCTAGAGAACGGTTTGCCAAGCCTTCGATAGCTCAGTTGGTAGAGGGGAGGACTGTAGTGGTAAAACAGGCATCCTTAGGTCGCTGGTTCAAATCCGGCTCGAAGGACTTTTGCCAAATGCAAATATTATTGAATACTTGGAAAGTAAAATACTTGGAAAATAACATAACAGACAATTTATAATTAGATTATATTTCATCACTGAAAATAGATGCCTTTTGCTTTGAGGCTGTGGCCACATTATTTTTCTGTCCAACATCAATCTTCTTTGATTTACTGTGAGGTGTTTTGGATCCCCATCTCTTGCTATGAACTGACAAAACAGCAGAATCCTCTTGACAATCTTGATTTCTCAAGGGAAATGGGAGAACACTATACACCATCCAAGATATTAAAATATTGTCAAGGACCAACACGGCTGAATACTCTGAGGAGATGGCCTGTGAGGCGCGCCTTTCAACTTTTCCCCCTTAGTATGGTGGTCAGTAACATGCGGGAGACTGCGGAGGGGGTCATTTTTTTAATTGTGAACTGATGTGCTTTTACTCAATTCGGGAACCTCACAAGCCAAATTTGTAGTATTTTGCACGAATTGCAAGAGATGTTTACAAGTCGACGGTTGAAGTGGAAGCTTGTATTGAGTTTGCTAGAGAATGATTTGCCAAGCCTTCGATAGCTTGTCGCTGGTTCAAATCTGGCTCAAAGGACTTTTGCCAAATGCACATTTTATTGAATACTTGGAAAGTAAAATACTTGGAAAGTAAAATAACAGACAATTTATAATTATATTATATTTCATCACTGAAAATAGATGCCTTTTGCTTTGAGGCTGTGGCCACGTTATTTTTCTGTCCAACACGAATCTTCATTGGTTTCCTGTCAGGTGTTTTGGATCCCCATCTCTTGCTATGAACTGGCAAAACAGCAGAATCCCCTTGACAATCTTGATTTCTCAAGGGAAATGAGAGAACACTATACACCATCCAAGATATTAAAATATTGTCAAGGCCCAACACTGCTGAATACTCTGAGGAGATGGCCTGTGAGGCGCCGCCTTTCAACTTCTCCCCCTTAGTATGGTGGTCATTAACATGCGGGAGACTGCGGAGGGGGTCATTTTTTTAATTGGGAACTGATGTGCTTTTACTCAATTCGGGAACCTCACAAGCCAAATTTGTAGTATTTTGCACGAATTGCAAGAGATGTTTACAAGTCGACGGTTGAAGTGGAAGCTCGTGTTGAGTTTGCTAGAGCATGATTTGCCAAGCCTTCGATAGCTCAGTTGGTAGAGCGGAGGACTGTAGTGGTAAAACAAGCATCCTTAGGTCGCTGGTTCAAATCCGGCTCGAAGGACTTTTGCCAAATGCAAATTTTATTGAATTCTTGGAAAGTAAAATACTTGGAAAATAAAATAACAGACAATTTATAATTATATTATATTTCATCACTGAAAATAGATGCCTTTTGCTTTGAGGCTGTGGCCACGTTATGTTTCTGTCCAACACCAATCTTCATTGGTTTCCTGTGAGGTGTTTCGGATCCCCATCTCTTGCTATGAACTGGCAAAACAGCAGAATCCCCTTGACAATCTTGATTTCTCAAGGGAAATGAGAGAACAGTATACACCATCCAAGATATTAAAATATTGTCAAGGCCCAACACGGCTGAATACTCTGAGGAGATGGCCTGTGAGGTGCCGCCTTTCAACTTTTCCCCCTTAGTATGGTGGTCAGTAACATGCAGGAGATTGCGGAGGGGGTCATTTTTTTAATTGGGAACTGATGTGCTTTTACTCAATTCGGGAACGTCACAAGCCAAATTTGTAGTATTTTGCACGAATTGCAAGAGATGTTTACAAGTCGACGGTTGAAGTGGAAGCTCGTATTGAGTTTGCTAGAGAGCGATTTGCCAAGCCTTCGATAGCTCAGTTGGTAGAGCGGAGGACTGTAGTGGTAAAACAGGCATCCTTAGGTCGCTGGTTCAAATCCGGCTTGAAGGACTTTTGCCAAATGCACATTTTATTGAATACTTGGAAAGTAAAATACTTGGAAAGTAAAATAACAGACAATTTATAATTATATTATATTTCATCACTGAAAATAGATGCCTTTTGCTTTGAGGCTGTGGCCACGTTATTTTTCTGTCCGACACCAATCTTCGTTGGTTTCCTGTGAGGTATTTTGCTATCTCTTGCTATGAACTGACAAAACAGCAGAATCCCCTTGACAATCTTGATTTCTCAAGGGAAATGGGAGAACACTATACACCATCCAAGATATTAAAATATTGTCAAGGCCGAACACTGATGAATACTCTGAGGAGATGGCCTGTGAGGCGCCGCCTTTCAACTTTTCCTCCTTTGTATCGTGGTCAGTAACATGCGGGCGACTGCGGAGGGGGTCATTTTTTTAATTGTGAACTGATGTGCTTTTACTCAATTCGGGAACCTCACAAGCAAATTTGTAGTATTTTGCACGAATTGCAAGAGATGTTTACAAGTCGACGGTTGAAGTGGAAGCTCGTATTGAGTTTGCTAGAGAATGATTTGCCAAGCCTTCGATAGCTCAGTTGATAGAGAGGAGGACTGTAGTGGTAAAACAGGCATCTTTAGGTCGCTGGTTCAAATCCGGCTCGAAGGACTTTTTCCAAATGCAAATTTTATTGAATACTTGGATAGTAAAATACTTGGAAAGTAAAATAACAGACAATTTATAATTATATTATATTTCATCACTGAAAATAGATGCCTTTTGCTTTGAGGCTGTGGCCACGTTATTTTTCTGTCCGACACCAATCTTCGTTGGTTTCCTGTGAGGTGTTTTGGATCCCCATCTCTTGCTATGAACTGACAAAACAGCAGAATCCCCTTGACAATCTTGATTTCTCAAGGGAAATGGGAGAACACCATACACCATCCAAGATATTAAAATATTGTCAAGGCCGAACACTGATGAATACTCTGAGGAGATGGCCTGTGAGGCGCAGCCTTTCAACTTTTCCTCCTTAGTATGGTGGTCAGTAACATGCGGGAGACTGCAAAGGCGGTCATTTTTTTAATTGGGAACTGATGTGCTTTTACTCAATTCGGGAACCTCACAAGCCAAATTTGTAGTATTTTGCACGAATTACAAGAGATGTTTGCATGTCGACGGTTGAAGTGGAAGCTCGAATTGAGCTTGCTAGAGAATGGTTTGCCAAGCCTTCGATAGCTCAGTTGGTAGAGGGGAGGACTGTAGTGGTAAAACAGGCATCCTTAGGTCGCTGGTTCAAATCTGGCTCGAAGGACTTTTTCCAAATGCAAATTTTATTGAATACTTGGAAAGTAAAATACTTGGAAAATAACATAACAGACAATTTATAATTATATTATATTTCATCACTGAAAATAGATGCCTTTTGCTTTGAGGCTGTGGCCACGTTATTTTTCTGTCCGACACCAATCTTCATTGGTTTCCTGTGAGGTGTTTTGGATCCCCATCTCTTGCTATGAACTGACAAAACAGCAGAATCCCCTTGACAATCTTGATTTCTCAAGGGAAATGGGAGAACACTATACACCATCCAAGATATTAAAATATTGTCAAGGCCCAACACGGCTGAATACTCTGAGGAGATGGCCTGTGAGGCGCACCTTTCAACTTTTCCCCCTTAGTATGGTGGTCAGTAACATGCGGGTGACTGCGGAGGGGGTCATTTTTTTAATTGGGAACTGATGTGCTTTTACTCAATTCGGGAACCTCACAAGCCAAATTTGTAGTATTTTGCACGAATTGCAAGAGATGTTTACAAGTCAACGGTTGAAGTGGAAGCTCGTATAGAGTTTTCTAGAGAATGATTTGCCAAGCCTTTGATAGCTCAGTTGGTAGAGCTGAGGACTGTAGTGGTAAAACAGGCATCCTTAGGTTACTGGTTCAAATCCGGCTCAAAGGACTTTTGCCAAATGAAAATTTTATTGAATACTTGGAAAGTAAAATACTTGGAAAATAAAATAACAGACAATTTATAATTATATTATATTTCATCACTGAAAATAGATGCCTTTTGCTTTGAGGCTGTGGCCACGTTATGTTTCTGTCCAACACCAATCTTCATTGTTTTCCTGTGAGGTGTTTTGGATCCCCATCTCTTGCTATGAACTGGCAAAACAGCAGAATCCCCTTGACAATCTTGATTTCTCAAGGGAAATGAGATACACTATACACCATCCACGATATTAAAATATTGTCAAGGCCCAACACGGCTGAATACTCTGAGGAGATGGCCTGTGAGGCGCCGCCTTTCAACTTTTCCCCCTTAGTATGGTGGTCAGTAACATGCGGGAGACTGCGGAGGGGGTCATTTTTTTAATTGTGAACTGATGTGCTTTTACTCAATTCGGGAACCTCACAAGCCAAATTTGTAGTATTTTGCACGAATTGCAAGAGATGTTTACAAGTCGACGATTGAAGTGGAAGCTCGTATTGAGTTTGCTAGAGAATGATTTGCCAAGCCTTCGATAGCTCGTCGCTGGTTCAAATCCGGCTCAAAGGACTTTTGCCAAATGCACATTTTATTGAATACTTGGAAAGTAAAATACTTGGAAAGTAAAATAACAGACAATTTATAATTATATTATATTTCATCACTGAAAATAGATGCCTTTTGCTTTGAGGCTGTGGCCACATTATTTTTCTGTCCGACACCAATCTTCGTTGGTTTCCTGTGAGGTGTTTTGGATCCCCATCTCTTGCTATGAACTGACAAAACAGCAGAATCCCCTTGACAATCTTGATTTCTCAAGGGAAATGGGAGAACACCATACACCATCCAAGATATTAAAATATTGTCAAGGCCGAACACTGATGAATACTCTGATGAGATGGCCTGTGAGGCGCAGCCTTTCAACTTTTCCTCCTTAGTATGGTGGTCAGTAACATGCGGGAGACTGCGGAGGCGGTCATTTTTTTAATTGGGAACTGATGTGCTTTTACTCAATTCGGGAACCTCACAAGCCAAATTTGTAGTATTTTGCACGAATTGCAAGAGATGTTTGCATGTCGACGGTTGAAGTGGAAGCTCGAATTGAGCTTGCTAGAGAACGGTTTGCCAAGCCTTCGATAGCTCAGTTGGTAGAGGGGAGGACTGTAGTGGTAAAACAGGCATCCTTAGGTCGCTGGTTCAAATCCGGCTCGAAGGACTTTTGCCAAATGCAAATTTTATTGAATACTTGGAAAGTAAAATACTTGGAAAATAACATAACAGACAATTTATAATTATATTATATTTCATCACTGAAAATAGATGCCTTTTGCTTTGAGGCTGTGGCCACGTTATTTTTCTGTCCGACACCAATCTTCGTTGGTTTCCTGTGAGGTGTTTTGGATCCCCATCTCTTGCTATGAACTGACAAAACAGCAGAATCCCCTTGACAATCTTGATTTCTCAAGGGAAATGGGAGAACACTATACACCATCCAAGATATTAAAATATTGTCAAGGCCCAACACGGCTGAATACTCTGAGGAGATGGCCTGTGAGGCGCGCCTTTCAACTTTTCCCCCTTAGTATGGTGGTCAGTAACATGCGGGTGACTGCGGAGGGGGTCATTTTTTTAAATGGGAACTGATGTGCTTTTACACAATTCGGGAACCTCACAAGCCAAATTTGTAGTATTTTGCACGAATTGCAAGAGATGTTTACAAGTCGACGGTTGAAGTGGAAGCTCGTATTGAGTTTGCTAGAGAACGATTTGCCAAGCCTTTGATAGCTCAGTTGGTAGAGCGGAGGACTGTAGTGGTAAAACAGGCATCCTTAGGTTACTGGTTCAAATCCGGCTCGAAGGACTTTTGCCAAATGAACATTTTATTGAATACTTGGAAAGTAAAATACTTGGAAAATAAAATAACAGACAATTTATAATTATATTATATTTCATCACTGAAAATAGATGCCTTTTGCTTTGAGGCTGTGGCCACGTTATGTTTCTGTCCAACACCAATCTTCATTGTTTTCCTGTGAGGTGTTTTGGATCCCCATCTCTTGCTATGAACTGGCAAAACAGCAGAATCCCCTTGACAATCTTGATTTCTCAAGGGAAATGAGAGAACACTATACACCATCCAAGATATTAAAATATTGTCAAGGCCCAACACGGCTGAATACTCTGAGGAGATGGCCTGTGAAGCGCCGCCTTTCAACTTTTCCCCCTTAGTATGGTGGTCAGTAACATGCGGGAGACTGCGGAGGGGGTCATTTTTTTAATTGTGAACTGATGTGCTTTTACTCAATTCGGGAACCTCACAAGCCAAATTTGTAGTATTTTGCACGAATTGCAAGAGATGTTTACAAGTCGACGGTTGAAGTGGAAGCTCGTATTGAGTTTGCTAGAGAATGATTTGCCAAGCCTTCGATAGCTCGTCGCTGGTTCAAATCCGGCTCAAAGGACTTTTGCCAAATGCACATTTTATTGAATACTTGGAAAGTAAAATACTTGGAAAGTAAAATAACAGACAATTTATAATTATATTATATTTCATCACTGAAAATAGATGCCTTTTGCTTTGAGGCTGTGGCCACATTATTTTTCTGTCCGACACCAATCTTCGTTGGTTTCCTGTGAGGTGTTTTGGATCCCCATCTCTTGCTATGAACTGACAAAACAGCAGAATCCCCTTGACAATCTTGATTTCTCAAGGGAAATGGGAGAACACTATACACCATCCAAGATATTAAAATATTGTCAAGGCCGAACACTGATGAATACTCTGAGGAGATGGCCTGTGAGGCGCCGCCTTTCAACTTTTCCTCCTTAGTATGGTGGTCAGTAACATGCGGGAGACTGCGGAGGCGGTCAATTTTTTAATTGGGAACTGATGTGCTTTTACTCAATTCGGGAACCTCACAAGCCAAATTTGTAGTATTTTGCACGAATTGCAAGAGATGTTTACAAGTCGACGGTTGAAGTGGAAGCTCGTATTGAGTTTGCTAGAGAATGATTTGCCAAGCCTTCGATAGCTCAGTTGGTAGAGCGGAGGACTGTAGTGGTAAAACAGGCATCCTTAGGTTGCTGGTTCAAACCCGACTCGAAGGACTTTTGCCAAATGCACATTTTATTGAATGCTTGGAAAGTAAAATACTTGGAAAGTAAAATAACAGACAATTTATAATTATATTATATTTCATCACTGAAAATAGATGCCTTTTGCTTTGAGGCTGTGACCACGTTATTTTTCTGTCCAACACGAATCTTCATTGGTTTCCTGTGAGGTGTTTTGGATCCCCATCTCTTGCTATGAACTGGCAAAACAGCAGAATCCCCTTGACAATCTTGATTTCTCAAGGGAAATGAGAGAACACTATACACCATCCAAGATATTAAAATATTGTCAAGGCCCAACACGGCTGAATACTCTGAGGAGATGGCCTTTGAGGTGCCGCCTTTCAAATTTTCCCCCTTAGTATGGTGGTCATTAACATGCGGGAGACTGCGGAGGGGGTCATTTTTTTAATTGGGAACTGATGTGCTTTTACTCAATTCGGGAACCTCACAAGCCAAATTTGTAGTATTTTGCACGAATTGCAAGAGATGTTTACAAGTCGACGGTTGAAGTGGAAGCTCGTATTGAGTTTGCTAGAGAATGATTTGCCAAGCCTTCGATAGCTCAGTTGGTAGAGCAGAGGACTGTAGTGGTAAAACAGGCATCCTTAGGTCGCTGGTTCAAATCCGGCTCGAAGGACTTTTTCCAAATGCAAATTTTATTGAATACTTGGAAAGTAAAATACTTGGAAAGTAAAATAACAGACAATTTATAATTATATTATATTTCATCACTGAAAATAGATGCCTTTTGCTTTGAGGCTGTGGCCACGTTATTTTTCTGTCCGACACCAATCTTCGTTGGTTTCCTGTGAGGTGTTTTGGATCCCCATCTCTTGCTATGAACTGACAAAACAGCAGAATCCCCTTGACAATCTTGATTTCTCAAGGGAAATGGGAGAACACCATACACCATCCAAGATATTAAAATATTGTCAAGGCCGAACACTGATGAATACTCTGAGGAGATGGCCTGTGAGGCGCAGCCTTTCAACTTTTCCTCCTTAGTATGGTGGTCAGTAACATGCGGGAGACTGCGGAGGCGGTCATTTTTTTAATTGGGAACTGATGTGCTTTTACTCAATTCGGGAACCTCACAAGCCAAATTTGTAGTATTTTGCACGAATTGCAAGAGATGTTTGCATGTCGACGGTTGAAGTGGAAGCTCGAATTGAGCTTGCTAGAGAACGGTTTGCCAAGCCTTCGATAGCTCAGTTGGTAGAGGGGAGGACTGTAGTGATAAAACAGGCAACTGTTTGCAAACGGGCATCCTTAGGGCGCTGGTTCAAATCCGGCTCGAAGGACTTTTGCCAAATGCAAATTTTATTCAATACTTGGAAAGTAAAATACTTGGAAAGTAAAATAACAGACAATTTATAATTATATTATATTTCATCACTGAAAATAGATGCCTGTTGCTTTGAGGCTGTGGCCACGTTATGTTTCTGTCCAACACGAATCTTCATTGGTTTCATGTGAGGTGTTTTGGATCCCCATCTCTTGCTATGAACTGGCAAAACAGCAGAATCCCCTTGACAATCTTGATTTCTCAAGGGAAATGAGAGAACACTATACACCATCCAAGATATTAAAATATTGTCAAGGCCCAACACGGCTGAATACTCTGAGGAGATGGCCTGTGAGGCGCCGCCTTTCAACTTTTCCCCCTTAGTATGGTGGTCAGCAACATGCGGGAGACTGCGGAGGGGGTCATTTTTTTAATTGTGAACTGATGTGCTTTCACTCAATCCGGGAACCTCACAAGCCAAATTTGTAGTATTTTGCACAAATTGCAAGAGATGTTTGAATGTCGACGGTTGAAGTGGAAGCTCGTATTGAGCTTGCTAGAGACTGATTTGCCAAGCCTTCGATAGCTCAGTTGATAGAGCAGAGGACTGTAGTGGTAAAACAGGCATCCTTAGGTCGCTGGTTCAAATCCGGCTCAAAGGACTTTTGCCAAATGCACATTTTATTGAATTCTTGGAAAGTAAAATGCTTGGAAAATAAAATAACAGACAATTTATAATTTTATTATATTTCATCACTGAAAATAGATGCCTTTTGCTTTGAGGCTGTCGCCACGTTATGTTTCTGTCCAACACGAATCTTCATTGGTTTCCTGTCAGGTGTTTTGGATCCCCATCTCTTGCTATGAACTGGCAAAACAGCAGAATCCCCTTGACAATCTTGATTTCTCAAGGGAAATGAGAGAACACTATACACCATCCAAGATATTAAAATATTGTCAAGGCCCAACACAGCTGAATACTCTGGTTGGTAGAGCGGTTGGTAGAGCGGAGGACTGTAGTGGTACAACGGGCATCCTTAGGTCGCTGGTTCAAATCCGGCTCGAAGGACTTTTGCCAAATGCAAATTTTATTGAATACTTGGAAAGTAAAATACTTGGAAAGTAAAATAACAGACAATTTATAATTATATTATATTTCATCACTGAAAATAGATGCCTGTTGCTTTGAGGCTGTGGCCACGTTATGTTTCTGTCCAACACGAATCTTCATTGGTTTCATGTGAGGTGTTTTGGATCCCAATCTCTTACTATGAACTGGCAAAACAGCAGAATCCCCTTGACAATCTTGATTTCTCAAGGGAAATGAGAGAACACTATACACCATCCAAGATATTAAAATATTGTCAAGGCCCAACACGGCTGAATACTCTGAGGAGATGGCCTGTGAGGCGCCGCCTTTCAACTTTTCCCCCTTAGTATGGTGGTCAGCAACATGCGGGAGACTGCGGAGGGGGTCATTTTTTTAATTGTGAACTGATGTGCTTTCACTCAATCCGGGAACCTCACAAGCCAAATTTGTAGTATTTTGCACAAATTGCACAAGATGTTTGAATGTCGACGGTTGAAGTGGAAGCTCGTATTGAGCTTGCTAGAGACTGATTTGCCAAGCCTTCGATAGCTCAGTTGATAGAGCAGAGGACTGTAGTGGTAAAACAGGCATCCTTAGGTCGCTGGTTCAAATCCGGCTCAAAGGACTTTTGCCAAATGCACATTTTATTGAATTCTTGGAAAGTAAAATGCTTGGAAAATAAAATAACAGACAATTTATAATTATATTATATTTCATCACTGAAAATAGATGCCTTTTGCTTTGAGGCTGTCGCCACGTTATGTTTCTGTCCAACACGAATCTTCATTGGTTTCCTGTCAGGTGTTTTGGATCCCCATCTCTTGCTATGAACTGGCAAAACAGCAGAATCCCCTTGACAATCTTGATTTCTCAAGGGAAATGAGAGAACACTATACACCATCCAAGATATTAAAATATTGTCAAGGCCCAACACGGCTGAATACTCTGAGGAGATGGCCGGTGAGGCGCCGCCTTTCAACTTTTCCCCCTTAGTATGGTGGTCATTAACATGCGGGAGACTGCGGAGGGGGTCATTTTTTTAATTGGGAACTGATGTGCTTTTACTCAATTCGGGAACCTCACAAGCCAAATTTGTAGTATTTTGCACGAATTGCAAGAGATGTTTACAAGTCGACGGTTGAAGTGGAAGCTCGTATGGAGTTTGCTAGAGAAAGATTTGCCAAGCCTTCGATAGCTCAGTTGGTAGAGTGGAGGACTGTAGTGGTAAAACAGGCATCCTTAGGTCGCTGGTTCAAATCCGGCTCGAAGGACTTTTGCCAAATGCAAATTTTATTGAATACTTGGAAAGTAAAATAACAGACAATTTATAATTATATTATATTTCATCACTGAAAATAGATGCCTTTTGCTTTGAGGCTGTGGCCACGTTATGTTTCTGTCCAACACCAATCTTCATTGGTTTCCTGTGAGGTGTTTCGGATCCCCATCTCTTGCTATGAACTGGCAAAACAGCAGAATCCCCTTGACAATCTTGATTTCTCAAGGGAAATGAGAGAACAGTATACACCATCCAAGATATTAAAATATTGTCAAGGCCCAACACGGCTGAATACTCTGAGGAGATGGCCTGTGAGGCGCCGCAATTCAACTTTTCCCCCTTAGTATGGTGGTCAGTAACATGCAGGAGACTGTGGAGGGGGTCATTTTTTTAATTGGGAACTGATGTGCTTTTACTCAATTCGGGAACATCATAAGCCAAATTTGTAGTATTTTGCACGAATTGCAAGAGATGTTTACAAGTCGACGGTTGAAGTGGAAGCTCGTATTGAGTTTGCTAGAGAGCTATTTGCCAAGCCTTCTATAGCTCAGTTGGTAGAGCGGAGGACTGTAGTGGTAAAACAGGCATCCTTAGGTCGCTGGTTCAAATCCGGCTCGAAGGACTTTTGCCAAATGCACATTTTATTGAATACTTGGAAAGTAAAATACTTGGAAAGTAAAATAACAGACAATTTATAATTATGTTATATTTCATCACTGAAAATAGATGCCTTTTGCTTTGAGGCTGTGGCCACGTTATTTTTCTGTCCGACACCAATCTTCGTTGGTTTCCTGTGAGGTATTTTGGATCCCCATCTCTTGCTATGAACTGACAAAACAGCAGAATCCCCTTGACAATCTTGATTTCTCAAGGGAAATGGGAGAACACTATACACCATCCAAGATATTAAAATATTGTCAAGGCCAAACACTGATGAATACTCTGAGGAGATGGCCTGTGAGGCGCCGCCTTTCAACTTTTCCTCCTTTGTATGGTGGTCAGTAACATGCGGGAGACTGCGGAGGGGGTCATTTTTTTAATTGTGAACTGATGTGCTTTTACTCAATTCGGGAACCTCACAAGCCAAATTTGTAGTATTTTGCACGAATTGCAAGAGATGTTTGAATGTCGACGGTTGAAGTGGAAGCTCGTATTGAGCTTGCTAGAGACTGCTTTGCCAAGCCTTCGATAGCTCAGTTGGTAGAGCGGAGGACTGTAGTGGTAAAACAGGCATCCTTAGGTAGCTGGTTCAAATCAGGCTCGAAGGACTTTTGCCAAATGCACATTTTATTGAATACTTGGAAAGTAAAATACTTGGAAAGTAAAATAACAGACAATTTATAATTATATTATATTTCATCACTGAAAATAGATGCCTTTTGCTTTGAGGCTGTGACCACGTTATTTTTCTGTCCAACACGAATCTTCATTGGTTTCCTGTGAGGTGTTTTGGATCCCCATCTCTTGCTATGAACTGGCAAAACAGCAGAATCCCCTTGACAATCTTGATTTCTCAAGGGAAAGGAGAGAACACTATACACCATCCAAGATATTAAAATATTGTCAAGGCCCAACGCGGCTGAATACTCTGAGGAGATGGCCTGTGAGGTGCCGCCTTTCAACTTTTCCCCCTTAGTATGGTGGTCAGTAACATGCGGGAGACTGCGGAGGGGGCATTTTTTTAATTGGGAACTGATGTGCTTTTACTCAATTCGGGAACCTCACAAGCCAAATTTGTAGTATTTTGCACAAATTGCAAGAGATGTTTACAAGTCGACGGTTGAAGTGGAAGCTCGTATTGAGTTTGCTAGAGTTGATTTGCCAAGCCTTCGATAGCTCAGTTGGTAGAGCGGAGGACTGTAGTGGTAAAACAGGCATCCTTAGGTCGCTGGTTCAAATCCGGCTCGAAGGACTCTTGCCAAATGCACATTTTATTGAATACTTGGAAAGTAAAATACTTGGAAAGTAAAATAACAGACAATTTATAATTATATTATATTTCATCACTGAAAATAGATGCCTTTTGCTTTGAGGCTGTGGCCACGTTATTTTTCTGTCCAACACGAATCTTCATTGGTTTCCTGTCTTGTGTTTTGGATCCCCATCTCTTGCTATGAACTGGCAAAACAGCAGAATCCCCTTGACAATCTTGATTTCTCAAGGGAAATGAGAGAACACTATACACCATCCAAGATATTAAAATATTGTCAAGGCCCAACACGGCTGAATACTCTGAGGAGATGGCCTGTGAGGCGCCGCCTTTCAACTTTTCCCCCTTAGTATGGTGGTCATTAACATGCGGGAGACTGCGGAGGGGGTCATTTTTTTAATTGGGAACTGATGTGCTTTTACTCAATTCGGGAACCTCACAAGCCAAATTTGTAGTATTTTGCACGAATTGCAAGAGATGTTTGAATGTCGACGGTTGAAGTGGAAGCTCGTATTGAGCTTGCTAGAGACTGCTTTGCCAAGCCTTCGATAGCTCAGTTGGTAGAGCGGAGGACTGTAGTGGTAAAACAGGCATCCTTAGGTCGCTGGTTCAAATCCGGCTCGAAGGACTTTTGCCAAATGCACATTTTATTGAATACTTGGAAAGTAAAATACTTGGAAAGTAAAATAACAGACAATTTATAATTATGTTATATTTCATCACTGAAAATAGATGCCTTTTGCTTTGAGGCTGTGGCCACGTTATTTTTCTGTCCGACACCAATCTTCGTTGGTTTCCTGTGAGGTATTTTGGATCCCCATCTCTTGCTATGAACTGACAAAACAGCAGAATCCCCTTGACAATCTTGATTTCTCAAGGGAAATGGGAGAACACTATACACCATCCAAGATATTAAAATATTGTCAAGGCCAAACACTGATGAATACTCTGAGGAGATGGCCTGTGAGGCGCCGCCTTTCAACTTTTCCTCCTTTGTATGGTGGTCAGTAACATGCGGGAGACTGCGGAGGGCGTCATTTTTTTAATTGTGAACTGATGTGCTTTTACTCAATTCGGGAACCTCACAAGCCAAATTTGTAGTATTTTGCACGAATTGCAAGAGATGTTTGAATGTCGACGGTTGAAGTGGAAGCTCGTATTGAGCTTGCTAGAGACTGCTTTGCCAAGCCTTCGATAGCTCAGTTGGTAGAGCGGAGGACTGTAGTGGTAAAACAGGCATCCTTAGGTCGCTGGTTCAAATCAGGCTCAAAGGACTTTTGCCAAATGCACATTTTATTGAATACTTGGAAAGTAAAATACTTGGAAAGTAAAATAACAGACAATTTATAATTATATTATATTTCATCACTGAAAATAGATGCCTTTTGCTTTGAGGCTGTGACCACGTTATTTTTCTGTCCAACACAAATCTTCATTGGTTTCCTGTGAGGTGTTTTGGATCCCCATCTCTTGCTATGAACTGGCAAAACAGCAGAATCCCCTTGACAATCTTGATTTCTCAAGGGAAATGAGAGAACACTATACACCATCCAAGATATTAAAATATTGTCAAGGCCCAACGCGGCTGAATACTCTGAGGAGATGGCCTGTGAGGTGCCGCCTTTCAACTTTTCCCCCTTAGTATGGTGGTCAGTAACATGCGGGAGACTGCGGAGGGGGCATTTTTTTAATTGGGAACTGATGTGCTTTTACTCAATTCGGGAACCTCACAAGCCAAATTTGTAGTATTTTGCACGAAGTGCAAGAGATGTTTGAATGTCGACGGTTGAAGTGGAAGCTCGTATTGAGTTTGCTAGAGTTGATTTGCCAAGCCTTCGATAGCTCAGTTGTTAGAGCGGAGGACTGTAGTGGTAAAACAGGCATCCTTAGGTCGCTGGTTCAAATCCGGCTCGAAGGACTCTTGCCAAATGCACATTTTATTGAATACTTGGAAAGTAAAATACTTGGAAAGTAAAATAACAGACAATTTATAATTATATTATATTTCATCACTGAAAATAGATGCCTTTTGCTTTGAGGCTGTGGCCACGTTATTTTTCTGTCCAACACGAATCTTCATTGGTTTCCTGTCTTGTGTTTTGGATCCCCATCTCTTGCTATGAACTGGCAAAACAGCAGAATCCCCTTGACAATCTTGATTTCTCAAGGGAAATGAGAGAACACTATACACCATCCAAGATATTAAAATATTGTCAAGGCCCAACACGGCTGAATACTCTGAGGAGATGGCCTGTGAGGCGCCGCCTTTCAACTTTTCCCCCTTAGTATGGTGGTCAGTAACATGCGGGAGACTGCGGAGGGGGTCATTTTTTTAATTGGGAACTGATGTGCTTTTACTCAATTCGGGAACCTCACAAGCCAAATTTGTAGTATTTTGCACGAATTGCAAGAGATGTTTACAAGTCGACGGTTGAAGTGGAAGCTTGTGTTGAGTTTGCTAGAGAATGATTTGCCAAGCCTTCGATAGCTCAGTTGGTAGAGCGGAGGACTGTAGTGGTAAAACAAGCATCCTTAGGTCGCTGGTTCAAATCCGGCTCGAAGGACTTTTGCCAAATGCAAATTTTATTGAATTCTTGGAAAGTAAAATACTTGGAAAATAAAATAACAGACAATTTATAATTATATTATATTTCATCACTGAAAATAGATGCCTTTTGCTTTGAGGCTGTGGCCACGTTATGTTTCTGTCCAACACCAATCTTCATTGGTTTCCTGTGAGGTGTTTCGGATCCCCATCTCTTGCTATGAACTGGCAAAACAGCAGAATCCCCTTGACAATCTTGATTTCTCAAGGGAAATGAGAGAACAGTATACACCATCCAAGATATTAAAATATTGTCAAGGCCCAACACGGCTGAATACTCTGAGGAGATGGCCTGTGAGGCGCCGCCTTTCAACTTCTCCCCCTTAGTATGGTGGTCATTAACATGCGGGAGACTGCGGAGGGGGTCATTTTTTTAATTGGGAACTGATGTGCTTTTACTCAATTCGGGAACCTCACAAGCCAAATTTGTAGTATTTTGTACGAATTGCAAGAGATGTTTACAAGTCGACGGTTGAAGTGGAAGCTCGAATTGAGCTTGCTAGAGAACGGTTTGCCAAGCCTTCGATAGCTCAGTTGGTAGAGCGGAGGACTGTAGTGATAAAACAGGCATCCTTAGGTCGCTGGTTCAAACCCGGCTCGAAGGACTTTTGCCAAATGCAAATTTTATTGAATACTTGGAAAGTAAAATACTTGGAAAATAAAATAACAGACAATTTATAATTATATTATATTTCATCACTGAAAATAGATTCCTTTTGCTTTGAGGCTGTGGCCACGTTATGTTTCTGTCCAACACCAATCTTCATTGGTTTCCTGTGAGGTGTTTTGGATCCCCATCTCTTGCTATGAACTGACAAAACAGCAGAATCCCCTTGACAATCTTGATTTCTCAAGGGAAATGGGAGAAAACTATACACCATCCAAGATATTAAAATATTGTCAAGGACCAACACGGCTGAATACTCTGAGGAGATGGCCTGTGAGGCGCGCCTTTCAACTTTTCCCCCTTAGTACGGTGGTCAGTAACATGCAGGAGACTGCGGAGGGGGTCATTTTTTTAATTGGGAACTGATGTGCTTTTACTCAATTCGGGAACCTCACAAGCCAAATTTGTAGTATTTTGCACGAATTGCAAGAGATGTTTACAAGTCGACGGTTGAAGTGGAAGCTTGTATTGAGTTTGCTAGAGAATGATTTGCCAAGCCTTCGATAGCTCGTCGCTGGTTCAAATCCAGCTCAAAGGACTTTTGCCAAATGCACATTTTATTGAATTCTTGGAAAGTAAAATACTTGGAAAGTAAAATAACAGACAATTTATAATTATATTATATTTCATCACTGAAAATAGATGCCTTTTGCTTTGAGGCTGTGGCCACGTTATTTTTCTGTCCGACACCAATCTTCGTTGGTTTCCTGTGATGTGTTTTGGATCCCCATCTCTTGCTATGAACTGACAAAACAGCAGAATCCCCTTGACAATCTTGATTTCTCAAGGGAAATGGGAGAACACTATACACCATCCAAGATATTAAAATATTGTCAAGGCCGAACACTGATGAATACTCTGAGGAGATGGCCTGTGAGGCGCCGCCTTTCAACTTTTCCTCCTTAGTATGGTGGTCAGTAACATGCGGGAGACTGCGGAGGCGGTCATTTTTTTAATTGGGAACTGATGTGCTTTTACTCAATTCGGGAACCTCACAAGCCAAATTTGTAGTATTTTGCACGAATTGCAAGAGGTGTTTGCATGTCGACGGTTGAAGTGGAAGCTCGTATTGAGTTTGCTAGAGAACGGTTTGCCAAGCCTTCGATAGCTCAGTTGGTAGAGGGGAGGACTGTAGTGGTAAAACAGGCATCCTTAGGTCGCTGGTTCAAATCCGGCTCGAAGGACTTTTGCCAAATGCAAATATTATTGAATACTTGGAAAGTAAAATACTTGGAAAATAACATAACAGACAATTTATAATTAGATTATATTTCATCACTGAAAATAGATGCCTTTTGCTTTGAGGCTGTGGCCACATTATTTTTCTGTCCAACATCAATCTTCTTTGATTTACTGTGAGGTGTTTTGGATCCCCATCTCTTGCTATGAACTGACAAAACAGCAGAATCCTCTTGACAATCTTGATTTCTCAAGGGAAATGGGAGAACACTATACACCATCCAAGATATTAAAATATTGTCAAGGACCAACACGGCTGAATACTCTGAGGAGATGGCCTGTGAGGCGCGCCTTTCAACTTTTCCCCCTTAGTATGGTGGTCAGTAACATGCGGGAGACTGCGGAGGGGGTCATTTTTTTAATTGTGAACTGATGTGCTTTTACTCAATTCGGGAACCTCACAAGCCAAATTTGTAGTATTTTGCACGAATTGCAAGAGATGTTTACAAGTCGACGGTTGAAGTGGAAGCTTGTATTGAGTTTGCTAGAGAATGATTTGCCAAGCCTTCGATAGCTTGTCGCTGGTTCAAATCTGGCTCAAAGGACTTTTGCCAAATGCACATTTTATTGAATACTTGGAAAGTAAAATACTTGGAAAGTAAAATAACAGACAATTTATAATTATATTATATTTCATCACTGAAAATAGATGCCTTTTGCTTTGAGGCTGTGGCCACGTTATTTTTCTGTCCAACACGAATCTTCATTGGTTTCCTGTCAGGTGTTTTGGATCCCCATCTCTTGCTATGAACTGGCAAAACAGCAGAATCCCCTTGACAATCTTGATTTCTCAAGGGAAATGAGAGAACACTATACACCATCCAAGATATTAAAATATTGTCAAGGCCCAACACTGCTGAATACTCTGAGGAGATGGCCTGTGAGGCGCCGCCTTTCAACTTCTCCCCCTTAGTATGGTGGTCATTAACATGCGGGAGACTGCGGAGGGGGTCATTTTTTTAATTGGGAACTGATGTGCTTTTACTCAATTCGGGAACCTCACAAGCCAAATTTGTAGTATTTTGCACGAATTGCAAGAGATGTTTACAAGTCGACGGTTGAAGTGGAAGCTCGTGTTGAGTTTGCTAGAGCATGATTTGCCAAGCCTTCGATAGCTCAGTTGGTAGAGCGGAGGACTGTAGTGGTAAAACAAGCATCCTTAGGTCGCTGGTTCAAATCCGGCTCGAAGGACTTTTGCCAAATGCAAATTTTATTGAATTCTTGGAAAGTAAAATACTTGGAAAATAAAATAACAGACAATTTATAATTATATTATATTTCATCACTGAAAATAGATGCCTTTTGCTTTGAGGCTGTGGCCACGTTATGTTTCTGTCCAACACCAATCTTCATTGGTTTCCTGTGAGGTGTTTCGGATCCCCATCTCTTGCTATGAACTGGCAAAACAGCAGAATCCCCTTGACAATCTTGATTTCTCAAGGGAAATGAGAGAACAGTATACACCATCCAAGATATTAAAATATTGTCAAGGCCCAACACGGCTGAATACTCTGAGGAGATGGCCTGTGAGGTGCCGCCTTTCAACTTTTCCCCCTTAGTATGGTGGTCAGTAACATGCAGGAGATTGCGGAGGGGGTCATTTTTTTAATTGGGAACTGATGTGCTTTTACTCAATTCGGGAACGTCACAAGCCAAATTTGTAGTATTTTGCACGAATTGCAAGAGATGTTTACAAGTCGACGGTTGAAGTGGAAGCTCGTATTGAGTTTGCTAGAGAGCGATTTGCCAAGCCTTCGATAGCTCAGTTGGTAGAGCGGAGGACTGTAGTGGTAAAACAGGCATCCTTAGGTCGCTGGTTCAAATCCGGCTTGAAGGACTTTTGCCAAATGCACATTTTATTGAATACTTGGAAAGTAAAATACTTGGAAAGTAAAATAACAGACAATTTATAATTATATTATATTTCATCACTGAAAATAGATGCCTTTTGCTTTGAGGCTGTGGCCACGTTATTTTTCTGTCCGACACCAATCTTCGTTGGTTTCCTGTGAGGTATTTTGCTATCTCTTGCTATGAACTGACAAAACAGCAGAATCCCCTTGACAATCTTGATTTCTCAAGGGAAATGGGAGAACACTATACACCATCCAAGATATTAAAATATTGTCAAGGCCGAACACTGATGAATACTCTGAGGAGATGGCCTGTGAGGCGCCGCCTTTCAACTTTTCCTCCTTTGTATCGTGGTCAGTAACATGCGGGCGACTGCGGAGGGGGTCATTTTTTTAATTGTGAACTGATGTGCTTTTACTCAATTCGGGAACCTCACAAGCAAATTTGTAGTATTTTGCACGAATTGCAAGAGATGTTTACAAGTCGACGGTTGAAGTGGAAGCTCGTATTGAGTTTGCTAGAGAATGATTTGCCAAGCCTTCGATAGCTCAGTTGATAGAGAGGAGGACTGTAGTGGTAAAACAGGCATCTTTAGGTCGCTGGTTCAAATCCGGCTCGAAGGACTTTTTCCAAATGCAAATTTTATTGAATACTTGGATAGTAAAATACTTGGAAAGTAAAATAACAGACAATTTATAATTATATTATATTTCATCACTGAAAATAGATGCCTTTTGCTTTGAGGCTGTGGCCACGTTATTTTTCTGTCCGACACCAATCTTCGTTGGTTTCCTGTGAGGTGTTTTGGATCCCCATCTCTTGCTATGAACTGACAAAACAGCAGAATCCCCTTGACAATCTTGATTTCTCAAGGGAAATGGGAGAACACCATACACCATCCAAGATATTAAAATATTGTCAAGGCCGAACACTGATGAATACTCTGAGGAGATGGCCTGTGAGGCGCAGCCTTTCAACTTTTCCTCCTTAGTATGGTGGTCAGTAACATGCGGGAGACTGCAAAGGCGGTCATTTTTTTAATTGGGAACTGATGTGCTTTTACTCAATTCGGGAACCTCACAAGCCAAATTTGTAGTATTTTGCACGAATTACAAGAGATGTTTGCATGTCGACGGTTGAAGTGGAAGCTCGAATTGAGCTTGCTAGAGAATGGTTTGCCAAGCCTTCGATAGCTCAGTTGGTAGAGGGGAGGACTGTAGTGGTAAAACAGGCATCCTTAGGTCGCTGGTTCAAATCTGGCTCGAAGGACTTTTTCCAAATGCAAATTTTATTGAATACTTGGAAAGTAAAATACTTGGAAAATAACATAACAGACAATTTATAATTATATTATATTTCATCACTGAAAATAGATGCCTTTTGCTTTGAGGCTGTGGCCACGTTATTTTTCTGTCCGACACCAATCTTCATTGGTTTCCTGTGAGGTGTTTTGGATCCCCATCTCTTGCTATGAACTGACAAAACAGCAGAATCCCCTTGACAATCTTGATTTCTCAAGGGAAATGGGAGAACACTATACACCATCCAAGATATTAAAATATTGTCAAGGCCCAACACGGCTGAATACTCTGAGGAGATGGCCTGTGAGGCGCACCTTTCAACTTTTCCCCCTTAGTATGGTGGTCAGTAACATGCGGGTGACTGCGGAGGGGGTCATTTTTTTAATTGGGAACTGATGTGCTTTTACTCAATTCGGGAACCTCACAAGCCAAATTTGTAGTATTTTGCACGAATTGCAAGAGATGTTTACAAGTCAACGGTTGAAGTGGAAGCTCGTATAGAGTTTTCTAGAGAATGATTTGCCAAGCCTTTGATAGCTCAGTTGGTAGAGCTGAGGACTGTAGTGGTAAAACAGGCATCCTTAGGTTACTGGTTCAAATCCGGCTCAAAGGACTTTTGCCAAATGAAAATTTTATTGAATACTTGGAAAGTAAAATACTTGGAAAATAAAATAACAGACAATTTATAATTATATTATATTTCATCACTGAAAATAGATGCCTTTTGCTTTGAGGCTGTGGCCACGTTATGTTTCTGTCCAACACCAATCTTCATTGTTTTCCTGTGAGGTGTTTTGGATCCCCATCTCTTGCTATGAACTGGCAAAACAGCAGAATCCCCTTGACAATCTTGATTTCTCAAGGGAAATGAGATACACTATACACCATCCACGATATTAAAATATTGTCAAGGCCCAACACGGCTGAATACTCTGAGGAGATGGCCTGTGAGGCGCCGCCTTTCAACTTTTCCCCCTTAGTATGGTGGTCAGTAACATGCGGGAGACTGCGGAGGGGGTCATTTTTTTAATTGTGAACTGATGTGCTTTTACTCAATTCGGGAACCTCACAAGCCAAATTTGTAGTATTTTGCACGAATTGCAAGAGATGTTTACAAGTCGACGATTGAAGTGGAAGCTCGTATTGAGTTTGCTAGAGAATGATTTGCCAAGCCTTCGATAGCTCGTCGCTGGTTCAAATCCGGCTCAAAGGACTTTTGCCAAATGCACATTTTATTGAATACTTGGAAAGTAAAATACTTGGAAAGTAAAATAACAGACAATTTATAATTATATTATATTTCATCACTGAAAATAGATGCCTTTTGCTTTGAGGCTGTGGCCACATTATTTTTCTGTCCGACACCAATCTTCGTTGGTTTCCTGTGAGGTGTTTTGGATCCCCATCTCTTGCTATGAACTGACAAAACAGCAGAATCCCCTTGACAATCTTGATTTCTCAAGGGAAATGGGAGAACACCATACACCATCCAAGATATTAAAATATTGTCAAGGCCGAACACTGATGAATACTCTGATGAGATGGCCTGTGAGGCGCAGCCTTTCAACTTTTCCTCCTTAGTATGGTGGTCAGTAACATGCGGGAGACTGCGGAGGCGGTCATTTTTTTAATTGGGAACTGATGTGCTTTTACTCAATTCGGGAACCTCACAAGCCAAATTTGTAGTATTTTGCACGAATTGCAAGAGATGTTTGCATGTCGACGGTTGAAGTGGAAGCTCGAATTGAGCTTGCTAGAGAACGGTTTGCCAAGCCTTCGATAGCTCAGTTGGTAGAGGGGAGGACTGTAGTGGTAAAACAGGCATCCTTAGGTCGCTGGTTCAAATCCGGCTCGAAGGACTTTTGCCAAATGCAAATTTTATTGAATACTTGGAAAGTAAAATACTTGGAAAATAACATAACAGACAATTTATAATTATATTATATTTCATCACTGAAAATAGATGCCTTTTGCTTTGAGGCTGTGGCCACGTTATTTTTCTGTCCGACACCAATCTTCGTTGGTTTCCTGTGAGGTGTTTTGGATCCCCATCTCTTGCTATGAACTGACAAAACAGCAGAATCCCCTTGACAATCTTGATTTCTCAAGGGAAATGGGAGAACACTATACACCATCCAAGATATTAAAATATTGTCAAGGCCCAACACGGCTGAATACTCTGAGGAGATGGCCTGTGAGGCGCGCCTTTCAACTTTTCCCCCTTAGTATGGTGGTCAGTAACATGCGGGTGACTGCGGAGGGGGTCATTTTTTTAATTGGGAACTGATGTGCTTTTACACAATTCGGGAACCTCACAAGCCAAATTTGTAGTATTTTGCACGAATTGCAAGAGATGTTTACAAGTCGACGGTTGAAGTGGAAGCTCGTATTGAGTTTGCTAGAGAATGATTTGCCAAGCCTTTGATAGCTCAGTTGGTAGAGCGGAGGACTGTAGTGGTAAAACAGGCATCCTTAGGTTACTGGTTCAAATCCGGCTCGAAGGACTTTTGCCAAATGAACATTTTATTGAATACTTGGAAAGTAAAATACTTGGAAAATAAAATAACAGACAATTTATAATTATATTATATTTCATCACTGAAAATAGATGCCTTTTGCTTTGAGGCTGTGGCCACGTTATGTTTCTGTCCAACACCAATCTTCATTGTTTTCCTGTGAGGTGTTTTGGATCCCCATCTCTTGCTATGAACTGGCAAAACAGCAGAATCCCCTTGACAATCTTGATTTCTCAAGGGAAATGAGAGAACACTATACACCATCCAAGATATTAAAATATTGTCAAGGCCCAACACGGCTGAATACTCTGAGGAGATGGCCTGTGAAGCGCCGCCTTTCAACTTTTCCCCCTTAGTATGGTGGTCAGTAACATGCGGGAGACTGCGGAGGGGGTCATTTTTTTAATTGTGAACTGATGTGCTTTTACTCAATTCGGGAACCTCACAAGCCAAATTTGTAGTATTTTGCACGAATTGCAAGAGATGTTTACAAGTCGACGGTTGAAGTGGAAGCTCGTATTGAGTTTGCTAGAGAATGATTTGCCAAGCCTTCGATAGCTCGTCGCTGGTTCAAATCCGGCTCAAAGGACTTTTGCCAAATGCACATTTTATTGAATACTTGGAAAGTAAAATACTTGGAAAGTAAAATAACAGACAATTTATAATTATATTATATTTCATCACTGAAAATAGATGCCTTTTGCTTTGAGGCTGTGGCCACATTATTTTTCTGTCCGACACCAATCTTCGTTGGTTTCCTGTGAGGTGTTTTGGATCCCCATCTCTTGCTATGAACTGACAAAACAGCAGAATCCCCTTGACAATCTTGATTTCTCAAGGGAAATGGGAGAACACTATACACCATCCAAGATATTAAAATATTGTCAAGGCCGAACACTGATGAATACTCTGAGGAGATGGCCTGTGAGGCGCCGCCTTTCAACTTTTCCTCCTTAGTATGGTGGTCAGTAACATGCGGGAGACTGCGGAGGCGGTCAATTTTTTAATTGGGAACTGATGTGCTTTTACTCAATTCGGGAACCTCACAAGCCAAATTTGTAGTATTTTGCACGAATTGCAAGAGATGTTTACAAGTCGACGGTTGAAGTGGAAGCTCGTATTGAGTTTGCTAGAGAATGATTTGCCAAGCCTTCGATAGCTCAGTTGGTAGAGCGGAGGACTGTAGTGGTAAAACAGGCATCCTTAGGTTGCTGGTTCAAACCCGACTCGAAGGACTTTTGCCAAATGCACATTTTATTGAATGCTTGGAAAGTAAAATACTTGGAAAGTAAAATAACAGACAATTTATAATTATATTATATTTCATCACTGAAAATAGATGCCTTTTGCTTTGAGGCTGTGACCACGTTATTTTTCTGTCCAACACGAATCTTCATTGGTTTCCTGTGAGGTGTTTTGGATCCCCATCTCTTGCTATGAACTGGCAAAACAGCAGAATCCCCTTGACAATCTTGATTTCTCAAGGGAAATGAGAGAACACTATACACCATCCAAGATATTAAAATATTGTCAAGGCCCAACGCGGCTGAATACTCTTAGGAGATGGCCTGTGAGGTGCCGCCTTTCAACTTTTCCCCCTTAGTATGGTGGTCAGTAACATGCGGGAGACTGCGGAGGGGGTCATTTTTTTAATTGGGAACTGATGTGCTTTTACTCAATTCAGGAACCTCACAAGCCAAATTTGTAGTATTTTGCACGAATTGCAAGAGATGTTTACAAGTCGACGGTTGAAGTGGAAACTCGTATTGAGTTTGCTAGCGAATGATTTGCCAAGCCTTCGATAGCGCAGTTGGTAGAGCGGAGGACTGTAGTGATACAATAGGCATCCTTAGGTCGCTGGTTCAAATCCGCCTCGAAGGACTTTTGCCAAATGCAAATTTTATTCAATACTTGGAAAGTAAAATACTTGGAAAGTAAAATAACAGACAATTTATAATTATATTATATTTCATCACTGAAAATAGATGCCTTTTGCTTTGAGGCTGTGGCCACGTTATGTTTCTGTTCAACACGAATCTTCATTGGTTTCATGTGAGGTGTTTTGGATCCCCATCTCTTGCTATGAACTGGCAAAACAGCAGAATCCCCTTGACAATCTTGATTTCTCAAGGGAAATGAGAGAACACTATACACCATCCAAGATATTAAAATATTGTCAAGGCCCAACACGGCTGAATACTCTGAGGAGATGGCCTGTGAGGCGCCGCCTTTCAACTTTTCCCCCTTAGTATGGTGGTCAGTAACATGCGGGAGACTGCGGAGCGGGTAATTTTTTTAATTGTGAACTGATGTGCTTTTACTCAATTCGGGAACCTCACAAACCAAATTTGTAGTATTTTGCACGAATTGCAAGAGATGTTTGAATGTCGACGGTTGAAGTGGAAGCTCGTATTGAGCTTGCTAGAGACTGATTTGCCAATCCTTCGATAGCTCAGTTGGTAGAGCAGAGGACTGGAGTGGTAAAACAGGCATCCTTAGGTCGCTGGTTAAAATCCAGATTGAAGGACTTTTGCCAAATGCAAATTTTATTGAATACATGGAAAGTAAAATGCTTCGAAAATAAAATAACAGACAATTTATAATTATATTATATTTCATCACTGAAAATAGATGCCTTTTGCTTTGAGGCTGTGGCCACATTATGTTTCTGTCCGACACCAATCTTCGTTGGTTTCCTGTGAGGTGTTTTGGATCCCCATCTCTTGCTATGAACTGACAAAACAGCAGAATCCCCTTGACAATCTTGATTTCTCAAGGGAAATGGGAGAACACTATATCCCATCCAAGATATTAAAATATTGTCAAGGACCAACACGGCTGAATACTCTGAGGAGATGGCCTGTGAGGCGCGCCTTTCAACTTTTCCCCCTTAGTATGGTGGTCAGTAACATGCGGGAGACTGCGGAGGGGGTCATTTTTTTAATTGGGAACTGATGTGCTTTTACTCAATTCGGGAACCTCACAAGCCAAATTTGTAGTATTTTGCACGAATTGCAAGAGATGTTTACAAGTCGACGGTTGAAGTGGAAGCTCGTATTGAGTTTGCTAGAGAATGATTTGCCAAGCCTTCGATAGCTCGTCGCTGGTTCAAATCCGGCTCAAAGGACTTTTGCCAAATGCACATTTTATTGAATTCTTGGAAAGTAAAATACTTGGAAAGTAAAATAACAGACAATTTATAATTATATTATATTTCATCACTGAAAATAGATGCCTTTTGCTTTGAGGCTGTGGCCACGTTATTTTTCTGTCCGACACCAATATTCGTTGGTTTCCTGTGATGTGTTTTGGATCCCCATCTCTTGCTATGAACTGACAAAACAGCAGAATCCCCTTGACAATCTTGATTTCTCAAGGGAAATGGGAGAACACTATGCACCATCCAAGATATTAAAATATTGTCAAGGCCGAACACTGATGAATACTCTGAGGAGATGGCCTGTGAGGCGCCGCCTTTCAACTTTTCCTCCTTAGTATGGTGGTCAGTAACATGCGGGAGACTGCGGAGGCGGTCATATTTTTAATTGGGAACTGATGTGCTTTTACTCAATTCGGGAACCTCACAAGCCAAATTTGTAGTCATTTGCACGAATTGCAAGAGGTGTTTGCATGTCGACGGTTGAAGTGGAAGCTCGTATTGAGTTTGCTAGAGAACGGTTTGCCAAGCCTTCGATAGCTCAGTTGGTAGAGGGGAGGACTGTAGTGGTAAAACAGGCATCCTTAGGTCGCTGGTTCAAATCCGGCTCGAAGGACTTTTGCCAAATGCAAATTTTATTGAATACTTGGAAAGTAAAATACTTGGAAAATAACATAACAGACAATTTATAATTAGATTATATGTCATCACTGAAAATAGATGCCTTTTGCTTTGAGGCTGTGGCCACATTATTTTTCTGTCCAACATCAATCTTCTTTGGTTTACTGTGAGGTGTTTTGGATCCCCATCTCTTGCTATGAACTGACAAAACAGCAGAATCCCCTTGACAATCTTGATTTCTCAAGGGAAATGGGAGAACACTATACACCATCCAAGATATTAAAATATTGTCAAGGACCAACACGGCTGAATACTCTGAGGAGATGGCCTGTGAGGCGCGCCTTTCAACTTTTCCCCCTTAGTATGGTGGTCAGTAACATGCGGGAGACTGCGGAGGGGGTCATTTTTTTAATTGTGAACTGATGTGCTTTTACTCAATTCGGGAACCTCACAAGCCAAATTTGTAGTATTTTGGACGAATTGCAAGAGATGTTTACAAGTCGACGGTTGAAATGGAAGCTTGTATTGAGTTTGCTAGAGAATGATTTGCCAAGCCTTCGATAGCTCGTCGCTGGTTCAAATCCGGCTCAAAGGACTTTTGCCAAATGCACATTTTATTGAATACTTGGAAAGTAAAATACTTGGAAAGTAAAATAACAGACAATTTATAATTATATTATATTTCATCACTGAAAATAGATGCCTTTTGCTTTGAGGCTGTGGCCACGTTATTTTTCTGTCCAACACGAATCTTCATTGGTTTCCTGTCAGGTGTTTTGGATCCCCATCTCTTGCTATGAACTGGCAAAACAGCAGAATCCCCTTGACAATCTTGATTTCTCAAGGGAAATGAGAGAACACTATACACCATCCAAGATATTAAAATATTGTCAAGGCCCAACACGGCTGAATACTCTGAGGAGATGGCCTGTGAGGCGCCGCCTTTCAACTTCTCCCCCTTAGTATGGTGGTCATTAACCTGCGGGAGACTGCGGAGGGGGTCATTTTTTTAATTGGGAACTGATGTGCTTTTACTCAATTTGGGAACCTCACAAGCCAAATTTGTAGTATTTTGCACGAATTTCAAGAGATGTTTACAAGTCGACGGTTGAAGTGGAAGCTCGTATTGAGTTTGCTAGAGAATGATTTGCCAAGCCTTCGATAGCTCAGTTGGTAGAGCGGAGGACTGTAGTGGAAAAACAGGCATCCTTAGGTCGCTGATTCAAATCCGGCTCGAAGGACTTTTGCCAAATGCAAATTTTATTGAATACTTGGAAAGTAAAATACTTGGAAAATAAAATAACAGACAATTTATAATTATATTATATTTCATCACTGAAAATAGATGCCTTTTGCTTTGAGGCTGTGGCCACGTTATGTTTCTGTCGAACACCAATCTTCGTTGGTTTCCTGTGAGGTATTTTGCTATCTCTTGCTATGAACTGACAAAACAGCAGAATCCCCTTGACAATCTTGATTTCTCAAGGGAAATGGGAGAACACTATACACCATCCAAGATATTAAAATATTGTCAAGGCCGAACACTGATGAATACTCTGAGGAGATGGCCTGTGAGGCGCCGCCTTTCAACTTTTCCTCCTTTGTATCGTGGTCAGTAACATGCGGGCGACTGCGGAGGGGGTCATTTTTTTGATTGTGAACTGATGTGCTTTTACTCAATTCGGGAACCTCACAAGCCAAATTTGTAGTATTTTGCACGAATTGCAAGAGATGTTTGAATGTCGAAGGTTGAAGTGGAAGCTCGTATTGAGCTTGCTAGAGACTGATTTGCCAAGCCTTCGATAGCTCAGTTGGTAGAGCGGAGGACTGTAGTGGTAAAACAGGCATCCTTAGGTCGCTGGTTCAAATCCAGCTCGAAGGACTTTTGCCAAATGCACATTTTATTGAATACTTGGAAAGTAAAATAACAGACAATTTATAATTATATTATATTTCATCACTGAAAATAGATGCCTTTTGCTTTGAGGCTGTGACCACGTTATTTTTCTGTCCAACACGAATCTTCATTGGTTTCCTGTGAGGTGTTTTGGATCCCCATCTCTTGCTATGAACTGGCAAAACAGCAGAATCCCCTTGACAATCTTGATTTCTCAAGGGAAATGAGAGAACACTATACACCATCCAAGATATTAAAATATTGTCAAGGCCCAACGCGGCTGAATACTCTGAGGAGATGGCCTGTGAGGTGCGGCCTTTCAACTTTTCCCCCTTAGTATGGTGGTCAGTAACATGCGGGAGACTGCGGAGGGGGTCATTTTTTTAATTGGGAACTGATGTGCTTTTACTCAATTCGGGAACCTCACAAGCCAAATTTGTAGTATTTTGCACGAATTGCAAGAGCTGTTTACAAGTCGACGGTTGAGGTGGAAGCTCGTATTGAGTTTGCTAGAGAATGATTTGCCAAGCCTTCGATAGCTCAGTTGGTAGAGCGGAGGACTGTAGTGGTAAAACAGGCATCCTTAGGTCGCTGGTTCAAATCAGGCTCGAAGGACTTTTTCCAAATGCAAATTTTATTGAATACTTGGAAAGTAAAATACTTGGAAAGTAAAATAACAGACAATTTATAATTATATTATATTTCATCACTGAAAATAGATGCCTTTTGCTTTGAGGCTGTGGCCACATTATTTTTCTGTCCGACACCAATCTTCGTTGGTTTCCTGTGAGGTGTTTTGGATCCCCATCTCTTGCTATGAACTGACAAAACAGCAGGATCCCCTTGACAATCTTGATTTCTCAAGGGAAATGGGAGAACACCATACACCATCCAAGATATTAAAATATTGTCAAGGCCGAACACTGATGAATACTCTGAGGAGATGGCCTGTGAGGCGCAGCCTTTCAACTTTTCCTCCTTAGTATGGTGGTCAGTAACATGCGGGAGACTGCGGAGGCGGTCATTTTTTTAATTGGGAACTGATGTGCTTTTACTCAATTCGGGAACCTCACAAGCCAAATTTGTAGTATTTTGCACGAATTGCAAGAGATGTTTGCATGTCGACGGTTGAAGTGGAAGCTCGAATTGAGCTTGCTAGAAAACGGTTTGCCAAGCCTTTGATAGCTCAGTTGGTAGAGGGGAGGACTGTAGTGGTAAAACAGGCATCCTTAGGTTGCTGGTTCAAATCCGGCTCGAAGGACTTTTGCCAAATGCAAATTTTATTGAATACTTGGAAAGTAAAATACTTGGAAAATAACATAAGACAATTTATAATTATATTATATTTCATCACTGAAAATAGATGCCTTTTGCTTTGAGGCTGTGGCCACGTTATTTTTCTGTCCGACACCAATCTTCGTTGGTTTCCTGTGAGGTGTTTTGGATCCCCATCTCTTGCTATGAACTGACAAAACAGCAGAATCCCCTTGACAATCTTGATTTCTCAAGGGAAATGGGAGAACACTATACACCATCCAAGATATTAAAATATTGTCAAGGCCCAACACGGCTGAATACTCTGAGGAGATGGCCTGTGAGGCGCGCCTTTCAACTTTTCCCCCTTAGTATGGTGGTCAGTAACATGCGGGTGACTGCGGAGGGGGTCATTTTTTTAATTGGGAACTGATGTGCTTTTACTCAATTCGGGAACCTCACAAGCCAAACTTGTAGTATTTTGCACGAATTGCAAGAGATGTTTACAAGTCGACGGTTGAAGTGGAAGCTCGTATTGAGTTTGCTAGAGAATGATTTGCCAAGCCTTTGATAGCTCAGTTGGTAGAGCGGAGGACTGTAGTGGTAAAACATGCATCCTTAGGTTACTGGTTCAAATCCGGCTCGAAGGACTTTTGCCAAATGCACATTTTATTGAATACTTGGAAAGTAAAATACTTGGAAAGTAAAATAACAGACAATTTATAATTATATTATATTTCATCACTGAAAATAGATGCCTTTTGCTTTGAGGCTGTGGCCACGTTATTTTTCTGTCCGACACCAATCTTCGTTGGTTTCCTGTGAGGTATTTTGCTATCTCTTGCTATGAACTGACAAAACAGCAGAATCCCCTTGACAATCTTGATTTCTCAAGGGAAATGGGAGAACACTATACACCATCCAAGATATTAAAATATTGTCAAGGCCGAACACTGATGAATACTCTGAGGAGATGGCCTGTGAGGCGCCGCCTTTCAACTTTTCCTCCTTTGTATGGTGGTCAGTAACATGCGGGAGACTGCGGAGGGGGTCATTTTTTTAATTGTGAACTGATGTGCTTTTACTCAATTCGGGAACCTCACAAGCCAAATTTGTAGTATTTTGCACGAATTGCAAGAGATGTTTGAATGTCGACGGTTGAAGTGGAAGCTCGTATTGAGCTTGCTAGAGATTGATTTGCCAAGCCTTCGATAGCTCAGTTGGTAGAGCGGAGGAGTGTAGTGGTAAAACAGGCATCCTTAGGTCGCTGGTTCAAATCCAGCTCGAAGGACTTTTGCCAAATGCACATTTTATTGAATACTTGGAAAGTAAAATAACAGACAATTTATAATTATATTATATTTCATCACTGAAAATAGATGCCTTTTGCTTTGAGGCTGTGACCACGTTATTTTTCTGTCCAACACGAATCTTCATTGGTTTCCTGTGAGGTGTTTTGGATCCCCATCTCTTGCTATGAACTGGCAAAACAGCAGAATCCCCTTGACAATCTTGATTTCCCAAGGGAAATGAGAGAACACTATACACCATCCAAGATATTAAAATATTGTCAAGGCCCAACGCGGCTGAATACTCTGAGGAGATGGCCTGTGAGGTGCGGCCTTTCAACTTTTCCCCCTTAGTATGGTGGTCAGTAACATGCGGGAGACTGCGGAGGGGGTCATTTATTTAATTGGGAACTGATGTGCTTTTACTCAATTCGGGAACCTCACAAGCCAAATTTGTAGTATTTTGCACGAATTGCAAGAGATGTTTACAAGTCGACGGTTGAAGTGGAAGCTCGTATTGAGTTTGCTAGAGTTGATTTGCCAAGACTTCGATAGCTCAGTTGGTAGAGCGGAGGACTGTAGTGATAAAACAGGCATCCTTAGGTCGCTGGTTCAAATCCGGCTCGAAGGACTCTTGCCAAATGCACATTTTATTGAATACTTGGAAAGTAAAATAACAGACAATTTATAATTATATTATATTTCATCACTGAAAATAGATGCCTTTTGCTTTGAGGCTGTGGCCACGTTATTTTTCTGTCCAACACGAATCTTCATTGGTTTCCTGTCAGGTGTTTTGGATCCCCATCTCTTGCTATGAACTGGCAAAACAGCAGAATCCCCTTGACAATCTTGATTTCTCAAGGGAAATGAGAGAACACTATACACCATCCAAGATATTAAAATATTGTCAAGGCCCAACACGGCTGAATACTCTGAGGAGATGGCCTTTGAGGTGCCGCCTTTCAAATTTTCCCCCTTAGTATGGTGGTCATTAACATGCGGGAGACTGCGGAGGGGGTCATTTTTTTAATTGGGAACTGATGTGCTTTTACTTAATTCGGGAACCTCACAAGCCAAATTTGTAGTATTTTGCACGATCTGCAAGAGATGTTTACAAGTCGACGGTTGAAGTGGAAGCTCGTATTGAGTTTGCTAGAGAATGATTTGCCAAGCCTTCGATAGCTCAGTTGGTAGAGCGGAGGACTGTAGTGGTAAAACAGGCATCCTTAGGTCGCTGGTTCAAATCCGGCTCGAAGGACTTTTGCCAAATGCACATTTTATTGAATACTTGGAAAGTAAAATACTTGGAAAGTAAAATAACAGACAATTTATAATTATATTATATTTCATCACTGAAAATAGATGCCTTTTGCTTTGAGGCTGTGGCCACGTTATTTTTCTGTCCGACACCAATCTTCGTTGGTTTCCTGTGATGTGTTTTGGATCCCCATCTCTTGCTATGAACTGACAAAACAGCAGAATCCCCTTGACAATCTTGATTTCTCAAGGGAAATGGGAGAACACTATACACCATCCAAGATATTAAAATATTGTCAAGGCCGAACACTGATGAATACTCTGAGGAGATGGCCTGTGAGGCGCTGCCTTTCAACTTTTCCTCCTTAGTATGGTGGTCAGTAACATGCGGGAGACTGCGGAGGCGGTCATTTTTTTAATTGGGAACTGATGTGCTTTTACTCAATTCGGGAACCTCACAAGCCAAATTTGTAGTATTTTGCACGAATTGCAAGAGATGTTTGCATGTCGACGGTTGAAGTGGAAGCTCGAATTGAGCTTGCTAGAGAACGGTTTGCCAAGCCTTCGATAGCTCAGTTGGTAGAGGGGAGGACTGTAGTGATAAAACAGGCAACTGTTTGCAAACGGGCATCCTTAGGGCGCTGGTTCAAATCCGGCTCGAAGGACTTTTGCCAAATGCAAATTTTATTCAATACTTGGAAAGTAAAATACTTGGAAAGTAAAATAACAGACAATTTATAATTATATTATATTTCATCACTGAAAATAGATGCCTGTTGCTTTGAGGCTGTGGCCACGTTATGTTTCTGTCCAACACGAATCTTCATTGGTTTCATGTGAGGTGTTTTGGATCCCCATCTCTTGCTATGAACTGGCAAAACAGCAGAATCCCCTTGACAATCTTGATTTCTCAAGGGAAATGAGAGAACACTATACACCATCCAAGATATTAAAATATTGTCAAGGCCCAACACGGCTGAATACTCTGAGGAGATGGCCTGTGAGGCGCCGCCTTTCAACTTTTCCCCCTTAGTATGGTGGTCAGCAACATGCGGGAGACTGCGGAGGGGGTCATTTTTTTAATTGTGAACTGATGTGCTTTCACTCAATCCGGGAACCTCACAAGCCAAATTTGTAGTATTTTGCACAAATTGCAAGAGATGTTTGAATGTCGACGGTTGAAGTGGAAGCTCGTATTGAGCTTGCTAGAGACTGATTTGCCAAGCCTTCGATAGCTCAGTTGATAGAGCAGAGGACTGTAGTGGTAAAACAGGCATCCTTAGGTCGCTGGTTCAAATCCGGCTCAAAGGACTTTTGCCAAATGCACATTTTATTGAATTCTTGGAAAGTAAAATGCTTGGAAAATAAAATAACAGACAATTTATAATTTTATTATATTTCATCACTGAAAATAGATGCCTTTTGCTTTGAGGCTGTCGCCACGTTATGTTTCTGTCCAACACGAATCTTCATTGGTTTCCTGTCAGGTGTTTTGGATCCCCATCTCTTGCTATGAACTGGCAAAACAGCAGAATCCCCTTGACAATCTTGATTTCTCAAGGGAAATGAGAGAACACTATACACCATCCAAGATATTAAAATATTGTCAAGGCCCAACACAGCTGAATACTCTGGTTGGTAGAGCGGTTGGTAGAGCGGAGGACTGTAGTGGTACAACGGGCATCCTTAGGTCGCTGGTTCAAATCCGGCTCGAAGGACTTTTGCCAAATGCAAATTTTATTGAATACTTGGAAAGTAAAATACTTGGAAAGTAAAATAACAGACAATTTATAATTATATTATATTTCATCACTGAAAATAGATGCCTGTTGCTTTGAGGCTGTGGCCACGTTATGTTTCTGTCCAACACGAATCTTCATTGGTTTCATGTGAGGTGTTTTGGATCCCAATCTCTTACTATGAACTGGCAAAACAGCAGAATCCCCTTGACAATCTTGATTTCTCAAGGGAAATGAGAGAACACTATACACCATCCAAGATATTAAAATATTGTCAAGGCCCAACACGGCTGAATACTCTGAGGAGATGGCCTGTGAGGCGCCGCCTTTCAACTTTTCCCCCTTAGTATGGTGGTCAGCAACATGCGGGAGACTGCGGAGGGGGTCATTTTTTTAATTGTGAACTGATGTGCTTTCACTCAATCCGGGAACCTCACAAGCCAAATTTGTAGTATTTTGCACAAATTGCACAAGATGTTTGAATGTCGACGGTTGAAGTGGAAGCTCGTATTGAGCTTGCTAGAGACTGATTTGCCAAGCCTTCGATAGCTCAGTTGATAGAGCAGAGGACTGTAGTGGTAAAACAGGCATCCTTAGGTCGCTGGTTCAAATCCGGCTCAAAGGACTTTTGCCAAATGCACATTTTATTGAATTCTTGGAAAGTAAAATGCTTGGAAAATAAAATAACAGACAATTTATAATTATATTATATTTCATCACTGAAAATAGATGCCTTTTGCTTTGAGGCTGTCGCCACGTTATGTTTCTGTCCAACACGAATCTTCATTGGTTTCCTGTCAGGTGTTTTGGATCCCCATCTCTTGCTATGAACTGGCAAAACAGCAGAATCCCCTTGACAATCTTGATTTCTCAAGGGAAATGAGAGAACACTATACACCATCCAAGATATTAAAATATTGTCAAGGCCCAACACGGCTGAATACTCTGAGGAGATGGCCGGTGAGGCGCCGCCTTTCAACTTTTCCCCCTTAGTATGGTGGTCATTAACATGCGGGAGACTGCGGAGGGGGTCATTTTTTTAATTGGGAACTGATGTGCTTTTACTCAATTCGGGAACCTCACAAGCCAAATTTGTAGTATTTTGCACGAATTGCAAGAGATGTTTACAAGTCGACGGTTGAAGTGGAAGCTCGTATGGAGTTTGCTAGAGAAAGATTTGCCAAGCCTTCGATAGCTCAGTTGGTAGAGTGGAGGACTGTAGTGGTAAAACAGGCATCCTTAGGTCGCTGGTTCAAATCCGGCTCGAAGGACTTTTGCCAAATGCAAATTTTATTGAATACTTGGAAAGTAAAATAACAGACAATTTATAATTATATTATATTTCATCACTGAAAATAGATGCCTTTTGCTTTGAGGCTGTGGCCACGTTATGTTTCTGTCCAACACCAATCTTCATTGGTTTCCTGTGAGGTGTTTCGGATCCCCATCTCTTGCTATGAACTGGCAAAACAGCAGAATCCCCTTGACAATCTTGATTTCTCAAGGGAAATGAGAGAACAGTATACACCATCCAAGATATTAAAATATTGTCAAGGCCCAACACGGCTGAATACTCTGAGGAGATGGCCTGTGAGGCGCCGCAATTCAACTTTTCCCCCTTAGTATGGTGGTCAGTAACATGCAGGAGACTGTGGAGGGGGTCATTTTTTTAATTGGGAACTGATGTGCTTTTACTCAATTCGGGAACATCATAAGCCAAATTTGTAGTATTTTGCACGAATTGCAAGAGATGTTTACAAGTCGACGGTTGAAGTGGAAGCTCGTATTGAGTTTGCTAGAGAGCTATTTGCCAAGCCTTCTATAGCTCAGTTGGTAGAGCGGAGGACTGTAGTGGTAAAACAGGCATCCTTAGGTCGCTGGTTCAAATCCGGCTCGAAGGACTTTTGCCAAATGCACATTTTATTGAATACTTGGAAAGTAAAATACTTGGAAAGTAAAATAACAGACAATTTATAATTATGTTATATTTCATCACTGAAAATAGATGCCTTTTGCTTTGAGGCTGTGGCCACGTTATTTTTCTGTCCGACACCAATCTTCGTTGGTTTCCTGTGAGGTATTTTGGATCCCCATCTCTTGCTATGAACTGACAAAACAGCAGAATCCCCTTGACAATCTTGATTTCTCAAGGGAAATGGGAGAACACTATACACCATCCAAGATATTAAAATATTGTCAAGGCCAAACACTGATGAATACTCTGAGGAGATGGCCTGTGAGGCGCCGCCTTTCAACTTTTCCTCCTTTGTATGGTGGTCAGTAACATGCGGGAGACTGCGGAGGGGGTCATTTTTTTAATTGTGAACTGATGTGCTTTTACTCAATTCGGGAACCTCACAAGCCAAATTTGTAGTATTTTGCACGAATTGCAAGAGATGTTTGAATGTCGACGGTTGAAGTGGAAGCTCGTATTGAGCTTGCTAGAGACTGCTTTGCCAAGCCTTCGATAGCTCAGTTGGTAGAGCGGAGGACTGTAGTGGTAAAACAGGCATCCTTACGTAGCTGGTTCAAATCAGGCTCGAAGGACTTTTGCCAAATGCACATTTTATTGAATACTTGGAAAGTAAAATACTTGGAAAGTAAAATAACAGACAATTTATAATTATATTATATTTCATCACTGAAAATAGATGCCTTTTGCTTTGAGGCTGTGACCACGTTATTTTTCTGTCCAACACGAATCTTCATTGGTTTCCTGTGAGGTGTTTTGGATCCCCATCTCTTGCTATGAACTGGCAAAACAGCAGAATCCCCTTGACAATCTTGATTTCTCAAGGGAAAGGAGAGAACACTATACACCATCCAAGATATTAAAATATTGTCAAGGCCCAACGCGGCTGAATACTCTGAGGAGATGGCCTGTGAGGTGCCGCCTTTCAACTTTTCCCCCTTAGTATGGTGGTCAGTAACATGCGGGAGACTGCGGAGGGGGCATTTTTTTAATTGGGAACTGATGTGCTTTTACTCAATTCGGGAACCTCACAAGCCAAATTTGTAGTATTTTGCACAAATTGCAAGAGATGTTTACAAGTCGACGGTTGAAGTGGAAGCTCGTATTGAGTTTGCTAGAGTTGATTTGCCAAGCCTTCGATAGCTCAGTTGGTAGAGCGGAGGACTGTAGTGGTAAAACAGGCATCCTTAGGTCGCTGGTTCAAATCCGGCTCGAAGGACTCTTGCCAAATGCACATTTTATTGAATACTTGGAAAGTAAAATACTTGGAAAGTAAAATAACAGACAATTTATAATTATATTATATTTCATCACTGAAAATAGATGCCTTTTGCTTTGAGGCTGTGGCCACGTTATTTTTCTGTCCAACACGAATCTTCATTGGTTTCCTGTCTTGTGTTTTGGATCCCCATCTCTTGCTATGAACTGGCAAAACAGCAGAATCCCCTTGACAATCTTGATTTCTCAAGGGAAATGAGAGAACACTATACACCATCCAAGATATTAAAATATTGTCAAGGCCCAACACGGCTGAATACTCTGAGGAGATGGCCTGTGAGGCGCCGCCTTTCAACTTTTCCCCCTTAGTATGGTGGTCATTAACATGCGGGAGACTGCGGAGGGGGTCATTTTTTTAATTGGGAACTGATGTGCTTTTACTCAATTCGGGAACCTCACAAGCCAAATTTGTAGTATTTTGCACGAATTGCAAGAGATGTTTGAATGTCGACGGTTGAAGTGGAAGCTCGTATTGAGCTTGCTAGAGACTGCTTTGCCAAGCCTTCGATAGCTCAGTTGGTAGAGCGGAGGACTGTAGTGGTAAAACAGGCATCCTTAGGTCGCTGGTTCAAATCCGGCTCGAAGGACTTTTGCCAAATGCACATTTTATTGAATACTTGGAAAGTAAAATACTTGGAAAGTAAAATAACAGACAATTTATAATTATGTTATATTTCATCACTGAAAATAGATGCCTTTTGCTTTGAGGCTGTGGCCACGTTATTTTTCTGTCCGACACCAATCTTCGTTGGTTTCCTGTGAGGTATTTTGGATCCCCATCTCTTGCTATGAACTGACAAAACAGCAGAATCCCCTTGACAATCTTGATTTCTCAAGGGAAATGGGAGAACACTATACACCACCCAAGATATTAAAATATTGTCAAGGCCAAACACTGATGAATACTCTGAGGAGATGGCCTGTGAGGCGCCGCCTTTCAACTTTTCCTCCTTTGTATGGTGGTCAGTAACATGCGGGAGACTGCGGAGGGCGTCATTTTTTTAATTGTGAACTGATGTGCTTTTACTCAATTCGGGAACCTCACAAGCCAAATTTGTAGTATTTTGCACGAATTGCAAGAGATGTTTGAATGTCGACGGTTGAAGTGGAAGCTCGTATTGAGCTTGCTAGAGACTGCTTTGCCAAGCCTTCGATAGCTCAGTTGGTAGAGCGGAGGACTGTAGTGGTAAAACAGGCATCCTTAGGTCGCTGGTTCAAATCAGGCTCAAAGGACTTTTGCCAAATGCACATTTTATTGAATACTTGGAAAGTAAAATACTTGGAAAGTAAAATAACAGACAATTTATAATTATATTATATTTCATCACTGAAAATAGATGCCTTTTGCTTTGAGGCTGTGACCACGTTATTTTTCTGTCCAACACAAATCTTCATTGGTTTCCTGTGAGGTGTTTTGGATCCCCATCTCTTGCTATGAACTGGCAAAACAGCAGAATCCCCTTGACAATCTTGATTTCTCAAGGGAAATGAGAGAACACTATACACCATCCAAGATATTAAAATATTGTCAAGGCCCAACGCGGCTGAATACTCTGAGGAGATGGCCTGTGAGGTGCCGCCTTTCAACTTTTCCCCCTTAGTATGGTGGTCAGTAACATGCGGGAGACTGCGGAGGGGGCATTTTTTTAATTGGGAACTGATGTGCTTTTACTCAATTCGGGAACCTCACAAGCCAAATTTGTAGTATTTTGCACGAAGTGCAAGAGATGTTTGAATGTCGACGGTTGAAGTGGAAGCTCGTATTGAGTTTGCTAGAGTTGATTTGCCAAGCCTTCGATAGCTCAGTTGTTAGAGCGGAGGACTGTAGTGGTAAAACAGGCATCCTTAGGTCGCTGGTTCAAATCCGGCTCGAAGGACTCTTGCCAAATGCACATTTTATTGAATACTTGGAAAGTAAAATACTTGGAAAGTAAAATAACAGACAATTTATAATTATATTATATTTCATCACTGAAAATAGATGCCTTTTGCTTTGAGGCTGTGGCCACGTTATTTTTCTGTCCAACACGAATCTTCATTGGTTTCCTGTCTTGTGTTTTGGATCCCCATCTCTTGCTATGAACTGGCAAAACAGCAGAATCCCCTTGACAATCTTGATTTCTCAAGGGAAATGAGAGAACACTATACACCATCCAAGATATTAAAATATTGTCAAGGCCCAACACGGCTGAATACTCTGAGGAGATGGCCTGTGAGGCGCCGCCTTTCAACTTTTCCCCCTTAGTATGGTGGTCAGTAACATGCGGGAGACTGCGGAGGGGGTCATTTTTTTAATTGTGAACTGATGTGCTTTTACTCAATTCGGGAACCTCACAAGCCAAATTTGTAGTATTTTGCACGAATTGCAAGAGATGTTTACAAGTCGACGGTTGAAGTGGAAGCTCGTATTGAGTTTGCTAGAGAATGATTTGCCAAGCCTTCGATAGCTCAGTTGGTAGAGCGGAGGACTGTAGTGGTAAAACAGGCATCCTTAGGTCGCTGGTTCAAATCCGGCTCGACGGACTTTTTCCAAATGCAAATTTTATTGAATACTTGGAAAGTAAAATACTTGGAAAGTAAAATAACAGACAATTTATAATTATATTATATTTCATCACTGAAAATAGATGCCTTTTGCTTTGAGGCTGTGGCCACGTTATTTTTCTGTCCGACACCAATCTTCGTTGGTTTCCTGTGAGGTGTTTTGGATCCCCAACTCTTGCTATGAACTGACAAAACAGCAGAATCCCCTTGACAATCTTGATTTCTCAAGGGAAATGGGAGAACACCATACACCATCCAAGATATTAAAATATTGTCAAGGCCGAACACTGATGAATACTCTGAGGAGATGGCCTGTGAGGCGCAGCCTTTCAACTTTTCCTCCTTAGTATGGTGGTCAGTAACATGCGGGAGACTGCGGAGGGGGTCATTTTTTTAATTGGGAACTGATGTGCTTTTACTCAATTCGGGAACCTCACAAGCCAAATTTGTAGTATTTTGCACGAATTGCAAGAGATGTTTACAAGTCGACGGTTGAAGTGGAAGCTCGTATTGAGTTTGCTAGAGAATGATTTGCCAAGCCTTCGATAGCTCAGTTGGTAGAGCGGAGGACTGTATTGGTACAACAGGCATCCTTAGGTCGCTGGTTCAAATCCGGCTCGAAGGACTTTTGCCAAATGCAAATTTTATTGAATACTTGGAAAGTAAAATACTTGGAAAGTAAAATAACAGACAATGTATAATTATATTATATTTCATCACTGAAAATAGATGCCTGTTGCTTTGAGGCTGTGGCCACGTTATGTTTCTGTCCAACACGAATCTTCATTGGTTTCATGTGAGGTGTTTTGGATCCCCATCTCTTGCTATGAACTGGCAAAACAGCAGAATCCCCTTGACAATCTTGATTTCTCAAGGGAAATGAGAGAACACTATACACCATCCAAGATATTAAAATATTGTCAAGGCCCAACACGGCTGAATACTCTGAGGAGATGGCCTGTGAGGCGCCGCCTTTCAACTTTTCCCCCTTAGTATGGTGGTCAGTAACATGCGGGAGACTGCGGAGGGGGTCATTTTTTTAATTGTGAACTGATGTGCTTTTACTCAATTCGGGAACCTCACAAGCCAAATTTGTAGTATTTTGCACGAATTGCAAGAGATGTTTGAATGTCGACGGTTGAAGTGGAAGCTCGTATTGAGCTTGCTAGAGACTGCTTTGCCAAGCCTTCGATAGCTCAGTTGGTAGAGCGGAGGACTGTAGTGGTAAAACAGGCATCCTTAGGTCGCTGGTTCAAATCAGGCTCGAAGGACTTTTGCCAAATGCACATTTTATTGAATACTTGGAAAGTAAAATACTTGGAAAGTAAAATAACAGACAATTTATAATTATATTATATTTCATCACTGAAAATAGATGCCTTTTGCTTTGAGGCTGTGACCACGTTATTTTTCTGTCCAACACGAATCTTCATTGGTTTCCTGTGAGGTGTTTTGGATCCCCATCTCTTGCTATGAACTGGCAAAACAGCAGAATCCCCTTGACAATCTTGATTTCTCAAGGGAAATGAGAGAACACTATACACCATCCAAGATATTAAAATATTGTCAAGGCCCAACGCGGCTGAATACTCTGAGGAGATGGCCTGTGAGGTGCCGCCTTTCAACTTTTCCCCCTTAGTATGGTGGTCAGTAACATGCGGGAGACTGCGGAGGGGGCATTTTTTTAATTGGGAACTGATGTGCTTTTACTCAATTCGGGAACCTCACAAGCCAAATTTGTAGTATTTTGCACAAATTGCAAGAGATGTTTACAAGTCGACGGTTGAAGTGGAAGCTCGTATTGAGTTTGCTAGAGTTGATTTGCCAAGCCTTCGATAGCTCAGTTGGTAGAGCGGAGGACTGTAGTGGTAAAACAGGCATCCTTAGGTGGCTGGTTCAAATCCGGCTCGAAGGACTCTTGCCAAATGCACATTTTATTGAATACTTGGAAAGTAAAATACTTGGAAAGTAAAATAACAGACAATTTATAATTATATTATATTTCATCACTGAAAATAGATGCCTTTTGCTTTGAGGCTGTGGCCACGTTATTTTTCTGTCCAACACGAATCTTCATTGGTTTCCTGTCTTGTGTTTTGGATCCCCATCTCTTGCTATGAACTGGCAAAACAGCAGAATCCCCTTGACAATCTTGATTTCTCAAGGGAAATGAGAGAACACTATACACCATCCAAGATATTAAAATATTGTCAAGGCCCAACACGGCTGAATACTCTGAGGAGATGGCCTGTGAGGCGCCGCCTTTCAACTTTTCCCCCTTAGTATGGTGGTCAGTAACATGCAGGAGACTGCGGAGGGGGTCATTTTTTGAATTGGGAACTGATGTGCTTTTACTCAATTCGGGAACCTCACAAGCCAAATTTGTAGTATTTTGCACGAATTGCAAGAGATGTTTACAAGTCGACGGTTGAAGTGGAAGCTCCTATTGAGTTTGCTAGAGAATGGTTTGCCATGCCTTCGATAGCTCAGTTGGTAGAGCAAGGACTGTAGTGGTTAAACAGGCTTCCTTAGGTCGCTGGTTCAAATCCGGCTCGAAGGACTTTTGCCAAATGCACATTTTATTGAATACTTGGAAAGTAAAATACTTGGAAAGTAAAACAACAGACAATTTATAATTATATTATATTTCATCACTGAAAATAGATGCCTTTTGCTTTGAGGCTGTGGCCACATTATTTTTCTGTCCAACATCAATCTTCTTTGGTTTCCTGTGAGGTGTTTTGGATCCCCATCTCTTGCTATGAACTGGCAAAACAGCAGAATCCCCTTGACAATCTTGATTTCTCAAGGGAAATGAGAGAACACTATACACCATCCAAGATATTAAAATATTGTCAAGGCCCAACACGGCTGAATGCTCTGAGGAGATGGCCTGTGAGGCGCCGCCTTTCAACTTTTCCCCCTTAGTATGGTGGTCAGTAACATGCGGGAGAATGCGGAGGGGGTCATTTTTTTAATTGTGAACTGATGTGCTTTTACTCAATTCGGGAACCTCACAAGCCAAATTTGTAGTATTTTGCACGAATTGCAAGAGATGTTTGAATGTCGACGGTTGAAGTTGAAGCTCTAATTGAGCTTGCTAGAGACTGATTTGCCAAGCTTTAGATAGCTCAGTTGGTAGAGCAGAGGACTGTAGTGGTAAAACAGGCATCCTTAGGTCGCTGGTTCAAATCCAGATTGAAGGACTTTTGCCAAATGCAAATTTTATTGAATACTTGGAAAGTAAAATACTTGGAAAATAAAATAACAGACAATTCATAATTATATTATATTTCATCACTGAAAATAGATGCCTTTTGCTTTGAGGCTGTGGCCACGTTATGTTTCTGTCCAACACCAATCTTCATTGGTTTCCTGTGAGGTGTTTTGGATCCCCATCTCTTGCTATGAACTGGCAAAACAGCAGAATCCCCTTGACAATTTTGATTTCTCAAGGGAAATGAGAGAACACTATACACCATCCAAGATATTAAAATATTGTCAAGGCCCAACACGGCTGAATACTCTGAGGAGATGGCCTGTGAGGCGCCGCCTTTCAACTTTTCCTCCTTAGTATGGTGGTCAGTAACATGCGGGAGACTGCGGAGGGGGTCATTTTTTTAATTGGGAACTGATGTGCTTTTACTCAATTCGGGAACCTCACAAGCCAAATTTGTAGTATTTTGCACGAATTGCAAGAGATGTTTACAAGTCGATGGTTGAAGTGGAAGCTCGTATTGAGTTTGCTAGAGAATGATTTGCCAAGCCTTCGATAGCTCAGTTGGTAGAGCGGAGGACTGTATTGGTACAACAGGCATCCTTAGGTCGCTGGTTCAAATCCGGCTCGAAGGACTTTTGCCAAATGCAAATTTTATTGAATACTTGGAAAGTAAAATACTTGGAAAGTAAAATAACAGACAATGTATAATTATATTATATTTCATCACTGAAAATAGATGCCTTTTGCTTTGAGGCTGTGGCCACGTTATGTTTCTGTCCAACACCAATCTTCATTGGTTTCCTGTGAGGTGTTTTGGATCCCCATCTCTTGCTATGAACTGGCAAAACAGCAGAATCCCCTTGACAATTTTGATTTCTCAAGGGAAATGAGAGAACACTATACACCATCCAAGATATTAAAATATTGTCAAGGCCCAACACGGCTGAATACTCCGAGGAGATGGCCTGTGAGGCGCCGCCTTTCAACTTTTCCCCCTTAGTATGGTGGTCAGTAACATGCGGGAGACTGCGGAGGGGGTCATTTTTTTAATTGGGAACTGATGTGCTTTTACTGAATTCGGGAACCTCACAAGCCAAATTTGTAGTATTTTGCACGAATTGCAAGAGATGTTTACAAGTCGACGGTTGAAGTGGAAGCTCGTATTGAGTTTGATAGAGAATGATTTGCCAAGCCTTCGATATCTCGTCGCTGGTTCAAATCCGGCTCAAAGGACTTTTGCCAAATGCACATTTTATTGAATACTTGGAAAGTAAAATACTTGTAAAGTAAAATAACAGACAATTTATAATTATATTATATTTCATCACTGAAAATAGATGCCTTTTGCTTTGAGGCTGTGGCCACGTTATTTTTCTGTCCAACACGAATCTTCATTGGTTTCCTGTGAGGTGTTTTGGATCCCCATCTCTTGCTATGAACTGGCAAAACAGCAGAATCCCCTTGACAATCTTGATTTTTCAAGGGAAATGAGAGAACACTGTACACCATCCAAGATATTAAAATATTGTCAAGGCCCAACACGGCTGAATACTCTGAGGAGATGGCCTGTGAGGCGCCGCCTTTCAACTTTTCCCCCTTAGTATGGTGGTCAGTAACATGCGGGAGACTGCGGAGGGGGTCATTTTTTTAATTGGGAACTGATGTGCTTTTACTAAATTCGGGAACCTCACAAGCCAAATTTGTAGTATTTTGCACGAATTGCAAGAGATGTTTACAAGTCGACGGTTGAAGTGGAAGCTCGTATTGAGTTTGCTAGAGAATGATTTGCCAAGCCTTCGATAGCTCAGTTGGTAGAGCGGAGGACTGTAGTGGTAAAACAGGCATCCTTAGGTCGCTGGTTCAAATCCGGCTCGAAGGACCATTGCCAAATGCACATTTTATTGAATACTTGGAAAGTAAAATACTTGGAAAGTAAAATAACAGACAATTTATAATTATATTATATTTCATCACTGAAAATAGATGCCTTTTGCTTTGAGGCTGTGGCCACGTTATTTTTCTGTCCGACACCAATCTTCGTTGGTTTCCTGTGAGGTATTTTGGATCCCCATCTCTTGCTATGAACTGACAAAACAGCAGAATCCCCTTGACAATCTTGATTTCTCAAGGGAAATGGGAGAACACTATACACCATCCAAGATATTAAAATATTGTCAAGGCCGAACACTGATGAATACTCTGAGGAGATGGCCTGCGAGGCGCCGCCTTTCAACTTTTCCTCCTTAGTATGGTGGTCAGTAACATGCGGGAGACCGCGGAGGGGGTCATTTTTTTAATTGTGAACTGATGTGCTTTTACTCAATTCGGGAACCTCACAAGCCAAATTTGTAGTATTTTGCACGAATTGCAAGAGATGTTTGAATGTCGACGGTTGAAGTGGACGCTCGTATTGAGCTTGCTAGAGACTGATTTGCCAAGCCTTCGATAGCTCAGTTGGTAGAGCGGAGGACTGTAGTGGTAAAACAAGCATCCTTCGGTCGCTGGTTCAAACCTGGCTCGAAGGACTTTTGCCAAATGCACATTTTATTGAATACTTGGAAAGTAAAATACTTGGAAAGTAAAATAACAGACAATTTATAATTATATTATATTTCATCACTGAAAATAGATGCCTTTTGCTTTGAGGCTGTGGCCACGTTATTTTTCTGTCCGACACCAATCTTCGTTGGTTTCCTGTGAGGTGTTTTGGATCCCCATCTCTTGCTATGAACTGACAAAACAGCAGAATCCCCTTGACAATCTTGATTTCTCAAGGGAAATGGGAGAACACTATACACCATCCAAGATATTAAAATATTGTCAAGGCCGAACACTGATGAATACTCTGAGGAGATGGCCTGTGAGGCGCCGCCTTTCAACTTTTCCTCCTTAGTATGGTGGTCAGTAACATGCGGGAGACTGCGGAGGCGGTCATTTTTTTAATTGGGAACTGATATGCTTTTACTCAATTCGGGAACCTCACAAGCCAAATTTGTAGTATTTTGCACGAATTGCAAGAGATGTTTGCATATCGACGGTTGAAGTGGAAGCTCGAATTGCGCTTGCTAGAGAACGGTTTGCCAAGCCTTCGATAGCTCAGTTGGTAGAGCAGAGGACTGTAGTGGTAAAACAGGCATCCTTAGGTCGCTGGTTCAAATCCAGATTGAAGGACTTTTGCCAAATGCAAATTTTATTGAATACTTGGAAAGTAAAATACTTGGAAAATAAAATAACAGACAATTTATAATTATATTATATTTCATCACTGAAAATAGATGCCTTTTGCTTTGAGGCTGTGGCCACGTTATGTTTCTGTCCAACACCAATCTTCATTGGTTTCCTGTGAGGTGTTTTGGATCCCCATCTCTTGCTATGAACTGGCAAAACAGCAGAATCCCCTTGACAATCTTGATTTCTCAAGGGAAATGAGAGAACACTATACACCATCCAAGATATTAAAATATTGTCAAGGCCCAACACGGCTGAATACTCAGAGGAGATGGCCTGTGAGGCGCCGCCTTTCGACTTTTCCCCCTTAGTATGGTGGTCAGTAAAATGCGGGAGACTGCGGAGGGGGTCATTTTTTTAATTGGGAACTGATGTGCTTTTACTCAATTCGGGAACCTCTCAAGCCAAATTTGTAGTATTTTGCACGAATTGCAAGAGATGTTTACAAGTCGACGGTTGAAGTGGAAGCTCGTATTGAGTTTGCTAGAGAATGATTTGCCAAGACTTCGATAGCTCAGTTGGTAGAGCCGAGGACTGTAGTGGTAAAACAGGCATCCTTAGGTCGCTGGTTCAAATCCGGCTCGAAGGACTTTTGCCAAATGCACATTTTATTGAATACTTGGAAAGTAAAATACTTGGAAAATGACATAACAGACAATTTATAATTATATTATATTTCATCACTGAAAATAGATGCCTTTTGCTTTGAGGCTGTGGCCACATTATTTTTCTGTCCAACACCAATCTTCTTTGGTTTCCTGTGAGGTATTTTGGATCCCCATCTCTTGCTATGAACTGACAAAACAGCAGAATCCCCTTGACAATCTTGATTTCTCAAGGGAAATGGGAGAACACTATACACCATCCAAGATATTAAAATATTGTCAAGGCCGAACACTGATGAATACTCTGAGGAGATGGCCTGTGAGGCGCCGCCTTTCAACTTTTCCTCCTTAGTATGGTGGTCAGTAACATGCGGGAGACCGCGGAGGGGGTCATTTTTTTAATTGTGAACTGATGTGCTTTTACTCAATTCGGGAACCTCACAAGCCAAATTTGTAGTATTTTGCACGAATTGCAAGAGATGTTTGAATGTCGACGGTTGAAGTGGACGCTCGTATTGAGCTTGCTAGAGACTGATTTGCCAAGCCTTCGATAGCTCAGTTGGTAGAGCGGAGGACTGTAGTGGTAAAACAAGCATCCTTGGGTCGCTGGTTCAAACCCGGCTCAAAGGACTTTTGCCAAATGCACATTTTATTGAATACTTGGAAAGTAAAATACTTGGAAAGTAAAATAACAGACAATTTATAATTATATTATATTTCATCACTGAAAATAGATGCCTTTTGCTTTGAGGCTGTGGCCACGTTATTTTTCTGTCCGACACCAATCTTCGTTGGTTTCCTGTGAGGTGTTTTGGATCCCCATCTCTTGCTATGAACTGGCAAAACAGCAGAATCCCCTTGACAATCTTGATTTCTCAAGGGAAATGGGAGAACACTATACACCATCCAAGATATTAAAATATTGTCAAGGCCCAACACGGCTGAATACTCTGAGGAGATGGCCTGTGAGGCGCCGCCTTTCAACTTTTCCCCCTTAGTATGGTGGTCAGTAACATGCGGGAGACTGCTGAGGGGGTCATTTTTTTAATTGGGAACTGATGTGCTTTTACTCAATTCGGGAACCTCACAAGCCAAATTTGTAGTATTTTGCACGAATTGCAAGAGATGTTTGAATGTCGACGGTTGAAGTGGAAGCTCGTATTGAGCGTGCTAGAGACTGCTTTGCCAAGCCTTCGATAGCTCAGTTGGTAGAGCGGAGGACTGTAGTGGTAAAACAGGCATCCTTAGGTCGCTGGTTCAAATCCAGATTGAAGGACTTTTGCCAAATGCAAATTTTATTGAATACTTGGAAAGTAAAATACTTGGAAAATAAAATAACAGACAATTCATAATTATATTATATTTCATCACTGAAAATAGATGCCTTTTGCTTTGAGGCTGTGGCCACGTTATGTTTCTGTCCAACACCAATCTTCATTGGTTTCCTGTGAGGTGTTTTGGATCCCCATCTCTTGCTATGAACTGGCAAAACAGCAGAATCCCCTTGACAATTTTGATTTCTCAAGGGAAATGAGAGAACACTATACACCATCCAAGATATTAAAATATTGTCAAGGCCCAACACGGCTGAATACTCCGAGGAGATGGCCTGTGAGGCGCCGCCTTTCAACTTTTCCCCCTTAGTATGGTGGTCAGTAACATGCGGGAGACTGCGGAGGGGGTCATTTTTTTAATTGGGAACTGATGTGCTTTTACTGAATTCGGGAACCTCACAAGCCAAATTTGTAGTATTTTGCACGAATTGCAAGAGATGTTTACAAGTCGACGGTTGAAGTGGAAGCTCGTATTGAGTTTGATAGAGAATGATTTGCCAAGCCTTCGATATCTCGTCGCTGGTTCAAATCCGGCTCAAAGGACTTTTGCCAAATGCACATTTTATTGAATACTTGGAAAGTAAAATACTTGTAAAGTAAAATAACAGACAATTTATAATTATATTATATTTCATCACTGAAAATAGATGCCTTTTGCTTTGAGGCTGTGGCCACGTTATTTTTCTGTCCAACACGAATCTTCATTGGTTTCCTGTGAGGTGTTTTGGATCCCCATCTCTTGCTATGAACTGGCAAAACAGCAGAATCCCCTTGACAATCTTGATTTTTCAAGGGAAATGAGAGAACACTGTACACCATCCAAGATATTAAAATATTGTCAAGGCCCAACACGGCTGAATACTCTCAGGAGATGGCCTGTGAGGCGCCGCCTTTCAACTTTTCCCCCTTAGTATGGTGGTCAGTAACATGCGGGAGACTGCGGAGGGGGTCATTTTTTTAATTGGGAACTGATGTGCTTTTACTAAATTCGGGAACCTCACAAGCCAAATTTGTAGTATTTTGCACGAATTGCAAGAGATGTTTACAAGTCGACGGTTGAAGTGGAAGCTCGTATTGAGTTTGCTAGAGAATGATTTGCCAAGCCTTCGATAGCTCAGTTGGTAGAGCGGAGGACTGTAGTGGTAAAACAGGCATCCTTAGGTCGCTGGTTCAAATCCGGCTCGAAGGACCATTGCCAAATGCACATTTTATTGAATACTTGGAAAGTAAAATACTTGGAAAGTAAAATAACAGACAATTTATAATTATATTATATTTCATCACTGAAAATAGATGCCTTTTGCTTTGAGGCTGTGGCCACGTTATTTTTCTGTCCGACACCAATCTTCGTTGGTTTCCTGTGAGGTATTTTGGATCCCCATCTCTTGCTATGAACTGACAAAACAGCAGAATCCCCTTGACAATCTTGATTTCTCAAGGGAAATGGGAGAACACTATACACCATCCAAGATATTAAAATATTGTCAAGGCCGAACACTGATGAATACTCTGAGGAGATGGCCTGCGAGGCGCCGCCTTTCAACTTTTCCTCCTTAGTATGGTTGTCAGTAACATGCGGGAGACCGCGGAGGGGGTCATTTTTTTAATTGTGAACTGATGTGCTTTTACTCAATTCGGGATCCTCACAAGCCAAATTTGTAGTATTTTGCACGAATTGCAAGAGATGTTTGAATGTCGACGGTTGAAGTGGACGCTCGTATTGAGCTTGCTTGAGACTGATTTGCCAAGCCTTCGATAGCTCAGTTGGTAGAGCGGAGGACTGTAGTGGTAAAACAAGCATCCTTCGGTCGCTGGTTCAAACCTGGCTCGAAGGACTTTTGCCAAATGCACATTTTATTGAATACTTGGAAAGTAAAATACTTGGAAAGTAAAATAACAGACAATTTATAATTATATTATATTTCATCACTGAAAATAGATGCCTTTTGCTTTGAGGCTGTGGCCACGTTATTTTTCTGTCCGACACCAATCTTCGTTGGTTTCCTGTGAGGTGTTTTGGATCCCCATCTCTTGCTATGAACTGACAAAACAGCAGAATCCCCTTGACAATCTTGATTTCTCAAGGGAAATGGGAGAACACTATACACCATCCAAGATATTAAAATATTGTCAAGGCCGAACACTGATGAATACTCTGAGGAGATGGCCTGTGAGGCGCCGCCTTTCAACTTTTCCTCCTTAGTATGGTGGTCAGTAACATGCGGGAGACTGCGGAGGCGGTCATTTTTTTAATTGGGAACTGATATGCTTTTACTCAATTCGGGAACCTCACAAGCCAAATTTGTAGTATTTTGCACGAATTGCAAGAGATGTTTGCATATCGACGGTTGAAGTGGAAGCTCGAATTGCGCTTGCTAGAGAACGGTTTGCCAAGCCTTCGATAGCTCAGTTGGTAGAGCAGAGGACTGTAGTGGTAAAACAGGCATCCTTAGGTCGCTGGTTCAAATCCAGATTGAAGGACTTTTGCCAAATGCAAATTTTATTGAATACTTGGAAAGTAAAATACTTGGAAAATAAAATAACAGACAATTTATAATTATATTATATTTCCTCACTGAAAATAGATGCATTTTGCTTTGAGGCTGTGGCCACGTTATTTTTCTGTCCAACACGAATCTTCATTGGTTTCCTGTGAGGTGTTTTGGATCCCCATCTCTTGCTATGAACTGGCAAAACAGCAGAATCCCCTTGACAATCTTGATTTTTCAAGGGAAATGAGAGAACACTGTACACCATCCAAGATATTAAAATATTGTCAAGGCCCAACACGGCTGAATACTCTGAGGAGATGGCCTGTGAGGCGCCGCCTTTCAACTTTTCCCCCTTAGTATGGTGGTCAGTAACATGCGGGAGACTGCGGAGGGGGTCATTTTTTTAATTGGGAACTGATGTGCTTTTACTAAATTCGGGAACCTCACAAGCCAAATTTGTAGTATTTTGCACGAATTGCAAGAGATGTTTACAAGTCGACGGTTGAAGTGGAAGCTCGTATTGAGTTTGCTAGAGAATGATTTGCCAAGCCTTCGATAGCTCAGTTGGTAGAGCGGAGGACTGTAGTGGTAAAACAGGCATCCTTAGGTCGCTGGTTCAAATCCGGCTCGAAGGACCATTGCCAAATGCACATTTTATTGAATACTTGGAAAGTAAAATACTTGGAAAGTAAAATAACAGACAATTTATAATTATATTATATTTCATCACTGAAAATAGATGCCTTTTGCTTTGAGGCTGTGGCCACGTTATTTTTCTGTCCGACACCAATCTTCGTTGGTTTCCTGTGAGGTATTTTGGATCCCCATCTCTTGCTATGAACTGACAAAACAGCAGAATCCCCTTGACAATCTTGATTTCTCAAGGGAAATGGGAGAACACTATACACCATCCAAGATATTAAAATATTGTCAAGGCCGAACACTGATGAATACTCTGAGGAGATGGCCTGCGAGGCGCCGCCTTTCAACTTTTCCTCCTTAGTATGGTGGTCAGTAACATGCGGGAGACCGCGGAGGGGGTCATTTTTTTAATTGTGAACTGATGTGCTTTTACTCAATTCGGGAACCTCACAAGCCAAATTTGTAGTATTTTGCACGAATTGCAAGAGATGTTTGAATGTCGACGGTTGAAGTGGAAGCTCGTATTGAGTTTGCTAGAGAATGATTTGCCAAGCCTTCGATAGCTCAGTTGGTAGAGCGGAGGACTGTAGTGGTAAAACAGGCATCCTTAGGTCGCTGGTTCAAATCCGGCTCGAAGGACCATTGCCAAATGCACATTTTATTGAATACTTGGAAAGTAAAATACTTGGAAAGTAAAATAACAGACAATTTATAATTATATTATATTTCATCACTGAAAATAGATGCCTTTTGCTTTGAGGCTGTGGCCACGTTATTTTTCTGTCCGACACCAATCTTCGTTGGTTTCCTGTGAGGTATTTTGGATCCCCATCTCTTGCTATGAACTGACAAAACAGCAGAATCCCCTTGACAATCTTGATTTCTCAAGGGAAATGGGAGAACACTATACACCATCCAAGATATTAAAATATTGTCAAGGCCGAACACTGATGAATACTCTGAGGAGATGGCCTGCGAGGCGCCGCCTTTCAACTTTTCCTCCTTAGTATGGTTGTCAGTAACATGCGGGAGACCGCGGAGGGGGTCATTTTTTTAATTGTGAACTGATGTGCTTTTACTCAATTCGGGATCCTCACAAGCCAAATTTGTAGTATTTTGCACGAATTGCAAGAGATGTTTGAATGTCGACGGTTGAAGTGGACGCTCGTATTGAGCTTGCTTGAGACTGATTTGCCAAGCCTTCGATAGCTCAGTTGGTAGAGCGGAGGACTGTAGTGGTAAAACAAGCATCCTTCGGTCGCTGGTTCAAACCTGGCTCGAAGGACTTTTGCCAAATGCACATTTTATTGAATACTTGGAAAGTAAAATACTTGGAAAGTAAAATAACAGACAATTTATAATTATATTATATTTCATCACTGAAAATAGATGCCTTTTGCTTTGAGGCTGTGGCCACGTTATTTTTCTGTCCGACACCAATCTTCGTTGGTTTCCTGTGAGGTGTTTTGGATCCCCATCTCTTGCTATGAACTGACAAAACAGCAGAATCCCCTTGACAATCTTGATTTCTCAAGGGAAATGGGAGAACACTATACACCATCCAAGATATTAAAATATTGTCAAGGCCGAACACTGATGAATACTCTGAGGAGATGGCCTGTGAGGCGCCGCCTTTCAACTTTTCCTCCTTAGTATGGTGGTCAGTAACATGCGGGAGACTGCGGAGGCGGTCATTTTTTTAATTGGGAACTGATATGCTTTTACTCAATTCGGGAACCTCACAAGCCAAATTTGTAGTATTTTGCACGAATTGCAAGAGATGTTTGCATATCGACGGTTGAAGTGGAAGCTCGAATTGCGCTTGCTAGAGAACGGTTTGCCAAGCCTTCGATAGCTCAGTTGGTAGAGCAGAGGACTGTAGTGGTAAAACAGGCATCCTTAGGTCGCTGGTTCAAATCCAGATTGAAGGACTTTTGCCAAATGCAAATTTTATTGAATACTTGGAAAGTAAAATACTTGGAAAATAAAATAACAGACAATTTATAATTATATTATATTTCCTCACTGAAAATAGATGCATTTTGCTTTGAGGCTGTGGCCACGTTATTTTTCTGTCCAACACGAATCTTCATTGGTTTCCTGTGAGGTGTTTTGGATCCCCATCTCTTGCTATGAACTGGCAAAACAGCAGAATCCCCTTGACAATCTTGATTTTTCAAGGGAAATGAGAGAACACTGTACACCATCCAAGATATTAAAATATTGTCAAGGCCCAACACGGCTGAATACTCTGAGGAGATGGCCTGTGAGGCGCCGCCTTTCAACTTTTCCCCCTTAGTATGGTGGTCAGTAACATGCGGGAGACTGCGGAGGGGGTCATTTTTTTAATTGGGAACTGATGTGCTTTTACTAAATTCGGGAACCTCACAAGCCAAATTTGTAGTATTTTGCACGAATTGCAAGAGATGTTTACAAGTCGACGGTTGAAGTGGAAGCTCGTATTGAGTTTGCTAGAGAATGATTTGCCAAGCCTTCGATAGCTCAGTTGGTAGAGCTGAGGACTGTAGTGGTAAAACAGGCATCCTTAGGTCGCTGGTTCAAATCCGGCTCGAAGGACTTTTGCCAAATGCACATTTTATTGAATACTTGGAAAGTAAAATACTTGGAAAATGACATAACAGACAATTTATAATTATATTATATTTCATCACTGAAAATAGATGCCTTTTGCTTTGAGGCTGTGGCCACATTATTTTTCTGTCCAACACCAATCTTCTTTGGTTTCCTGTGAGGTATTTTGGATCCCCATCTCTTGCTATGAACTGACAAAACAGCAGAATCCCCTTGACAATCTTGATTTCTCAAGGGAAATGGGAGAACACTATACACCATCCAAGATATTAAAATATTGTCAAGGCCGAACACTGATGAATACTCTGAGGAGATGGCCTGTGAGGCGCCGCCTTTCAACTTTTCCTCCTTAGTATGGTGGTCAGTAACATGCGGGAGACCGCGGAGGGGGTCATTTTTTTAATTGTGAACTGATGTGCTTTTACTCAATTCGGGAACCTCACAAGCCAAATTTGTAGTATTTTGCACGAATTGCAAGAGATGTTTGAATGTCGACGGTTGAAGTGGACGCTCGTATTGAGCTTGCTAGAGACTGATTTGCCAAGCCTTCGATAGCTCAGTTGGTAGAGCGGAGGACTGTAGTGGTAAAACAAGCATCCTTGGGTCGCTGGTTCAAACCCGGCTCAAAGGACTTTTGCCAAATGCACATTTTATTGAATACTTGGAAAGTAAAATACTTGGAAAGTAAAATAACAGACAATTTATAATTATATTATATTTCATCACTGAAAATAGATGCCTTTTGCTTTGAGGCTGTGGCCACGTTATTTTTCTGTCCGACACCAATCTTCGTTGGTTTCCTGTGAGGTGTTTTGGATCCCCATCTCTTGCTATGAACTGGCAAAACAGCAGAATCCCCTTGACAATCTTGATTTCTCAAGGGAAATGGGAGAACACTATACACCATCCAAGATATTAAAATATTGTCAAGGCCCAACACGGCTGAATACTCTGAGGAGATGGCCTGTGAGGCGCCGCCTTTCAACTTTTCCCCCTTAGTATGGTGGTCAGTAACATGCGGGAGACTGCTGAGGGGGTCATTTTTTTAATTGGGAACTGATGTGCTTTTACTCAATTCGGGAACCTCACAAGCCAAATTTGTAGTATTTTGCACGAATTGCAAGAGATGTTTGAATGTCGACGGTTGAAGTGGAAGCTCGTATTGAGCTTGCTAGAGACTGCTTTGCCAAGCCTTCGATAGCTCAGTTGGTAGAGCGGAGGACTGTAGTGGTAAAACAGGCATCCTTAGGTCGCTGGTTCAAATCCAGATTGAAGGACTTTTGCCAAATGCAAATTTTATTGAATACTTGGAAAGTAAAATACTTGGAAAATAAAATAACAGACAATTCATAATTATATTATATTTCATCACTGAAAATAGATGCCTTTTGCTTTGAGGCTGTGGCCACGTTATGTTTCTGTCCAACACCAATCTTCATTGGTTTCCTGTGAGGTGTTTTGGATCCCCATCTCTTGCTATGAACTGGCAAAACAGCAGAATCCCCTTGACAATTTTGATTTCTCAAGGGAAATGAGAGAACACTATACACCATCCAAGATATTAAAATATTGTCAAGGCCCAACACGGCTGAATACTCCGAGGAGATGGCCTGTGAGGCGCCGCCTTTCAACTTTTCCCCCTTAGTATGGTGGTCAGTAACATGCGGGAGACTGCGGAGGGGGTCATTTTTTTAATTGGGAACTGATGTGCTTTTACTGAATTCGGGAACCTCACAAGCCAAATTTGTAGTATTTTGCACGAATTGCAAGAGATGTTTACAAGTCGACGGTTGAAGTGGAAGCTCGTATTGAGTTTGATAGAGAATGATTTGCCAAGCCTTCGATATCTCGTCGCTGGTTCAAATCCGGCTCAAAGGACTTTTGCCAAATGCACATTTTATTGAATACTTGGAAAGTAAAATACTTGTAAAGTAAAATAACAGACAATTTATAATTATATTATATTTCATCACTGAAAATAGATGCCTTTTGCTTTGAGGCTGTGGCCACGTTATTTTTCTGTCCAACACGAATCTTCATTGGTTTCCTGTGAGGTGTTTTGGATCCCCATCTCTTGCTATGAACTGGCAAAACAGCAGAATCCCCTTGACAATCTTGATTTTTCAAGGGAAATGAGAGAACACTGTACACCATCCAAGATATTAAAATATTGTCAAGGCCCAACACGGCTGAATACTCTCAGGAGATGGCCTGTGAGGCGCCGCCTTTCAACTTTTCCCCCTTAGTATGGTGGTCAGTAACATGCGGGAGACTGCGGAGGGGGTCATTTTTTTAATTGGGAACTGATGTGCTTTTACTAAATTCGGGAACCTCACAAGCCAAATTTGTAGTATTTTGCACGAATTGCAAGAGATGTTTACAAGTCGACGGTTGAAGTGGAAGCTCGTATTGAGTTTGCTAGAGAATGATTTGCCAAGCCTTCGATAGCTCAGTTGGTAGAGCGGAGGACTGTAGTGGTAAAACAGGCATCCTTAGGTCGCTGGTTCAAATCCGGCTCGAAGGACCATTGCCAAATGCACATTTTATTGAATACTTGGAAAGTAAAATACTTGGAAAGTAAAATAACAGACAATTTATAATTATATTATATTTCATCACTGAAAATAGATGCCTTTTGCTTTGAGGCTGTGGCCACGTTATTTTTCTGTCCGACACCAATCTTCGTTGGTTTCCTGTGAGGTATTTTGGATCCCCATCTCTTGCTATGAACTGACAAAACAGCAGAATCCCCTTGACAATCTTGATTTCTCAAGGGAAATGGGAGAACACTATACACCATCCAAGATATTAAAATATTGTCAAGGCCGAACACTGATGAATACTCTGAGGAGATGGCCTGCGAGGCGCCGCCTTTCAACTTTTCCTCCTTAGTATGGTTGTCAGTAACATGCGGGAGACCGCGGAGGGGGTCATTTTTTTAATTGTGAACTGATGTGCTTTTACTCAATTCGGGATCCTCACAAGCCAAATTTGTAGTATTTTGCACGAATTGCAAGAGATGTTTGAATGTCGACGGTTGAAGTGGACGCTCGTATTGAGCTTGCTTGAGACTGATTTGCCAAGCCTTCGATAGCTCAGTTGGTAGAGCGGAGGACTGTAGTGGTAAAACAAGCATCCTTCGGTCGCTGGTTCAAACCTGGCTCGAAGGACTTTTGCCAAATGCACATTTTATTGAATACTTGGAAAGTAAAATACTTGGAAAGTAAAATAACAGACAATTTATAATTATATTATATTTCATCACTGAAAATAGATGCCTTTTGCTTTGAGGCTGTGGCCACGTTATTTTTCTGTCCGACACCAATCTTCGTTGGTTTCCTGTGAGGTGTTTTGGATCCCCATCTCTTGCTATGAACTGACAAAACAGCAGAATCCCCTTGACAATCTTGATTTCTCAAGGGAAATGGGAGAACACTATACACCATCCAAGATATTAAAATATTGTCAAGGCCGAACACTGATGAATACTCTGAGGAGATGGCCTGTGAGGCGCCGCCTTTCAACTTTTCCTCCTTAGTATGGTGGTCAGTAACATGCGGGAGACTGCGGAGGCGGTCATTTTTTTAATTGGGAACTGATATGCTTTTACTCAATTCGGGAACCTCACAAGCCAAATTTGTAGTATTTTGCACGAATTGCAAGAGATGTTTGCATATCGACGGTTGAAGTGGAAGCTCGAATTGCGCTTGCTAGAGAACGGTTTGCCAAGCCTTCGATAGCTCAGTTGGTAGAGCAGAGGACTGTAGTGGTAAAACAGGCATCCTTAGGTCGCTGGTTCAAATCCAGATTGAAGGACTTTTGCCAAATGCAAATTTTATTGAATACTTGGAAAGTAAAATACTTGGAAAATAAAATAACAGACAATTTATAATTATATTATATTTCCTCACTGAAAATAGATGCATTTTGCTTTGAGGCTGTGGCCACGTTATTTTTCTGTCCAACACGAATCTTCATTGGTTTCCTGTGAGGTGTTTTGGATCCCCATCTCTTGCTATGAACTGGCAAAACAGCAGAATCCCCTTGACAATCTTGATTTTTCAAGGGAAATGAGAGAACACTGTACACCATCCAAGATATTAAAATATTGTCAAGGCCCAACACGGCTGAATACTCTGAGGAGATGGCCTGTGAGGCGCCGCCTTTCAACTTTTCCCCCTTAGTATGGTGGTCAGTAACATGCGGGAGACTGCGGAGGGGGTCATTTTTTTAATTGGGAACTGATGTGCTTTTACTAAATTCGGGAACCTCACAAGCCAAATTTGTAGTATTTTGCACGAATTGCAAGAGATGTTTACAAGTCGACGGTTGAAGTGGAAGCTCGTATTGAGTTTGCTAGAGAATGATTTGCCAAGCCTTCGATAGCTCAGTTGGTAGAGCGGAGGACTGTAGTGGTAAAACAGGCATCCTTAGGTCGCTGGTTCAAATCCGGCTCGAAGGACCATTGCCAAATGCACATTTTATTGAATACTTGGAAAGTAAAATACTTGGAAAGTAAAATAACAGACAATTTATAATTATATTATATTTCATCACTGAAAATAGATGCCTTTTGCTTTGAGGCTGTGGCCACGTTATTTTTCTGTCCGACACCAATCTTCGTTGGTTTCCTGTGAGGTATTTTGGATCCCCATCTCTTGCTATGAACTGACAAAACAGCAGAATCCCCTTGACAATCTTGATTTCTCAAGGGAAATGGGAGAACACTATACACCATCCAAGATATTAAAATATTGTCAAGGCCGAACACTGATGAATACTCTGAGGAGATGGCCTGCGAGGCGCCGCCTTTCAACTTTTCCTCCTTAGTATGGTGGTCAGTAACATGCGGGAGACCGCGGAGGGGGTCATTTTTTTAATTGTGAACTGATGTGCTTTTACTCAATTCGGGAACCTCACAAGCCAAATTTGTAGTATTTTGCACGAATTGCAAGAGATGTTTGAATGTCGACGGTTGAAGTGGACGCTCGTATTGAGCTTGCTAGAGACTGATTTGCCAAGCCTTCGATAGCTCAGTTGGTAGAGCGGAGGACTGTAGTGGTAAAACAAGCATCCTTCGGTCGCTGGTTCAAACCTGGCTCGAAGGACTTTTGCCAAATGCACATTTTATTGAATACTTGGAAAGTAAAATACTTGGAAAGTAAAATAACAGACAATTTATAATTATATTATATTTCATCACTGAAAATAGATGCCTTTTGCTTTGAGGCTGTGGCCACGTTATTTTTCTGTCCGACACCAATCTTCGTTGGTTTCCTGTGAGGTGTTTTGGATCCCCATCTCTTGCTATGAACTGACAAAACAGCAGAATCCCCTTGACAATCTTGATTTCTCAAGGGAAATGGGAGAACACTATACACCATCCAAGATATTAAAATATTGTCAAGGCCGAACACTGATGAATACTCTGAGGAGATGGCCTGTGAGGCGCCGCCTTTCAACTTTTCCTCCTTAGTATGGTGGTCAGTAACATGCGGGAGACTGCGGAGGCGGTCATTTTTTTAATTGGGAACTGATATGCTTTTACTCAATTCGGGAACCTCACAAGCCAAATTTGTAGTATTTTGCACGAATTGCAAGAGATGTTTGCATATCGACGGTTGAAGTGGAAGCTCGAATTGCGCTTGCTAGAGAACGGTTTGCCAAGCCTTCGATAGCTCAGTTGGTAGAGCAGAGGACTGTAGTGGTAAAACAGGCATCCTTAGGTCGCTGGTTCAAATCCAGATTGAAGGACTTTTGCCAAATGCAAATTTTATTGAATACTTGGAAAGTAAAATACTTGGAAAATAAAATAACAGACAATTTATAATTATATTATATTTCATCACTGAAAATAGATGCCTTTTGCTTTGAGGCTGTGGCCACGTTATGTTTCTGTCCAACACCAATCTTCATTGGTTTCCTGTGAGGTGTTTTGGATCCCCATCTCTTGCTATGAACTGGCAAAACAGCAGAATCCCCTTGACAATCTTGATTTCTCAAGGGAAATGAGAGAACACTATACACCATCCAAGATATTAAAATATTGTCAAGGCCCAACACGGCTGAATACTCAGAGGAGATGGCCTGTGAGGCGCCGCCTTTCGACTTTTCCCCCTTAGTATGGTGGTCAGTAAAATGCGGGAGACTGCGGAGGGGGTCATTTTTTTAATTGGGAACTGATGTGCTTTTACTCAATTCGGGAACCTCTCAAGCCAAATTTGTAGTATTTTGCACGAATTGCAAGAGATGTTTACAAGTCGACGGTTGAAGTGGAAGCTCGTATTGAGTTTGCTAGAGAATGATTTGCCAAGACTTCGATAGCTCAGTTGGTAGAGCTGAGGACTGTAGTGGTAAAACAGGCATCCTTAGGTCGCTGGTTCAAATCCGGCTCGAAGGACTTTTGCCAAATGCACATTTTATTGAATACTTGGAAAGTAAAATACTTGGAAAATGACATAACAGACAATTTATAATTATATTATATTTCATCACTGAAAATAGATGCCTTTTGCTTTGAGGCTGTGGCCACATTATTTTTCTGTCCAACACCAATCTTCTTTGGTTTCCTGTGAGGTATTTTGGATCCCCATCTCTTGCTATGAACTGACAAAACAGCAGAATCCCCTTGACAATCTTGATTTCTCAAGGGAAATGGGAGAACACTATACACCATCCAAGATATTAAAATATTGTCAAGGCCGAACACTGATGAATACTCTGAGGAGATGGCCTGTGAGGCGCCGCCTTTCAACTTTTCCTCCTTAGTATGGTGGTCAGTAACATGCGGGAGACCGCGGAGGGGGTCATTTTTTTAATTGTGAACTGATGTGCTTTTACTCAATTCGGGAACCTCACAAGCCAAATTTGTAGTATTTTGCACGAATTGCAAGAGATGTTTGAATGTCGACGGTTGAAGTGGACGCTCGTATTGAGCTTGCTAGAGACTGATTTGCCAAGCCTTCGATAGCTCAGTTGGTAGAGCGGAGGACTGTAGTGGTAAAACAAGCATCCTTGGGTCGCTGGTTCAAACCCGGCTCAAAGGACTTTTGCCAAATGCACATTTTATTGAATACTTGGAAAGTAAAATACTTGGAAAGTAAAATAACAGACAATTTATAATTATATTATATTTCATCACTGAAAATAGATGCCTTTTGCTTTGAGGCTGTGGCCACGTTATTTTTCTGTCCGACACCAATCTTCGTTGGTTTCCTGTGAGGTGTTTTGGATCCCCATCTCTTGCTATGAACTGGCAAAACAGCAGAATCCCCTTGACAATCTTGATTTCTCAAGGGAAATGGGAGAACACTATACACCATCCAAGATATTAAAATATTGTCAAGGCCCAACACGGCTGAATACTCTGAGGAGATGGCCTGTGAGGCGCCGCCTTTCAACTTTTCCCCCTTAGTATGGTGGTCAGTAACATGCGGGAGACTGCTGAGGGGGTCATTTTTTTAATTGGGAACTGATGTGCTTTTACTCAATTCGGGAACCTCACAAGCCAAATTTGTAGTATTTTGCACGAATTGCAAGAGATGTTTGAATGTCGACGGTTGAAGTGGAAGCTCGTATTGAGCTTGCTAGAGACTGCTTTGCCAAGCCTTCGATAGCTCAGTTGGTAGAGCGGAGGACTGTAGTGGTAAAACAGGCATCCTTAGGTCGCTGGTTCAAATCCAGATTGAAGGACTTTTGCCAAATGCAAATTTTATTGAATACTTGGAAAGTAAAATACTTGGAAAATAAAATAACAGACAATTCATAATTATATTATATTTCATCACTGAAAATAGATGCCTTTTGCTTTGAGGCTGTGGCCACGTTATGTTTCTGTCCAACACCAATCTTCATTGGTTTCCTGTGAGGTGTTTTGGATCCCCATCTCTTGCTATGAACTGGCAAAACAGCAGAATCCCCTTGACAATTTTGATTTCTCAAGGGAAATGAGAGAACACTATACACCATCCAAGATATTAAAATATTGTCAAGGCCCAACACGGCTGAATACTCCGAGGAGATGGCCTGTGAGGCGCCGCCTTTCAACTTTTCCCCCTTAGTATGGTGGTCAGTAACATGCGGGAGACTGCGGAGGGGGTCATTTTTTTAATTGGGAACTGATGTGCTTTTACTGAATTCGGGAACCTCACAAGCCAAATTTGTAGTATTTTGCACGAATTGCAAGAGATGTTTACAAGTCGACGGTTGAAGTGGAAGCTCGTATTGAGTTTGATAGAGAATGATTTGCCAAGCCTTCGATATCTCGTCGCTGGTTCAAATCCGGCTCAAAGGACTTTTGCCAAATGCACATTTTATTGAATACTTGGAAAGTAAAATACTTGTAAAGTAAAATAACAGACAATTTATAATTATATTATATTTCATCACTGAAAATAGATGCCTTTTGCTTTGAGGCTGTGGCCACGTTATTTTTCTGTCCAACACGAATCTTCATTGGTTTCCTGTGAGGTGTTTTGGATCCCCATCTCTTGCTATGAACTGGCAAAACAGCAGAATCCCCTTGACAATCTTGATTTTTCAAGGGAAATGAGAGAACACTGTACACCATCCAAGATATTAAAATATTGTCAAGGCCCAACACGGCTGAATACTCTCAGGAGATGGCCTGTGAGGCGCCGCCTTTCAACTTTTCCCCCTTAGTATGGTGGTCAGTAACATGCGGGAGACTGCGGAGGGGGTCATTTTTTTAATTGGGAACTGATGTGCTTTTACTAAATTCGGGAACCTCACAAGCCAAATTTGTAGTATTTTGCACGAATTGCAAGAGATGTTTACAAGTCGACGGTTGAAGTGGAAGCTCGTATTGAGTTTGCTAGAGAATGATTTGCCAAGCCTTCGATAGCTCAGTTGGTAGAGCGGAGGACTGTAGTGGTAAAACAGGCATCCTTAGGTCGCTGGTTCAAATCCGGCTCGAAGGACCATTGCCAAATGCACATTTTATTGAATACTTGGAAAGTAAAATACTTGGAAAGTAAAATAACAGACAATTTATAATTATATTATATTTCATCACTGAAAATAGATGCCTTTTGCTTTGAGGCTGTGGCCACGTTATTTTTCTGTCCGACACCAATCTTCGTTGGTTTCCTGTGAGGTATTTTGGATCCCCATCTCTTGCTATGAACTGACAAAACAGCAGAATCCCCTTGACAATCTTGATTTCTCAAGGGAAATGGGAGAACACTATACACCATCCAAGATATTAAAATATTGTCAAGGCCGAACACTGATGAATACTCTGAGGAGATGGCCTGCGAGGCGCCGCCTTTCAACTTTTCCTCCTTAGTATGGTGGTCAGTAACATGCGGGAGACCGCGGAGGGGGTCATTTTTTTAATTGTGAACTGATGTGCTTTTACTCAATTCGGGAACCTCACAAGCCAAATTTGTAGTATTTTGCACGAATTGCAAGAGATGTTTGAATGTCGACGGTTGAAGTGGACGCTCGTATTGAGCTTGCTAGAGACTGATTTGCCAAGCCTTCGATAGCTCAGTTGGTAGAGCGGAGGACTGTAGTGGTAAAACAAGCATCCTTCGGTCGCTGGTTCAAACCTGGCTCGAAGGACTTTTGCCAAATGCACATTTTATTGAATACTTGGAAAGTAAAATACTTGGAAAGTAAAATAACAGACAATTTATAATTATATTATATTTCATCACTGAAAATAGATGCCTTTTGCTTTGAGGCTGTGGCCACGTTATTTTTCTGTCCGACACCAATCTTCGTTGGTTTCCTGTGAGGTGTTTTGGATCCCCATCTCTTGCTATGAACTGACAAAACAGCAGAATCCCCTTGACAATCTTGATTTCTCAAGGGAAATGAGAGAACACTGTACACCATCCAAGATATTAAAATATTGTCAAGGTCCAACACGGCTGAATACTCTGAGGAGATGGCCTGTGAGGCGCCGCCTTTCAACTTTTCCCCCTTAGTATGGTGGTCAGTAACATGCGGGAGACTGCGGAGGGGGTCATTTTTTTAATTGGGAACTGATGTGCTTTTACTGAATTCGGGAACCTCACAAGCCAAATTTGTAGTATTTTGCACGAATTGCAAGAGATGTTTACAAGTCGACGGTTGAAGTGGAAGCTCGTATTGAGTTTGATAGAGAATGATTTGCCAAGCCTTCGATATCTCGTCGCTGGTTCAAATCCGGCTCAAAGGACTTTTGCCAAATGCACATTTTATTGAATACTTGGAAAGTAAAATACTTGTAAAGTAAAATAACAGACAATTTATAATTATATTATATTTCATCACTGAAAATAGATGCCTTTTGCTTTGAGGCTGTGGCCACGTTATTTTTCTGTCCAACACGAATCTTCATTGGTTTCCTGTGAGGTGTTTTGGATCCCCATCTCTTGCTATGAACTGGCAAAACAGCAGAATCCCCTTGACAATCTTGATTTTTCAAGGGAAATGAGAGAACACTGTACACCATCCAAGATATTAAAATATTGTCAAGGCCCAACACGGCTGAATACTCTCAGGAGATGGCCTGTGAGGCGCCGCCTTTCAACTTTTCCCCCTTAGTATGGTGGTCAGTAACATGCGGGAGACTGCGGAGGGGGTCATTTTTTTAATTGGGAACTGATGTGCTTTTACTAAATTCGGGAACCTCACAAGCCAAATTTGTAGTATTTTGCACGAATTGCAAGAGATGTTTACAAGTCGACGGTTGAAGTGGAAGCTCGTATTGAGTTTGCTAGAGAATGATTTGCCAAGCCTTCGATAGCTCAGTTGGTAGAGCGGAGGACTGTAGTGGTAAAACAGGCATCCTTAGGTCGCTGGTTCAAATCCGGCTCGAAGGACCATTGCCAAATGCACATTTTATTGAATACTTGGAAAGTAAAATACTTGGAAAGTAAAATAACAGACAATTTATAATTATATTATATTTCATCACTGAAAATAGATGCCTTTTGCTTTGAGGCTGTGGCCACGTTATTTTTCTGTCCGACACCAATCTTCGTTGGTTTCCTGTGAGGTATTTTGGATCCCCATCTCTTGCTATGAACTGACAAAACAGCAGAATCCCCTTGACAATCTTGATTTCTCAAGGGAAATGGGAGAACACTATACACCATCCAAGATATTAAAATATTGTCAAGGCCGAACACTGATGAATACTCTGAGGAGATGGCCTGCGAGGCGCCGCCTTTCAACTTTTCCTCCTTAGTATGGTTGTCAGTAACATGCGGGAGACCGCGGAGGGGGTCATTTTTTTAATTGTGAACTGATGTGCTTTTACTCAATTCGGGATCCTCACAAGCCAAATTTGTAGTATTTTGCACGAATTGCAAGAGATGTTTGAATGTCGACGGTTGAAGTGGACGCTCGTATTGAGCTTGCTTGAGACTGATTTGCCAAGCCTTCGATAGCTCAGTTGGTAGAGCGGAGGACTGTAGTGGTAAAACAAGCATCCTTCGGTCGCTGGTTCAAACCTGGCTCGAAGGACTTTTGCCAAATGCACATTTTATTGAATACTTGGAAAGTAAAATACTTGGAAAGTAAAATAACAGACAATTTATAATTATATTATATTTCATCACTGAAAATAGATGCCTTTTGCTTTGAGGCTGTGGCCACGTTATTTTTCTGTCCGACACCAATCTTCGTTGGTTTCCTGTGAGGTGTTTTGGATCCCCATCTCTTGCTATGAACTGACAAAACAGCAGAATCCCCTTGACAATCTTGATTTCTCAAGGGAAATGGGAGAACACTATACACCATCCAAGATATTAAAATATTGTCAAGGCCGAACACTGATGAATACTCTGAGGAGATGGCCTGTGAGGCGCCGCCTTTCAACTTTTCCTCCTTAGTATGGTGGTCAGTAACATGCGGGAGACTGCGGAGGCGGTCATTTTTTTAATTGGGAACTGATATGCTTTTACTCAATTCGGGAACCTCACAAGCCAAATTTGTAGTATTTTGCACGAATTGCAAGAGATGTTTGCATATCGACGGTTGAAGTGGAAGCTCGAATTGCGCTTGCTAGAGAACGGTTTGCCAAGCCTTCGATAGCTCAGTTGGTAGAGCAGAGGACTGTAGTGGTAAAACAGGCATCCTTAGGTCGCTGGTTCAAATCCAGATTGAAGGACTTTTGCCAAATGCAAATTTTATTGAATACTTGGAAAGTAAAATACTTGGAAAATAAAATAACAGACAATTTATAATTATATTATATTTCATCACTGAAAATAGATGCCTTTTGCTTTGAGGCTGTGGCCACGTTATGTTTCTGTCCAACACCAATCTTCATTGGTTTCCTGTGAGGTGCTTTGGATCCCCATCTCTTGCTATGAACTGGCAAAACAGCAGAATCCCCTTGACAATCTTGATTTCTCAAGGGAAATGAGAGAACACTATACACCATCCAAGATATTAAAATATTGTCAAGGCCCAACACGGCTGAATACTCAGAGGAGATGGCCTGTGAGGCGCCGCCTTTCGACTTTTCCCCCTTAGTATGGTGGTCAGTAAAATGCGGGAGACTGCGGAGGGGGTCATTTTTTTAATTGGGAACTGATGTGCTTTTACTCAATTCGGGAACCTCTCAAGCCAAATTTGTAGTATTTTGCACGAATTGCAAGAGATGTTTACAAGTCGACGGTTGAAGTGGAAGCTCGTATTGAGTTTGCTAGAGAATGATTTGCCAAGACTTCGATAGCTCAGTTGGTAGAGCCGAGGACTGTAGTGGTAAAACAGGCATCCTTAGGTCGCTGGTTCAAATCCGGCTCGAAGGACTTTTGCCAAATGCACATTTTATTGAATACTTGGAAAGTAAAATACTTGGAAAATGACATAACAGACAATTTATAATTATATTATATTTCATCACTGAAAATAGATGCCTTTTGCTTTGAGGCTGTGGCCACATTATTTTTCTGTCCAACACCAATCTTCGTTGGTTTCCTGTGAGGTATTTTGGATCCCCATCTCTTGCTATGAACTGACAAAACAGCAGAATCCCCTTGACAATCTTGATTTCTCAAGGGAAATGGGAGAACACTATACACCATCCAAGATATTAAAATATTGTCAAGGCCGAACACTGATGAATACTCTCAGGAGATGGCCTGTGAGGCGCCGCCTTTCAACTTTTCCCCCTTAGTATGGTGGTCAGTAACATGCGGGAGACTGCGGAGGGGGTCATTTTTTTAATTGGGAACTGATGTGCTTTTACTCAATTCGGGAACCTCACAAGCCAAATTTGTAGTATTTTGCACGAATTGCAAGAGATGTTTGCATGTCGACGGTTGAAGTGGAAGCTCGTATTGAGTTTGCTAGAGTTGTTTTGCCAAGCCTTCGATAGCTCAGTTGGTAGAGGGGAGGACTGTAGTGGTAAAACAGGCATCCTTAGGTGGCTGGTTCAAATCCGGCTCAAAGGACTTTTGCCAAATGCACATTTTATTGAATACTTGGAAAGTAAAATACTTGGAAAGTAAAATAACAGACAATTTATAATTATATTATATTTCATCACTGAAAATAGATGCCTTTTGCTTTGAGGCTGTGGCCACGTTATTTTTCTGTCCAACACGAATCTTCATTGGTTTCCTGTCAGGTGTTTTGGATCCCCATCTCTTGCTATGAACTGGCAAAACAGCAGAATCCCCTTGACAATCTTGATTTCTCAAGGGAAATGAGAGAACACTATACACCATCCAAGATATTAAAATATTGTCAAGACCCAACACGGCTGAATACTCTGAGGAGATGGCCTGTGAGGCGCCGCCTTTCAACTTTTCCCCCTTAGCATGGTGGTCATTAACATGCGGGAGACTGCGGAGGGGGTCATTTTTTTAATTGGGAACTGATGTGCTTTTACTCAATTCGGGAACCTCACAAGCCAAATTTGTAGTATTTTGCACGAATTGCAAGAGATGTTTACAAGTCGACGGTTGAAGTGGAAGCTCGTATTGAGTTTGCTAGAGAATGATTTGCCAAGCCTTCGAAAGCTCAGTTGGTAGAGCTGCGGACTGTAGTGGTAAAACAGGCATCCTTAGGTCGCTGGTTCAAATCCGGCTCGAAGGACTTTTGCCAAATGCAAATTTTATTGAATACTTGGAAAGTAAAATACTTGGAAAATAAAATAACAGACAATTTATAATTATATTATATTTCATCACTGAAAATAGATGCCTTTTGCTTTGAGGCTGTGGCCACGTTATGTTTCTGTCCAACACCAATCTTCATTGGTTTCCTGTGAGGTGTTTCGGATCCCCATCTCTTGCTATGAACTGGCAAAACAGCAGAATCCCCTTGACAATCTTGATTTCTCAAGGGAAATGAGAGAACAGTATACACCATCCAAGATATTAAAATATTGTCAAGAACCAACACGGCTGAATACTCTGAGGAGATGGCCTGTGAGGCGCCGCCTTTCAACTTTTCCCCCTTAGTATGGTGGTCAGTAACATGCGGGAGACTGCGGAGGGGGTCATTTTTTTAATTGGGAACTGATGTGCTTTTACTCAATTTGGGAACCTCACAAGCCAAATTTGTAGTATTTTGCACGAATTGCAAGAGATGTTTGAATGTCGACGGTTGAAGTGGAAGCTCGTATTGAGCTTGCTAGAGACTGCTTTGCCAAGCCTTCGATAGCTCAGTTGGTAGAGCGGAGGACTGTAGTGGTAAAACAGGCATCCTTAGGTCGCTGGTTCAAATCCGGCTCGAAGGACTTTTGCCAAATGCACATTTTATTGAATACTTGGAAAGTAAAATACTTGGAAAGTAAAATAACAGACAATTTATAATTATGTTATATTTCATCACTGAAAATAGATGCCTTTTGCTTTGAGGCTGTGGCCACGTTATTTTTCTGTCCGACACCAATCTTCGTTGGTTTCCTGTGAGGTATTTTGGATCCCCATCTCTTGCTATGAACTGACAAAACAGCAGAATCCCCTTGACAATCTTGATTTCTCAAGGGAAATGGGAGAACACTATACACCATCCAAGATATTAAAATATTGTCAAGGCCAAACACTGATGAATACTCTGAGGAGATGGCCTGTGAGGCGCCGCCTTTCAACTTTTCCTCCTTTGTATGGTGGTCAGTAACATGCGGGAGACTGCGGAGGGGGTCATTTTTTTAATTGTGAACTGATGTGCTTTTACTCAATTCGGGAACCTCACAAGCCAAATTTGTAGTATTTTGCACGAATTGCAAGAGATGTTTGAATGTCGACGGTTGAAGTGGAAGCTCGTATTGAGCTTGCTAGAGACTGCTTTGCCAAGCCTTCGATAGCTCAGTTGGTAGAGCGGAGGACTGTAGTGGTAAAACAGGCATCCTTAGGTCGCTGGTTCAAATCAGGCTCGAAGGACTTTTGCCAAATGCACATTTTATTGAATACTTGGAAAGTAAAATAACAGACAATTTATAATTATATTATATTTCATCACTGAAAATAGATGCCTTTTGCTTTGAGGCTGTGACCACGTTATTTTTCTGTCCAACACAAATCTTCATTGGTTTCCTGTGAGGTGTTTTGGATCCCCATCTCTTGCTATGAACTGGCAAAACAGCAGAATCCCCTTGACAATCTTGATTTCTCAAGGGAAATGAGAGAACACTATACACCATCCAAGATATTAAAATATTGTCAAGGCCCAACGCGGCTGAATACTCTGAGGAGATGGCCTGTGAGGTGCCGCCTTTCAACTTTTCCCCCTTAGTATGGTGGTCAGTAACATGCGGGAGACTGCGGAGGGGGCATTTTTTTAATTGGGAACTGATGTGCTTTTACTCAATTCGGGAACCTCACAAGCCAAATTTGTAGTATTTTGCACAAATTGCAAGAGATGTTTACAAGTCGACGGTTGAAGTGGAAGCTCGTATTGAGTTTGCTAGAGTTGATTTGCCAAGCCTTCGATAGCTCAGTTGGTAGAGCGGAGGACTGTAGTGGTAAAACAGGCATCCTTAGGTCGCTGGTTCAAATCCGGCTCGAAGGACTCTTGCCAAATGCACATTTTATTGAATACTTGGAAAGTAAAATACTTGGAAAGTAAAATAACAGACAATTTATAATTATATTATATTTCATCACTGAAAATAGATGCCTTTTGCTTTGAGGCTGTCGCCACGTTATGTTTCTGTCCAACACGAATCTTCATTGGTTTCCTGTCAGGTGTTTTGGATCCCCATCTCTTGCTATGAACTGGCAAAACAGCAGAATCCCCTTGACAATCTTGATTTCTCAAGGGAAATGAGAGAACACTATACACCATCCAAGATATTAAAATATTGTCAAGGCCCAACACGGCTGAATACTCTGGTTGGTAGAGCGGTTGGTAGAGCGGAGGACTGTAGTGGTACAACGGGCATCCTTAGGTCGCTGGTTCAAATCCGGCTCGAAGGACTTTTGCCAAATGCAAATTTTATTGAATACTTGGAAAGTAAAATACTTGGAAAGTAAAATAACAGACAATTTATAATTATATTATATTTCATCACTGAAAATAGATGCCTGTTGCTTTGAGGCTGTGGCCACGTTATGTTTCTGTCCAACACGAATCTTCATTGGTTTCATGTGAGGTGTTTTGGATCCCAATCTCTTGCTATGAACTGGCAAAACAGCAGAATCCCCTTGACAATCTTGATTTCTCAAGGGAAATGAGAGAACACTATACACCATCCAAGATATTAAAATATTGTCAAGGCCCAACACGGCTGAATACTCTGAGGAGATGGCCTGTGATGCGCCGCCTTTCAACTTTTCCCCCTTAGTATGGTGGTCAGCAACATGCGGGAGACTGCGGAGGGGGTCATTTTTTTAATTGTGAACTGATGTGCTTTCACTCAATCCGGGAACCTCACAAGCCAAATTTGTAGTATTTTGCACAAATTGCAAGAGATGTTTGAATGTCGACGGTTGAAGTGGAAGCTCGTATTGAGCTTGCTAGAGACTGATTTGCCAAGCCTTCGATAGCTCAGTTGATAGAGCAGAGGACTGTAGTGGTAAAACAGGCATCCTTAGGTCGCTGCTTCAAATCCGGCTCAAAGGACTTTTGCCAAATGCACATTTTATTGAATTCTTGGAAAGTAAAATGCTTGGAAAATAAAATAACAGACAATTTATAATTATATTATATTTCATCACTGAAAATAGATGCCTTTTGCTTTGAGGCTGTCGCCACGTTATGTTTCTGTCCAACACGAATCTTCATTGGTTTCCTGTCAGGTGTTTTGGATCCCCATCTCTTGCTATGAACTGGCAAAACAGCAGAATCCCCTTGACAATCTTGATTTCTCAAGGGAAATGAGAGAACACTATACACCATCCAAGATATTAAAATATTGTCAAGGCCCAACACGGCTGAATACTCTGAGGAGATGGCCGGTGAGGCGCCGCCTTTCAACTTTTCCCCCTTAGTATGGTGGTCATTAACATGCGGGAGACTGCGGAGGGGGTCATTTTTTTAATTGGGAACTGATGTGCTTTTACTCAATTCGGGAACCTCACAAGCCAAATTTGTAGTATTTTGCACGAATTGCAAGAGATGTTTACAAGTCGACGGTTGAAGTGGAAGCTCGTATTGAGTTTGCTAGAGAAAGATTTGCCAAGCCTTCGATAGCTCAGTTGGTAGAGTGGAGGACTGTAGTGGTAAAACAGGCATCCTTAGGTCGCTGGTTCAAATCCGGCTCGAAGGACTTTTGCCAAATGCAAATTTTATTGAATACTTGGAAAGTAAAATACTTGTAAAGTAAAATAACAGACAATTTATAATTATATTATATTTCATCACTGAAAATAGATGCCTTTTGCTTTGAGGCTGTGGCCACGTTATGTTTCTGTCCAACACCAATCTTCATTGGTTTCCTGTGAGGTGTTTCGGATCCCCATCTCTTGCTATGAACTGGCAAAACAGCAGAATCCCCTTGACAATCTTGATTTCTCAAGGGAAATGAGAGAACAGTATACACCATCCAAGATATTAAAATATTGTCAAGGCCCAACACGGCTGAATACTCTGAGGAGATGGCCTGTGAGGCGCCGCAATTCAACTTTTCCCCCTTAGTATGGTGGTCAGTAACATGCAGGAGACTGTGGAGGGGGTCATTTTTTTAATTGGGAACTGATGTGCTTTTACTCAATTCGGGAACATCATAAGCCAAATTTGTAGTATTTTGCACGAATTGCAAGAGATGTTTACAAGTCGACGGTTGAAGTGGAAGCTCGTATTGAGTTTGCTAGAGAGCTATTTGCCAAGCCTTCTATAGCTCAGTTGGTAGAGCGGAGGACTGTAGTGGTAAAACAGGCATCCTTAGGTCGCTGGTTCAAATCCGGCTCGAAGGACTTTTGCCAAATGCACATTTTATTGAATACTTGGAAAGTAAAATACTTGGAAAGTAAAATAACAGACAATTTATAATTATGTTATATTTCATCACTGAAAATAGATGCCTTTTGCTTTGAGGCTGTGGCCACGTTATTTTTCTGTCCGACACCAATCTTCGTTGGTTTCCTGTGAGGTATTTTGGATCCCCATCTCTTGCTATGAACTGACAAAACAGCAGAATCCCCTTGACAATCTTGATTTCTCAAGGGAAATGGGAGAACACTATACACCATCCAAGATATTAAAATATTGTCAAGGCCAAACACTGATGAATACTCTGAGGAGATGGCCTGTGAGGCGCCGCCTTTCAACTTTTCCTCCTTTGTATGGTGGTCAGTAACATGCGGGAGACTGCGGAGGGGGTCATTTTTTTAATTGTGAACTGATGTGCTTTTACTCAATTCGGGAACCTCACAAGCCAAATTTGTAGTATTTTGCACGAATTGCAAGAGATGTTTGAATGTCGACGGTTGAAGTGGAAGCTCGTATTGAGCTTGCTAGAGACTGCTTTGCCAAGCCTTCGATAGCTCAGTTGGTAGAGCGGAGGACTGTAGTGGTAAAACAGGCATCCTTAGGTAGCTGGTTCAAATCAGGCTCGAAGGACTTTTGCCAAATGCACATTTTATTGAATACTTGGAAAGTAAAATACTTGGAAAGTAAAATAACAGACAATTTATAATTATATTATATTTCATCACTGAAAATAGATGCCTTTTGCTTTGAGGCTGTGACCACGTTATTTTTCTGTCCAACACGAATCTTCATTGGTTTCCTGTGAGGTGTTTTGGATCCCCATCTCTTGCTATGAACTGGCAAAACAGCAGAATCCCCTTGACAATCTTGATTTCTCAAGGGAAAGGAGAGAACACTATACACCATCCAAGATATTAAAATATTGTCAAGGCCCAACGCGGCTGAATACTCTGAGGAGATGGCCTGTGAGGTGCCGCCTTTCAACTTTTCCCCCTTAGTATGGTGGTCAGTAACATGCGGGAGACTGCGGAGGGGGCATTTTTTTAATTGGGAACTGATGTGCTTTTACTCAATTCGGGAACCTCACAAGCCAAATTTGTAGTATTTTGCACGAATTGCAAGAGATGTTTGAATGTCGACGGTTGAAGTGGAAGCTCGTATTGAGCTTGCTAGAGACTGCTTTGCCAAGCCTTCGATAGCTCAGTTGGTAGAGCGGAGGACTGTAGTGGTAAAACAGGCATCCTTAGGTCGCTGGTTCAAATCCGGCTCGAAGGACTCTTGCCAAATACACATTTTATTGAATACTTGGAAAGTAAAATACTTGGAAAGTAAAATAACAGACAATTTATAATTATATTATATTTCATCACTGAAAATAGATGCCTTTTGCTTTGAGGCTGTGGCCACGTTATTTTTCTGTCCAACACGAATCTTCATTGGTTTCCTGTCTTGTGTTTTGGATCCCCATCTCTTGCTATGAACTGGCAAAACAGCAGAATCCCCTTGACAATCTTGATTTCTCAAGGGAAATGAGAGAACACTATACACCATCCAAGATATTAAAATATTGTCAAGGCCCAACACGGCTGAATACTCTGAGGAGATGGCCTGTGAGGCGCCGCCTTTCAACTTTTCCCCCTTAGTATGGTGGTCATTAACATGCGGGAGACTGCGGAGGGGGTCATTTTTTTAATTGGGAACTGATGTGCTTTTACTCAATTCGGGAACCTCACAAGCCAAATTTGTAGTATTTTGCACGAATTGCAAGAGATGTTTGAATGTCGACGGTTGAAGTGGAAGCTCGTATTGAGCTTGCTAGAGACTGCTTTGCCAAGCCTTCGATAGCTCAGTTGGTAGAGCGGAGGACTGTAGTGGTAAAAGAGGCATCCTTAGGTCGCTGGTTCAAATCCGGCTCGAAGGACTTTTGCCAAATGCACATTTTATTGAATACTTGGAAAGTAAAATACTTGGAAAGTAAAATAACAGACAATTTATAATTATGTTATATTTCATCACTGAAAATAGATGCCTTTTGCTTTGAGGCTGTGGCCACGTTATTTTTCTGTCCGACACCAATCTTCGTTGGTTTCCTGTGAGGTATTTTGGATCCCCATCTCTTGCTATGAACTGACAAAACAGCAGAATCCCCTTGACAATCTTGATTTCTCAAGGGAAATGGGAGAACACTATACACCATCCAAGATATTAAAATATTGTCAAGGCCAAACACTGATGAATACTCTGAGGAGATGGCCTGTGAGGCGCCGCCTTTCAACTTTTCCTCCTTTGTATGGTGGTCAGTAACATGCGGGAGACTGCGGAGGGCGTCATTTTTTTAATTGTGAACTGATGTGCTTTTACTCAATTCGGGAACCTCACAAGCCAAATTTGTAGTATTTTGCACGAATTGCAAGAGATGTTTGAATGTCGACGGTTGAAGTGGAAGCTCGTATTGAGCTTGCTAGAGACTGCTTTGCCAAGCCTTCGATAGCTCAGTTGGTAGAGCGGAGGACTGTAGTGGTAAAACAGGCATCCTTAGGTCGCTGGTTCAAATCAGGCTCAAAGGACTTTTGCCAAATGCACATTTTATTGAATACTTGGAAAGTAAAATACTTGGAAAGTAAAATAACAGACAATTTATAATTATATTATATTTCATCACTGAAAATAGATGCCTTTTGCTTTGAGGCTGTGACCACGTTATTTTTCTGTCCAACACAAATCTTCATTGGTTTCCTGTGAGGTGTTTTGGATCCCCATCTCTTGCTATGAACTGGCAAAACAGCAGAATCCCCTTGACAATCTTGATTTCTCAAGGGAAATGAGAGAACACTATACACCATCCAAGATATTAAAATATTGTCAAGGCCCAACGCGGCTGAATACTCTGAGGAGATGGCCTGTGAGGTGCCGCCTTTCAACTTTTCCCCCTTAGTATGGTGGTCAGTAACATGCGGGAGACTGCGGAGGGGGCATTTTTTTAATTGGGAACTGATGTGCTTTTACTCAATTCGGGAACCTCACAAGCCAAATTTGTAGTATTTTGCACAAATTGCAAGAGATGTTTACAAGTCGACGGTTGAAGTGGAAGCTCGTATTGAGTTTGCTAGAGTTGATTTGCCAAGCCTTCGATAGCTCAGTTGGTAGAGCGGAGGACTGTAGTGGTAAAACAGGCATCCTTAGGTCGCTGGTTCAAATCCGGCTCGAAGGACTCTTGCCAAATGCAAATTTTATTGAATACTTGGAAAGTAAAATACTTGGAAAGTAAAATAACAGACAATTTATAATTATATTATATTTCATCACTGAAAATAGATGCCTTTTGCTTTGAGGCTGTGGCCACGTTATTTTTCTGTCCAACACGAATCTTCATTGGTTTCCTGTCTTGTGTTTTGGATCCCCATCTCTTGCTATGAACTGGCAAAACAGCAGAATCCCCTTGACAATCTTGATTTCTCAAGGGAAATGAGAGAACACTATACACCATCCAAGATATTAAAATATTGTCAAGGCCCAACACGGCTGAATACTCTGAGGAGATGGCCTGTGAGGCGCCGCCTTTCAACTTTTCCCCCTTAGTATGGTGGTCATTAACATGCGGGAGACTGCGGAGGGGGTCATTTTTTTAATTGGGAACTGATGTGCTTTTACTCAATTCGGGAACCTCACAAGCCAAATTTGTAGTATTTTGCACGAATTGCAAGAGATGTTTACTAGTCGACGGTTGAAGTGGAAGCTCGTATTGAGTTTGCTAAAGAATGATTTGCCAAGCCTTCGATAGCTCAGTTGGTAGAGCGGAGGACTGTAGTGGTAAAACAGGCATCCTTAGGTCGCTGGTTCAAATCCGGCTCGAAGGACTTTTGCCAAATGCAAATTTTATTGAATACTTGGAAAGTAAAATACTTGGAAAGTAAAATAACAGACAATTTATAATTATATTATATTTCATCACTGAAAATAGATGCCTGTTGCTTTGAGGCTGTGGCCACGTTATGTTTCTGTCCAACACGAATCTTCATTGGTTTCATGTGAGGTGTTTTGGATCCCCATCTCTTGCTATGAACTGGCAAAACAGCAGAATCCCCTTGACAATCTTGATTTCTCAAGGGAAATGAGAGAACACTATACACCATCCAAGATATTAAAATATTGTCAAGGCCCAACACGGCTGAATACTCTGAGGAGATGGCCTGTGAGGCGCCGCCTTTCAACTTTTCCCCCTTAGTATGGTGGTCAGTAACATGCGGGAGACTGCGGAGGGGGTCATTTTTTTAATTGTGAACTGATGTGCTTTTACTCAATTCGGGAACCTCACAAGCCAAATTTGTAGTATTTTGCACGAATTGCAAGAGATGTTTACAAGTCGACGGTTGAAGTGGAAGCTCGTATTGAGTTTGCTAGAGAATGATTTGCCAAGCCTTCGATAGCTCAGTTGGTAGAGGGAAGGACTGTAGTGGTAAAACAGGCATCCTTAGGTCGCTGGTTCAAATCCGGCTCGACGGACTTTTTCCAAATGCAAATTTTATTGAATACTTGGAAAGTAAAATACTTGGAAAGTAAAATAACAGACAATTTATAATTATATTATATTTCATCACTGAAAATAGATGCCTTTTGCTTTGAGGCTGTGGCCACGTTATTTTTCTGTCCGACACCAATCTTCGTTGGTTTCCTGTGAGGTGTTTTGGATCCCCATCTCTTGCTATGAACTGACAAAACAGCAGAATCCCCTTGACAATCTTGATTTCTCAAGGGAAATGGGAGAACACCATACACCATCCAAGATATTAAAATATTGTCAAGGCCGAACACTGATGAATACTCTGAGGAGATGGCCTGTGAGGCGCAGCCTTTCAACTTTTCCTCCTTAGTATGGTGGTCAGTAACATGCGGGAGACTGCGGAGGGGGTCATTTTTTTAATTGGGAACTGATGTGCTTTTACTCAATTCGGGAACCTCACAAGCCAAATTTGTAGTATTTTGCACGAATTGCAAGAGATGTTTACAAGTCGACGGTTGAAGTGGAAGCTCGTATTGAGTTTGCTAGAGAATGATTTGCCAAGCCTTCGATAGCTCAGTTGGTAGAGCGGAGGACTGTATTGGTACAACAGGCATCCTTAGGTCGCTGGTTCAAATCCGGCTCGAAGGACTTTTGCCAAATGCAAATTTTATTGAATACTTGGAAAGTAAAATACTTGGAAAGTAAAATAACAGACAATGTATAATTATATTATATTTCATCACTGAAAATAGATGCCTGTTGCTTTGAGGCTGTGGCCACGTTATGTTTCTGTCCAACACGAATCTTCATTGGTTTCATGTGAGGTGTTTTGGATCCCCATCTCTTGCTATGAACTGGCAAAACAGCAGAATCCCCTTGACAATCTTGATTTCTAAAGGGAAATGAGAGAACACTATACACCATCCAAGATATTAAAATATTGTCAAGGCCCAACACGGCTGAATACTCTGAGGAGATGGCCTGTGAGGCGCCGCCTTTCAACTTTTCCCCCTTAGTATGGTGGTCAGTAACATGCGGGAGACTGCGGAGGGGGTCATTTTTTTAATTGTGAACTGATGTGCTTTTACTCAATTCGGGAACCTCACAAGCCAAATTTGTAGTATTTTGCACGAATTGCAAGAGATGTTTACAAGTCGACGGTTGAAGTGGAAGCTCCTATTGAGTTTGCTAGAGAATGGTTTGCCATGCCTTCGATAGCTCAGTTGCTAGAGCAAGGACTGTAGTGGTTAAACAGGCTTCCTTAGGTCGCTGGTTCAAATCCGGCTCGAGGGAATTTTGCCAAATGCACATTTTATTGAATACTTGGAAAGTAAAATACTTGGAAAGTAAAACAACAGACAATTTATAATTATATTATATTTCATCACTGAAAATAGATGCCTTTTGCTTTGAGGCTGTGGCCACATTATTTTTCTGTCCAACATCAATCTTCTTTGGTTTCCTGTGAGGTGTTTTGGATCCCCATCTCTTGCTATGAACTGGCAAAACAGCAGAATCCCCTTGACAATCTTGATTTCTCAAGGGAAATGAGAGAACACTATACACCATCCAAGATATTAAAATATTGTCAAGGCCCAACACGGCTGAATGCTCTGAGGAGATGGCCTGTGAGGCGCCGCCTTTCAACTTTTCCCCCTTAGTATGGTGGTCAGTAACATGCGGGAGAATGCGGAGGGGGTCATTTTTTTAATTGTGAACTGATGTGCTTTTACTCAATTCGGGAACCTCACAAGCCAAATTTGTAGTATTTTGCACGAATTGCAAGAGATGTTTGAATGTCGACGGTTGAAGTTGAAGCTCTAATTGAGCTTGCTAGAGACTGATTTGCCAAGCCTTAGATAGCTCAGTTGGTAGAGCAGAGGACTGTAGTGGTAAAACAGGCATCCTTAGGTCGCTGGTTCAAATCCAGATTGAAGGACTTTTGCCAAATGCAAATTTTATTGAATACTTGGAAAGTAAAATACTTGGAAAATAAAATAACAGACAATTCATAATTATATTATATTTCATCACTGAAAATAGATGCCTTTTGCTTTGAGGCTGTGGCCACGTTATGTTTCTGTCCAACACCAATCTTCATTGGTTTCCTGTGAGGTGTTTTGGATCCCCATCTCTTGCTATGAACTGGCAAAACAGCAGAATCCCCTTGACAATTTTGATTTCTCAAGGGAAATGAGAGAACACTATACACCATCCAAGATATTAAAATATTGTCAAGGCCCAACACGGCTGAATACTCCGAGGAGATGGCCTGTGAGGCGCCGCCTTTCAACTTTTCCCCCTTAGTATGGTGGTCAGTAACATGCGGGAGACTGCGGAGGGGGTCATTTTTTTAATTGGGAACTGATGTGCTTTTACTGAATTCGGGAACCTCACAAGCCAAATTTGTAGTATTTTGCACGAATTGCAAGAGATGTTTACAAGTCGACGGTTGAAGTGGAAGCTCGTATTGAGTTTGATAGAGAATGATTTGCCAAGCCTTCGATAGCTCGTCGCTGGTTCAAATCCGGCTCAAAGGACTTTTGCCAAATGCACATTTTATTGAATACTTGGAAAGTAAAATACTTGTAAAGTAAAATAACAGACAATTTATAATTATATTATATTTCATCACTGAAAATAGATGCCTTTTGCTTTGAGGCTGTGGCCACGTTATTTTTCTGTCCAACACGAATCTTCATTGGTTTCCTGTGAGGTGTTTTGGATCCCCATCTCTTGCTATGAACTGGCAAAACAGCAGAATCCCCTTGACAATCTTGATTTTTCAAGGGAAATGAGAGAACACTGTACACCATCCAAGATATTAAAATATTGTCAAGGCCCAACACGGCTGAATACTCTGAGGAGATGGCCTGTGAGGCGCCGCCTTTCAACTTTTCCCCCTTAGTATGGTGGTCAGTAACATGCGGGAGACTGCGGAGGGGGTCATTTTTTTAATTGGGAACTTATGTGCTTTTACTAAATTCGGGAACCTCACAAGCCAAATTTGTAGTATTTTGCACGAATTGCAAGAGATGTTTACAAGTCGACGGTTGAAGTGGAAGCTCGTATTGAGTTTGCTAGAGATTGATTTGCCAAGCCTTCGATAGCTCAGTTGGTAGAGCGGAGGACTGTAGTGGTAAAACAGGCATCCTTAGGTCGCTGGTTCAAATCCGGCTCGAAGGACCATTGCCAAATGCACATTTTATTGAATACTTGGAAAGTAAAATACTTGGAAAGTAAAATAACAGACAATTTATAATTATATTATATTTCATCACTGAAAATAGATGCCTTTTGCTTTGAGGCTGTGGCCACGTTATTTTTCTGTCCGACACCAATCTTCGTTGGTTTCCTGTGAGGTATTTTGGATCCCCATCTCTTGCTATGAACTGACAAAACAGCAGAATCCCCTTGACAATCTTGATTTCTCAAGGGAAATGGGAGAACACTATACACCATCCAAGATATTAAAATATTGTCAAGGCCGAACACTGATGAATACTCTGAGGAGATGGCCTGCGAGGCGCCGCCTTTCAACTTTTCCTCCTTAGTATGGTGGTCAGTAACATGCGGGAGACCGCGGAGGGGGTCATTTTTTTAATTGTGAACTGATGTGCTTTTACTCAATTCGGGAACCTCACAAGCCAAATTTGTAGTATTTTGCACGAATTGCAAGAGATGTTTGAATGTCGACGGTTGAAGTGGACGCTCGTATTGAGCTTGCTAGAGACTGATTTGCCAAGCCTTCGATAGCTCAGTTGGTAGAGCGGAGGACTGTAGTGGTAAAACAAGCATCCTTCGGTCGCTGGTTCAAACCTGGCTCGAAGGACTTTTGCCAAATGCACATTTTATTGAATACTTGGAAAGTAAAATACTTGGAAAGTAAAATAACAGACAATTTATAATTATATTATATTTCATCACTGAAAATAGATGCCTTTTGCTTTGAGGCTGTGGCCACGTTATTTTTCTGTCCGACACCAATCTTCGTTGGTTTCCTGTGAGGTGTTTTGGATCCCCATCTCTTGCTATGAACTGACAAAACAGCAGAATCCCCTTGACAATCTTGATTTCTCAAGGGAAATGGGAGAACACTATACACCATCCAAGATATTAAAATATTGTCAAGGCCGAACACTGATGAATACTCTGAGGAGATGGCCTGTGAGGCGCCGCCTTTCAACTTTTCCTCCTTAGTATGGTGGTCAGTAACATGCGGGAGACTGCGGAGGCGGTCATTTTTTTAATTGGGAACTGATATGCTTTTACTCAATTCGGGAACCTCACAAGCCAAATTTGTAGTATTTTGCACGAATTGCAAGAGATGTTTGCATATCGACGGTTGAAGTGGAAGCTCGAATTGCGCTTGCTAGAGAACGGTTTGCCAAGCCTTCGATAGCTCAGTTGGTAGAGCAGAGGACTGTAGTGGTAAAACAGGCATCCTTAGGTCGCTGGTTCAAATCCAGATTGAAGGACTTTTGCCAAATGCAAATTTTATTGAATACTTGGAAAGTAAAATACTTGGAAAATAAAATAACAGACAATTTATAATTATATTATATTTCATCACTGAAAATAGATGCCTTTTGCTTTGAGGCTGTGGCCACGTTATGTTTCTGTCCAACACCAATCTTCATTGGTTTCCTGTGAGGTGTTTTGGATCCTCATCTCTTGCTATGAACTGGCAAAACAGCAGAATCCCCTTGACAATCTTGATTTCTCAAGGGAAATGAGAGAACACTATACACCATCCAAGATATTAAAATATTGTCAAGGCCCAACACGGCTGAATACTCAGAGGAGATGGCCTGTGAGGCGCCGCCTTTCGACTTTTCCCCCTTAGTATGGTGGTCAGTAAAATGCGGGAGACTGCGGAGGGGGTCATTTTTTTAATTGGGAACTGATGTGCTTTTACTCAATTCGGGAACCTCTCAAGCCAAATTTGTAGTATTTTGCACGAATTGCAAGAGATGTTTACAAGTCGACGGTTGAAGTGGAAGCTCGTATTGAGTTTGCTAGAGAATGATTTGCCAAGACTTCGATAGCTCAGTTGGTAGAGCCGAGGACTGTAGTGGTAAAACAGGCATCCTTAGGTCGCTGGTTCAAATCCGGCTCGAAGGACTTTTGCCAAATGCACATTTTATTGAATACTTGGAAAGTAAAATACTTGGAAAATGACATAACAGACAATTTATAATTATATTATATTTCATCACTGAAAATAGATGCCTTTTGCTTTGAGGCTGTGGCCACATTATTTTTCTGTCCAACACCAATCTTCTTTGGTTTCCTGTGAGGTATTTTGGATCCCCATCTCTTGCTATGAACTGACAAAACAGCAGAATCCCCTTGACAATCTTGATTTCTCAAGGGAAATGGGAGAACACTATACACCATCCAAGATATTAAAATATTGTCAAGGCCGAACACTGATGAATACTCTGAGGAGATGGCCTGTGAGGCGCCGCCTTTCAACTTTTCCTCCTTAGTATGGTGGTCAGTAACATGCGGGAGACCGCGGAGGGGGTCATTTTTTTAATTGTGAACTGATGTGCTTTTACTCAATTCGGGAACCTCACAAGCCAAATTTGTAGTATTTTGCACGAATTGCAAGAGATGTTTGAATGTCGACGGTTGACGTGGACGCTCGTATTGAGCTTGCTAGAGACTGATTTGCCAAGCCTTCGATAGCTCAGTTGGTAGAGGGGAGGACTGTAGTGGTAAAAACAAGCATCCTTCGGTCGCTGGTTCACACCCGGCTCGAAGGACTTTTGCCAAATGCACATTTTATTGAATACTTGGAAAGTAAAATACTTGGAAAGTAAAATAACAGACAATTTATAATTATATTATATTTCATCACTGAAAATAGATGCCTTTTGCTTTGAGGCTGTGGCCACGTTATTTTTCTGTCCGACACCAATCTTCGTTGGTTTCCTGTGAGGTGTTTTGGATCCCCATCTCTTGCTATGAACTGACAAAACAGCAGAATCCCCTTGACAATCTTGATTTCTCAAGGGAAATGGGAGAACACTATACACCATCCAAGATATTAAAATATTGTCAAGGCCGAACACTGATGAATACTCTGAGGAGATGGCCTGTGAGGCGCCGCCTTTCAACTTTTCCTCCTTAGTATGGTGGTCAGTAACATGCGGGAGACTGCGGAGGCGGTCATTTTTTTAATTGGGAACTGATATGCTTTTACTCAATTCGGGAACCTCACAAGCCAAATTTGTAGTATTTTGCACGAATTGCAAGAGATGTTTGCATATCGACGGTTGAAGTGGAAGCTCGAATTGAGCTTGCTAGAGAACGGTTTGCCAAGCCTTCGATAGCTCAGTTGGTAGAGCAGAGGGCTATAGTGGTAAAACAGGCATCCTTAGGTCGCTGGTTCAAATCCAGATTGAAGGACTTTTGCCAAATGCAAATTTTATTGAATACTTGGAAAGTAAAATACTTGGAAAATAAAATAACAGACAATTTATAATTATATTATATTTCATCACTGAAAATAGATGCCTTTTGCTTTGAGGCTGTGGCCACGTTATGTTTCTGTCCAACACCAATCTTCATTGGTTTCCTGTGAGGTGTTTTGGATCCCCATCTCTTGCTATGAACTGGCAAAACAGCAGAATCCCCTTGACAATCTTGATTTCTCAAGGGAAATGAGAGAACACTATACACCATCCAAGATATTAAAATATTGTCAAGGCCCAACACGGCTGAATACTCAGAGGAGATGGCCTGTGAGGCGCCGCCTTTCAACTTTTCCCCCTTAGTATGGTGGTCAGTAACATGCGGGAGACTGCGGAGGGGGTCATTTTTTTAATTGGGAACTGATGTGCTTTTACTCAATTCGGGAACCTCTCAAGCCAAATTTGTAGTATTTTGCACGAATTGCAAGAGATGTTTACAAGTCGACGGTTGAAGTGGAAGCTCGTATTGAGTTTGCTAGAGAGTGATTTGCCAAGACTTCGATAGCTCAGTTGGTAGAGCCGAGGACTGTAGTGGTAAAACAGGCATCCTTAGGTCGCTGGTTCAAATCCGGCTCGAAGGACTTTTGCCAAATGCACATTGTATTGAATACTTGGAAAGTAAAATACTTGGAAAGTAAAATAACAGACAATTTATAATTATATTATATTTCATCACTGAAAATAGATGCCTTTTGCTTTGAGGCTGTGGCCACGTTATTTTTCTGTCCGACACCAATCTTCGTTGGTTTCCTGTGAGGTATTTTGGATCCCCATCTCTTGCTATGAACTGACAAAACAGCAGAATCCCCTTGACAATCTTGATTTCTCAAGGGAAATGGGAGAACACTATACACCATCCAAGATATTAAAATATTGTCAAGGCCGAACACTGATGAATACTCTCAGGAGATGGCCTGTGAGGCGCCGCCTTTCAACTTTTCCCCCTTAGTATGGTGGTCAGTAACATGCGGGAGACTGCGGAGGGGGTCATTTTTTTAATTGGGAACTGATGTGCTTTTACTCAATTCGGGAACCTCACAAGCCAAATTTGTAGTATTTTGCACGAATTGCAAGAGATGTTTGCATGTCGACGGTTGAAGTGGAAGCTCGTATTGAGTTTGCTAGAGTTGTTTTGCCAAGCCTTCGATAGCTCAGTTGGTAGAGGGGAGGACTGTAGTGGTAAAACAGGCATTCTTAGGTGGCTGGTTCAAATCCGGCTCAAAGGACTTTTGCCAAATGCACATTTTATTGAATACTTGGAAAGTAAAATACTTGGAAAGTAAAATAACAGACAATTTATAATTATATTATATTTCATCACTGAAAATAGATGCCTTTTGCTTTGAGGCTGTGGCCACGTTATTTTTCTGTCCAACACGAATCTTCATTGGTTTCCTGTCAGGTGTTTTGGATCCCCATCTCTTGCTATGAACTGGCAAAACAGCAGAATCCCCTTGACAATCTTGATTTCTCAAGGGAAATGAGAGAACACTATACACCATCCAAGATATTAAAATATTGTCAAGGCCCAACACGGCTGAATACTCTGAGGAGATGGCCTGTGAGGCGCCGCCTTTCAACTTTTCCCCCTTAGCATGGTGGTCATTAACATGCGGGAGACTGCGGAGGGGGTCATTTTTTTAATTGGGAACTGATGTGCTTTTACTCAATTCGGGAACCTCACAAGCCAAATTTGTAGTATTTTGCACGAATTGCAAGAGATGTTTACAAGTCGACGGTTGAAGTGGAAGCTCGTATTGAGTTTGCTAGAGAATGATTTGCCAAGCCTTCGAAAGCTCAGTTGGTAGAGCTGCGGACTTTAGTGGTAAAACAGGCATCCTTAGGTCGCTGGTTCAAATCCGGCTCGAAGGACTTTTGCCAAATGCAAATTTTATTGAATACTTGGAAAGTAAAATACTTGGAAAATAAAATAACAGACAATTTATAATTATATTATATTTCATCACTGAAAATAGATGCCTTTTGCTTTGAGGCTGTGGCCACGTTATGTTTCTGTCCAACACCAATCTTCATTGGTTTCCTGTGAGGTGTTTCGGATCCCCATCTCTTGCTATGAACTGGCAAAACAGCAGAATCCCCTTGACAATCTTGATTTCTCAAGGGAAATGAGAGAACAGTATACACCATCCAAGATATTAAAATATTGTCAAGAACCAACACGGCTGAATACTCTGAGGAGATGGCCTGTGAGGCGCCGCCTTTCAACTTTTCCCCCTTAGTATGGTGGTCAGTAACATGCGGGAGACTGCGGAGGGGGTCATTTTTTTAATTGGGAACTGATGTGCTTTTACTCAATTCGGGAACCTCACAAGCCAAATTTGTAGTATTTTGCACGAATTGCAAGAGATGTTTGAATGTCGACGGTTGAAGTGGAAGCTCGTATTGAGCTTGCTAGAGACTGCTTTGCCAAGCCTTCGATAGCTCAGTTGGTAGAGCGGAGGACTGTAGTGGTAAAACAGGCATTCTTAGGTCGCTGGTTCAAATCCGGCTCGAAGGACTTTTGCCAAATGCACATTTTATTGAATACTTGGAAAGTAAAATACTTGGAAAGTAAAATAACAGACAATTTATAATTATGTTATATTTCATCACTGAAAATAGATGCCTTTTGCTTTGAGGCTGTGGCCACGTTATTTTTCTGTCCGACACCAATCTTCGTTGGTTTCCTGTGAGGTATTTTGGATCCCCATCTCTTGCTATGAACTGACAAAACAGCAGAATCCCCTTGACAATCTTGATTTCTCAAGGGAAATGGGAGAACACTATACACCATCCAAGATATTAAAATATTGTCAAGGCCAAACACTGATGAATACTCTGAGGAGATGGCCTGTGAGGCGCCGCCTTTCAACTTTTCCTCCTTTGTATGGTGGTCAGTAACATGCGGGAGACTGCGGAGGGGGTCATTTTTTTAATTGTGAACTGATGTGCTTTTACTCAATTCGGGAACCTCACAAGCCAAATTTGTAGTATTTTGCACGAATTGCAAGAGATGTTTGAATGTCGACGGTTGAAGTGGAAGCTCGTATTGAGCTTGCTAGAGACTGCTTTGCCAAGCCTTCGATAGCTCAGTTGGTAGAGCGGAGGACTGTAGTGGTAAAACAGGCATCCTTAGGTCGCTGGTTCAAATCAGGCTCGAAGGACTTTTGCCAAATGCACATTTTATTGAATACTTGGAAAGTAAAATACTTGGAAAGTAAAATAACAGACAATTTATAATTATATTATATTTCATCACTGAAAATAGATGCCTTTTGCTTTGAGGCTGTGACCACGTTATTTTTCTGTCCAACACAAATCTTCATTGGTTTCCTGTGAGGTGTTTTGGATCCCCATCTCTTGCTATGAACTGGCAAAACAGCAGAATCCCCTTGACAATCTTGATTTCTCAAGGGAAATGAGAGAACACTATACACCATCCAAGATATTAAAATATTGTCAAGGCCCAACGCGGCTGAATACTCTGAGGAGATGGCCTGTGAGGTGCCGCCTTTCAACTTTTCCCCCTTAGTATGGTGGTCAGTAACATGCGGGAGACTGCGGAGGGGGCATTTTTTTAATTGGGAACTGATGTGCTTTTACTCAATTCGGGAACCTCACAAGCCAAATTTGTAGTATTTTGCACAAATTGCAAGAGATGTTTACAAGTCGACGGTTGAAGTGGAAGCTCGTATTGAGTTTGCTAGAGTTGATTTGCCAAGCCTTCGATAGCTCAGTTGGTAGAGCGGAGGACTGTAGTGGTAAAACAGGCATCCTTAGGTCGCTGGTTCAAATCCGGCTCGAAGGACTCTTGCCAAATGCACATTTTATTGAATACTTGGAAAGTAAAATACTTGGAAAGTAAAATAACAGACAATTTATAATTATATTATATTTCATCACTGAAAATAGATGCCTTTTGCTTTGAGGCTGTCGCCACGTTATGTTTCTGTCCAACACGAATCTTCATTGGTTTCCTGTCAGGTGTTTTGGATCCCCATCTCTTGCTATGAACTGGCAAAACAGCAGAATCCCCTTGACAATCTTGATTTCTCAAGGGAAATGAGAGAACACTATACACCATCCAAGATATTAAAATATTGTCAAGGCCCAACACGGCTGAATACTCTGGTTGGTAGAGCGGTTGGTAGAGCCGAGGACTGTAGTGGTACAACGGGCATCCTTAGGTCGCTGGTTCAAATCCGGCTCGAAGGACTTTTGCCAAATGCAAATTTTATTGAATACTTGGAAAGTAAAATACTTGGAAAGTAAAATAACAGACAATTTATAATTATATTATATTTCATCACTGAAAATAGATGCCTGTTGCTTTGAGGCTGTGGCCACGTTATGTTTCTGTCCAACACGAATCTTCATTGGTTTCATGTGAGGTGTTTTGGATCCCAATCTCTTGCTATGAACTGGCAAAACAGCAGAATCCCCTTGACAATCTTGATTTCTCAAGGGAAATGAGAGAACACTATACACCATCCAAGATATTAAAATATTGTCAAGGCCCAACACGGCTGAATACTCTGAGGAGATGGCCTGTGATGCGCCGCCTTTCAACTTTTCCCCCTTAGTATGGTGGTCAGCAACATGCGGGAGACTGCGGAGGGGGTCATTTTTTTAATTGTGAACTGATGTGCTTTCACTCAATCCGGGAACCTCACAAGCCAAATTTGTAGTATTTTGCACAAATTGCAAGAGATGTTTGAATGTCGACGGTTGAAGTGGAAGCTCGTATTGAGCTTGCTAGAGACTGATTTGCCAAGCCTTCGATAGCTCAGTTGATAGAGCAGAGGACTGTAGTGGTAAAACAGGCATCCTTAGGTCGCTGGTTCAAATCCGGCTCAAAGGTCTTTTGCCAAATGCACATTTTATTGAATTCTTGGAAAGTAAAATGCTTGGAAAATAAAATAACAGACAATTTATAATTATATTATATTTCATCACTGAAAATAGATGCCTTTTGCTTTGAGGCTGTCCCCACGTTATGTTTCTGTCCAACACGAATCTTCATTGGTTTCCTGTCAGGTGTTTTGGATCCCCATCTCTTGCTATGAACTGGCAAAACAGCAGAATCCCCTTGACAATCTTGATTTCTCAAGGGAAATGAGAGAACAGTATACACCATCCAAGATATTAAAATATTGTCAAGGCCCAACACGGCTGAATACTCTGAGGAGATGGCCTGTGAGGCGCCGCAATTCAACTTTTCCCCCTTAGTATGGTGGTCAGTAACATGCAGGAGACTGTGGAGGGGGTCATTTTTTTAATTGGGAACTGATGTGCTTTTACTCAATTCGGGAACATCATAAGCCAAAGTTGTAGTATTTTGCACGAATTGCAAGAGATGTTTACAAGTCGACGGTTGAAGTGGAAGCTCGTATTGAGTTTGCTAGAGAGCTATTTGCCAAGCCTTCTATAGCTCAGTTGGTAGAGCGGAGGACTGTAGTGGTAAAACAGGCATCCTTAGGTCGCTGGTTCAAATCCGGCTCGAAGGACTTTTGCCAAATGCACATTTTATTGAATACTTGGAAAGTAAAATACTTGGAAAGTAAAATAACAGACAATTTATAATTATGTTATATTTCATCACTGAAAATAGATGCCTTTTACTTTGAGGCTGTGGCCACGTTATTTTTCTGTCCGACACCAATCTTCGTTGGTTTCCTGTGAGGTATTTTGGATCCCCATCTCTTGCTATGAACTGACAAAACAGCAGAATCCCCTTGACAATCTTGATTTCTCAAGGGAAATGGGAGAACACTATACACCATCCAAGATATTAAAATATTGTCAAGGCCAAACACTGATGAATACTCTGAGGAGATGGCCTGTGAGGCGCCGCCTTTCAACTTTTCCTCCTTTGTATGGTGGTCAGTAACATGCGGGAGACTGCGGAGGGGGTCATTTTTTTAATTGTGAACTGATGTGCTTTTACTCAATTCGGGAACCTCACAAGCCAAATTTGTAGTATTTTGCACGAATTGCAAGAGATGTTTGAATGTCGACGGTTGAAGTGGAAGCTCGTATTGAGCTTGCTAGAGACTGCTTTGCCAAGCCTTCGATAGCTCAGTTGGTAGAGCGGAGGACTGTAGTGGTAAAACAGGCATCCTTAGGTAGCTGGTTCAAATCAGGCTCGAAGGACTTTTGCCAAATGCACATTTTATTGAATACTTGGAAAGTAAAATACTTGGAAAGTAAAATAACAGACAATTTATAATTATATTATATTTCATCACTGAAAATAGATGCCTTTTGCTTTGAGGCTGTGACCACGTTATTTTTCTGTCCAACACGAATCTTCATTGGTTTCCTGTGAGGTGTTTTGGATCCCCATCTCTTGCTATGAACTGGCAAAACAGCAGAATCCCCTTGACAATCTTGATTTCTCAAGGGAAAGGAGAGAACACTATACACCATCCAAGATATTAAAATATTGTCAAGGCCCAACGCGGCTGAATACTCTGAGGAGATGGCCTGTGAGGTGCCGCCTTTCAACTTTTCCCCCTTAGTATGGTGGTCAGTAACATGCGGGAGACTGCGGAGGGGGCATTTTTTTAATTGGGAACTGATGTGCTTTTACTCAATTCGGGAACCTCACAAGCCAAATTTGTAGTATTTTGCACGAATTGCAAGAGATGTTTGAATGTCGACGGTTGAAGTGGAAGCTCGTATTGAGCTTGCTAGAGACTGCTTTGCCAAGCCTTCGATAGCTCAGTTGGTAGAGCGGAGGACTGTAGTGGTAAAACAGGCATCCTTAGGTCGCTGGTTCAAATCCGGCTCGAAGGACTCTTGCCAAATGCACATTTTATTGAATACTTGGAAAGTAAAATACTTGGAAAGTAAAATAACAGACAATTTATAATTATATTATATTTCATCACTGAAAATAGATGCCTTTTGCTTTGAGGCTGTGGCCACGTTATTTTTCTGTCCAACACGAATCTTCATTGGTTTCCTGTCTTGTGTTTTGGATCCCCATCTCTTGCTATGAACTGGCAAAACAGCAGAATCCCCTTGACAATCTTGATTTCTCAAGGGAAATGAGAGAACACTATACACCATCCAAGATATTAAAATATTGTCAAGGCCCAACACGTCTGAATACTCTGAGGAGATGGCCTGTGAGGCGCCGCCTTTCAACTTTTCCCCCTTAGTATGGTGGTCATTAACATGCGGGAGACTGCGGAGGGGGTCATTTTTTTAATTGGGAACTGATGTGCTTTTACTCAATTCGGGAACCTCACAAGCCAAATTTGTAGTATTTTGCACGAATTGCAAGAGATGTTTGAATGTCGACGGTTGAAGTGGAAGCTCGTATTGAGCTTGCTAGAGACTGCTTTGCCAAGCCTTCGATAGCTCAGTTGGTAGAGCGGAGGACTGTAGTGGTAAAACAGGCATCCTTAGGTCGCTGGTTCAAATCCGGCTCGAAGGACTTTTGCCAAATGCACATTTTATTGAATACTTGGAAAGTAAAATACTTGGAAAGTAAAATAACAGACAATTTATAATTATGTTATATTTCATCACTGAAAATAGATGCCTTTTGCTTTGAGGCTGTGGCCACGTTATTTTTCTGTCCGACACCAATCTTCGTTGGTTTCCTGTGAGGTATTTTGGATCCCCATCTCTTGCTATGAACTGACAAAACAGCAGAATCCCCTTGACAATCTTGATTTCTCAAGGGAAATGGGAGAACACTATACACCATCCAAGATATTAAAATATTGTCAAGGCCAAACACTGATGAATACTCTGAGGAGATGGCCTGTGAGGCGCCGCCTTTCAACTTTTCCTCCTTTGTATGGTGGTCAGTAACATGCGGGAGACTGCGGAGGGCGTCATTTTTTTAATTGTGAACTGATGTGCTTTTACTCAATTCGGGAACCTCACAAGCCAAATTTGTAGTATTTTGCACGAATTGCAAGAGATGTTTGAATGTCGACGGTTGAAGTGGAAGCTCGTATTGAGCTTGCTAGAGACTGCTTTGCCAAGCCTTCGATAGCTCAGTTGGTAGAGCGGAGGACTGTAGTGGTAAAACAGGCATCCTTAGGTCGCTGGTTCAAATCAGGCTCAAAGGACTTTTGCCAAATGCACATTTTATTGAATACTTGGAAAGTAAAATATTTGGAAAGTAAAATAACAGACAATTTATAATTATATTATATTTCATCACTGAAAATAGATGCCTTTTGCTTTGAGGCTGTGACCACGTTATTTTTCTGTCCAACACAAATCTTCATTGGTTTCCTGTGAGGTGTTTTGGATCCCCATCTCTTGCTATGAACTGGCAAAACAGCAGAATCCCCTTGACAATCTTGATTTCTCAAGGGAAATGAGAGAACACTATACACCATCCAAGATATTAAAATATTGTCAAGGCCCAACGCGGCTGAATACTCTGAGGAGATGGCCTGTGAGGTGCCGCCTTTCAACTTTTCCCCCTTAGTATGGTGGTCAGTAACATGCGGGAGACTGCGGAGGGGGCATTTTTTTAATTGGGAACTGATGTGCTTTTACTCAATTCGGGAACCTCACAAGCCAAATTTGTAGTATTTTGCACAAATTGCAAGAGATGTTTACAAGTCGACGGTTGAAGTGGAAGCTCGTATTGAGTTTGCTAGAGTTGATTTGCCAAGCCTTCGATAGCTCAGTTGGTAGAGCGGAGGACTGTAGTGGTAAAACAGGCATCCTTAGGTCGCTGGTTCAAATCCGGCTCGAAGGACTCTTGCCAAATGCACATTTTATTGAATACTTGGAAAGTAAAATACTTGGAAAGTAAAATAACAGACAATTTATAATTATATTATATTTCATCACTGAAAATAGATGCCTTTTGCTTTGAGGCTGTGGCCACGTTATTTTTCTGTCCAACACGAATCTTCATTGGTTTCCTGTCTTGTGTTTTGGATCCCCATCTCTTGCTATGAACTGGCAAAACAGCAGAATCCCCTTGACAATCTTGATTTCTCAAGGGAAATGAGAGATCACTATACACCATCCAAGATATTAAAATATTGTCAAGGCCCAACACGGCTGAATACTCTGAGGAGATGGCCTGTGAGGCGCCGCCTTTCAACTTTTCCCCCTTAGTATGGTGGTCATTAACATGCGGGAGACTGCGGAGGGGGTCATTTTTTTAATTGGGAACTGATGTGCTTTTACTCAATTCGGGAACCTCACAAGCCAAATTTGTAGTATTTTGCACGAATTGCAAGAGATGTTTACTAGTCGACGGTTGAAGTGGAAGCTCGTATTGAGTTTGCTAAAGAATGATTTGCCAAGCCTTCGATAGCTCAGTTGGTAGAGAGGAGGACTGTAGTGGTAAAACAGGCATCCTTAGGTCGCTGGTTCAAATCCGTCTCGAAGGACTTTTGCCAAATGCAAATTTTATTGAATACTTGGAAAGTAAAATACTTGGAAAGTAAAATAACAGACAATTTATAATTATATTATATTTCATCACTGAAAATAGATGCCTGTTGCTTTGAGGCTGTGGCCACGTTATGTTTCTGTCCAACACGAATCTTCATTGGTTTCATGTGAGGTGTTTTGGATCCCCATCTCTTGCTATGAACTGGCAAAACAGCAGAATCCCCTTGACAATCTTGATTTCTCAAGGGAAATGAGAGAACACTATACACCATCCAAGATATTAAAATATTGTCAAGGCCCAACACGGCTGAATACTCTGAGGAGATGGCCTGTGAGGCGCCGCCTTTCAACTTTTCCCCCTTAGTATGGTGGTCAGTAACATGCGGGAGACTGCGGAGGGGGTCATTTTTTTAATTGTGAACTGATGTGCTTTTACTCAATTCGGGAACCTCACAAGCCAAATTTGTAGTATTTTGCACGAATTGCAAGAGATGTTTGAATGTCGACGGTTGAAGTGGAAGCTCGTATTGAGCTTGCTAGAGACTGCTTTGCCAAGCCTTCGATAGCTCAGTTGGTAGAGCGGAGGACTGTAGTGGTAAAACAGGCATCCTTAGGTCGCTGGTTCAAATCAGGCTCGAAGGACTTTTGCCAAATGCACATTTTATTGAATACTTGGAAAGTAAAATACTTGGAAAGTAAAATAACAGACAATTTATAATTATATTATATTTCATCACTGAAAATAGATGCCTTTTGCTTTGAGGCTGTGACCACGTTATTTTTCTGTCCAACACGAATCTTCATTGGTTTCCTGTGAGGTGTTTTGGATCCCCATCTCTTGCTATGAACTGGCAAAACAGCAGAATCCCCTTGACAATCTTGATTTCTCAAGGGAAATGAGAGAACACTATACACCATCCAAGATATTAAAATATTGTCAAGGCCCAACGCGGCTGAATACTCTGAGGAGATGGCCTGTGAGGTGCCGCCTTTCAACTTTTCCCCCTTAGTATGGTGGTCAGTAACATGCGGGAGACTGCGGAGGGGGCATTTTTTTAATTGGGAACTGATGTGCTTTTACTCAATTCGGGAACCTCACAAGCCAAATTTGTAGTATTTTGCACAAATTGCAAGAGATGTTTACAAGTCGACGGTTGAAGTGGAAGCTCGTATTGAGTTTGCTAGAGTTGATTTGCCAAGCCTTCGATAGCTCAGTTGGTAGAGCGGAGGACTGTAGTGGTAAAACAGGCATCCTTAGGTCGCTGGTTCAAATCCGGCTCGAAGGACTCTTGCCAAATGCACATTTTATTGAATACTTGGAAAGTAAAATACTTGGAAAGTAAAATAACAGACAATTTATAATTATATTATATTTCATCACTGAAAATAGATGCCTTTTGCTTTGAGGCTGTGGCCACGTTATTTTTCTGTCCAACACGAATCTTCATTGGTTTCCTGTCTTGTGTTTTGGATCCCCATCTCTTGCTATGAACTGGCAAAACAGCAGAATCCCCTTGACAATCTTGATTTCTCAAGGGAAATGAGAGAACACTATACACCATCCAAGATATTAAAATATTGTCAAGGCCCAACACGGCTGAATACTCTGAGGAGATGGCCTGTGAGGCGCCGCCTTTCAACTTTTCCCCCTTAGTATGGTGGTCAGTAACATGCGGGAGACTGCGGAGGGGGTCATTTTTTGAATTGGGAACTGATGTGCTTTTACTCAATTCGGGAACCTCACAAGCCAAATTTGTAGTATTTTGCACGAATTGCAAGAGATGTTTACAAGTCGACGGTTGAAGTGGAAGCTCCTATTGAGTTTGCTAGAGAATGGTTTGCCATGCCTTCGATAGCTCAGTTGGTAGAGCAAGGACTGTAGTGGTTAAACAGGCTTCCTTAGGTCACTGGTTCAAATCCGGCTCGAGGGACTTTTGCCAAATGCACATTTTATTGAATACTTGGAAAGTAAAATACTTGGAAAGTAAAACAACAGACAATTTATAATTATATTATATTTCATCACTGAAAATAGATGCCTTTTGCTTTGAGGCTGTGGCCACATTATTTTTCTGTCCAACATCAATCTTCTTTGGTTTCCTGTGAGGTGTTTTGGATCCCCATCTCTTGCTATGAACTGGCAAAACAGCAGAATCCCCTTGACAATCTTGATTTCTCAAGGGAAATGAGAGAACACTATACACCATCCAAGATATTAAAATATTGTCAAGGCCCAACACGGCTGAATGCTCTGAGGAGATGGCCTGTGAGGCGCCGCCTTTCAACTTTTCCCCCTTAGTATGGTGGTCAGTAACATGCGGGAGAATGCGGAGGGGGTCATTTTTTTAATTGTGAACTGATGTGCTTTTACTCAATTCGGGAACCTCACAAGCCAAATTTGTAGTATTTTGCACGAATTGCAAGAGATGTTTGAATGTCGACGGTTGAAGTTGAAGCTCTAATTGAGCTTGCTAGAGACTGATTTGCCAAGCCTTAGATAGCTCAGTTGGTAGAGCAGAGGACTGTAGTGGTAAAACAGGCATCCTTAGGTCGCTGGTTCAAATCCAGATTGAAGGACTTTTGCCAAATGCAAATTTTATTGAATACTTGGAAAGTAAAATACTTGGAAAATAAAATAACAGACAATTCATAATTATATTATATTTCATCACTGAAAATAGATGCCTTTTGCTTTGAGGCTGTGGCCACGTTATGTTTCTGTCCAACACCAATCTTCATTGGTTTCCTGTGAGGTGTTTTGGATCCCCATCTCTTGCTATGAACTGGCAAAACAGCAGAATCCCCTTGACAATTTTGATTTCTCAAGGGAAATGAGAGAACACTATACACCATCCAAGATATTAAAATATTGTCAAGGCCCAACACGGCTGAATACTCCGAGGAGATGGCCTGTGAGGCGCCGCCTTTCAACTTTTCCCCCTTAGTATGGTGGTCAGTAACATGCGGGAGACTGCGGAGGGGGTCATTTTTTTAATTGGGAACTGATGTGCTTTCACTAAATTCGGGAACCTCACAAGCCAAATTTGTAGTATTTTGCACGAATTGCAAGAGATGTTTACAAGTCGACGGTTGAAGTGGAAGCTCGTATTGAGTTTGATATAGAATGATTTGCCAAGCCTTCGATAGCTCGTCGCTGGTTCAAATCCGGCTCAAAGGACTTTTGCCAAATGCACATTTTATTGAATACTTGGAAAGTAAAATACTTGTAAAGTAAAATAACAGACAATTTATAATTATATTATATTTCATCACTGAAAATAGATGCCTTTTGCTTTGAGGCTGTGGCCACGTTATTTTTCTGTCCAACACGAATCTTCATTGGTTTCCTGTGAGGTGTTTTGGATCCCCATCTCTTGCTATGAACTGGCAAAACAGCAGAATCCCCTTGACAATCTTGATTTTTCAAGGGAAATGAGAGAACACTGTACACCATCCAAGATATTAAAATATTGTCAAGGCCCAACACGGCTGAATACTCTGAGGAGATGGCCTGTGAGGCGCCGCCTTTCAACTTTTCCCCCTTAGTATGGTGGTCAGTAACATGCGGGAGACTGCGGAGGGGGTCATTTTTTTAATTGGGAACTGATGTGCTTTCACTAAATTCGGGAACCTCACAAGCCAAATTTGTAGTATTTTGCACGAATTGCAAGAGATGTTTACAAGTCGACGGTTGAAGTGGAAGCTCGTATTGAGTTTGCTAGAGAATGATTTGCCAAGCCTTCGATAGCTCAGTTGGTAGAGCGGAGGACTGTAGTGGTAAAACAGGCATCCTTAGGTCGCTGGTTCAAATCCGGCTCGAAGGACCATTGCCAAATGCACATTTTATTGAATACTTGGAAAGTAAAATACTTGGAAAGTAAAATAACAGACAATTTATAATTATATTATATTTCATCACTGAAAATAGATGCCTTTTGCTTTGAGGCTGTGGCCACGTTATTTTTCTGTCCGACACCAATCTTCGTTGGTTTCCTGTGAGGTATTTTGGATCCCCATCTCTTGCTATGAACTGACAAAACAGCAGAATCCCCTTGACAATCTTGATTTCTCAAGGGAAATGGGAGAACACTATACACCATCCAAGATATTAAAATATTGTCAAGGCCGAACACTGATGAATACTCTGAGGAGATGGCCTGCGAGGCGCCGCCTTTCAACTTTTCCTCCTTAGTATGGTGGTCAGTAACATGCGGGAGACCGCGGAGGGGGTCATTTTTTTAATTGTGAACTGATGTGCTTTTACTCAATTCGGGAACCTCACAAGCCAAATTTGTAGTATTTTGCACGAATTGCAAGAGATGTTTGAATGTCGACGGTTGAAGTGGACGCTCGTATTGAGCTTGCTAGAGACGGATTTGCCAAGCCTTCGATAGCTCAGTTGGTAGAGCGGAGGACTGTAGTGGTAAAACAAGCATCCTTCGGTCGCTGGTTCAAACCTGGCTCGAAGGACTTTTGCCAAATGCACATTTTATTGAATACTTGGAAAGTAAAATACTTGGAAAGTAAAATAACAGACAATTTATAATTATATTATATTTCATCACTGAAAATAGATGCCTTTTGCTTTGAGGCTGTGGCCACGTTATTTTTCTGTCCGACACCAATCTTCGTTGGTTTCCTGTGAGGTGTTTTGGATCCCCATCTCTTGCTATGAACTGACAAAACAGCAGAATCCCCTTGACAATCTTGATTTCTCAAGGGAAATGGGAGAACACTATACACCATCCAAGATATTAAAATATTGTCAAGGCCGAACACTGATGAATACTCTGAGGAGATGGCCTGTGAGGCGCCGCCTTTCAACTTTTCCTCCTTAGTATGGTGGTCAGTAACATGCGGGAGACTGCGGAGGCGGTCATTTTTTTAATTGGGAACTGATATGCTTTTACTCAATTCGGGAACCTCACAAGCCAAATTTGTAGTATTTTGCACGAATTGCAAGAGATGTTTGCATATCGACGGTTGAAGTGGAAGCTCGAATTGAGCTTGCTAGAGAACGGTTTGCCAAGCCTTCGATAGCTCAGTTGGTAGAGCAGAGGACTGTAGTGGTAAAACAGGCATCCTTAGGTCGCTGGTTCAAATCCAGATTGAAGGACTTTTGCCAAATGCAAATTTTATTGAATACTTGGAAAGTAAAATACTTGGAAAATAAAATAACAGACAATTTATAATTATATTATATTTCATCACTGAAAATAGATGCCTTTTGCTTTGAGGCTGTGGCCACGTTATGTTTCTGTCCAACACCAATCTTCATTGGTTTCCTGTGAGGTGTTTTGGATCCCCATCTCTTGCTATGAACTGGCAAAACAGCAGAATCCCCTTGACAATCTTGATTTCTCAAGGGAAATGAGAGAACACTATACACCATCCAAGATATTAAAATATTGTCAAGGCCCAACACGGCTGAATACTCAGAGGAGATGGCCTGTGAGGCGCCGCCTTTCGACTTTTCCCCCTTAGTATGGTGGTCAGTAAAATGCGGGAGACTGCGGAGGGGGTCATTTTTTTAATTGGGAACTGATGTGCTTTTACTCAATTAGGGAACCTCTCAAGCCAAATTTGTAGTATTTTGCACGAATTGCAAGAGATGTTTACAAGTCGACGGTTGAAGTGGAAGCTCGTATTGAGTTTGCTAGAGAATGATTTGCCAAGACTTCGATAGCTCAGTTGGTAGAGCGGAGGACTGTAGTGGTAAAACAGGCATCCTTAGGTCGCTGGTTCAAATCCGGCTCGAAGGACTTTTGCCAAATGCACATTTTATTGAATACTTGGAAAGTAAAATACTTGGAAAATGACATAACAGACAATTTATAATTATATTATATTTCATCACTGAAAATAGATGCCTTTTGCTTTGAGGCTGTGGCCACATTATTTTTCTGTCCAACACCAATCTTCTTTGGTTTCCTGTGAGGTATTTTGGATCCCCATCTCTTGCTATGAACTGACAAAACAGCAGAATCCCCTTGACAATCTTGATTTCTCAAGGGAAATGAGAGAACACTATACACCATCCAAGATATTAAAATATTGTCAAGGCCCAACACGGCTGAATACTCTGAGGAGATGGCCTGTGAGGCACCGCCTTTCAACTTTTCCCCCTTAGTATGGTGGTCAGTAACATGCGGGAGACTGCGGAGGGGGTCATTTTTTTAATTGTGAACTGATGTGCTTTTACTCAATTCGGGAACCTCACAAGCCAAATTTGTAGTATTTTGCACGAATTGCAAGAGATGTTTACAAGTCGACGGTTGAAGTGGAAGCTCGTATTGAGTTTGCTAGAGAATGATTTGCCAAGCCTTCGATAGCTCAGTTGGTAGAGCGGAGGACTGTAGTGGTAAAACAGGCATCCTTAGGTCGCTGGTTCAAATCCCGCTCGACGGACTTTTTCCAAATGCAAATTTTATTGAATACTTGGAAAGTAAAATACTTGGAAAGTAAAATAACAGACAATTTATAATTATATTATATTTCATCACTGAAAATAGATGCCTTTTGCTTTGAGGCTGTGGCCACGTTATTTTTCTGTCCGACACCAATCTTCGTTGGTTTCCTGTGAGGTGTTTTGGATCCCCATCTCTTGCTATGAACTGACAAAACAGCAGAATCCCCTTGACAATCTTGATTTCTCAAGGGAAATGGGAGAACACCATACACCATCCAAGATATTAAAATATTTTCAAGGCCGAACACTGATGAATACTCTGAGGAGATGGCCTGTGAGGCGCAGCCTTTCAACTTTTCCTCCTTAGTATGGTGGTCAGTAACATGCGGGAGACTGCGAAGGCGGTCATTTTTTTAATTGGGAACTGATGTGCTTTTACTCAATTCGGGAACCTCACAAGCCAAATTTGTAGTATTTTGCACGAATTGCAAGAGATGTTTACAAGTCGAAGGTTGAAGTGGAAGCTCCTATTGAGTTTGCTAGAGAATGGTTTGCCATGCCTTCGATAGCTCAGTTGGTAGAGCAAGGACTGTAGTGGTTAAACAGGCATCCTTAGGTCGCTGGTTCAAATCCTGCTCGAAGGACTTTTGCCAAATGCACATTTTATTGAATACTTGGAAAGTAAAATACTTGGAAAATAACATAACAGACAATTTATAATTATATTATATTTCATCACTGAAAATAGATGCCTTTTGCTTTGAGGCTGTGGCCACATTATTTTTCTGTCCAACATCAATCTTCTTTGGTTTCCTGTGAGGTGTTTTGGATCCCCATCTCTTGCTATGAACTGGCAAAACAGCAGAATCCCCTTGACAATCTTGATTTCTCAAGGGAAATGAGAGAACACTATACACCATCCAAGATATTAAAATATTGTCAAGGCCCAACACGGTTGAATGCTCTGAGGAGATGGCCTGTGAGGCGCCGCCTTTCAACTTTTCCCCCTTAGTATGGTGGTCAGTAACATGCGGGAGAATGCGGAGGGGGTCATTTTTTTAATTGTGAACTGATGTGCTTTTACTCAATTCGGGAACCTCACAAGCCAAATTTGTAGTATTTTGTACGAATTGCAAGAGATGTTTGAATGTCGACGGTTGAAGTTGAAGCTCTAATTGAGCTTGCTAGAGACTGATTTGCCAAGCCTTAGATAGCTCAGTTGGTAGAGCAGAGGACTGTAGTGGTAAAACAGGCATCCTTAGGTCGCTGGTTCAAATCCGGCTCGAAGGACTTTTGCCAAATGCAAATTTTATTGAATACTTGGAAAGTAAAATACTTGGAAAGTAAAATAACAGACAATTTATAATTATATTATATTTCATCACTGAAAATAGATGCCTGTTGCTTTGAGGCTGTGGCCACGTTATGTTTCTGTCCAACACGAATCTTCATTGGTTTCATGTGAGGTGTTTTGGATCCCCATCTCTTGCTATGAACTGGCAAAACAGCAGAATCCCCTTGACAATCTTGATTTCTCAAGGGAAATGAGAGAACACTATACACCATCCAAGATATTAAAATATTGTCAAGGCCCAACACGGCTGAATACTCTGAGGAGATGGCCTGTGAGGCGCCGCCTTTCAACTTTTCCCCCTTAGTATGGTGGTCAGTAACATGCGGGAGACTGCGGAGGGGGTCATTTTTTTAATTGTGAACTGATGTGCTTTTACTCAATTCGGGAACCTCACAAGCCAAATTTGTAGTATTTTGCACGAATTGCAAGAGATGTTTGAATGTCGACGGTTGAAGTGGAAGCTCGTATTGAGCTTGCTAGAGACTGCTTTGCCAAGCCTTCGATAGCTCAGTTGGTAGAGCGGAGGACTGTAGTGGTAAAACAGGCATCCTTAGGTCGCTGGTTCAAATCAGGCTCGAAGGACTTTTGCCAAATGCACATTTTATTGAATACTTGGAAAGTAAAATACTTGGAAAGTAAAATAACAGACAATTTATAATTATATTATATTTCATCACTGAAAATAGATGCCTTTTGCTTTGAGGCTGTGACCACGTTATTTTTCTGTCCAACACGAATCTTCATTGGTTTCCTGTGAGGTGTTTTGGATCCCCATCTCTTGCTATGAACTGGCAAAACAGCAGAATCCCCTTGACAATCTTGATTTCTCAAGGGAAATGAGAGAACACTATACACCATCCAAGATATTAAAATATTGTCAAGGCCCAATGCGGCTGAATACTCTGAGGAGATGGCCTGTGAGGTGCCGCCTTTCAACTTTTCCCCCTTAGTATGGTGGTCAGTAACATGCGGGAGACTGCGGAGGGGGCATTTTTTTAATTGGGAACTGATGTGCTTTTACTCAATTCGGGAACCTCACAAGCCAAATTTGTAGTATTTTGCACAAATTGCAAGAGATGTTTACAAGTCGACGGTTGAAGTGGAAGCTCGTATTGAGTTTGCTAGAGTTGATTTGCCAAGCCTTCGATAGCTCAGTTGGTAGAGCGGAGGACTGTAGTGGTAAAACAAGCATCCTTAGGTCGCTGGTTCAAATCCGGCTCGAAGGACTCTTGCCAAATGCACATTTTATTGAATACTTGGAAAGTAAAATAACAGACAATTTATAATTATATTATATTTCATCACTGAAAATAGATGCCTTTTGCTTTGAGGCTGTGGCCACGTTATTTTTCTGTCCAACACGAATCTTCATTGGTTTCCTGTCTTGTGTTTTGGATCCCCATCTCTTGCTATGAACTGGCAAAACAGCAGAATCCCCTTGACAATCTTGATTTCTCAAGGGAAATGAGAGAACACTATACACCATCCAAGATATTAAAATATTGTCAAGGCCCAACACGGCTGAATACTCTGAGGAGATGGCCTGTGAGGCGCCGCCTTTCAACTTTTCCTCCTTAGTATGGTGGTCAGTAACATGCGGGAGACTGCGGAGGGGGTCATTTTTTTAATTGGGAACTGATGTGCTTTTACTCAATTCGGGAACCTCACAAGCCAAATTTGTAGTATTTTGCACGAATTGCAAGAGATGTTTACAAGTCGACGGTTGAAGTGGAAGCTCGTATTGAGTTTGCTAGAGAATGATTTGCCAAGCCTTTGATAGCTCAGTTGGTAGAGCGGAGGACTGTATTGGTACAACAGGCATCCTTAGGTCGCTGGTTCAAATCCGGCTCGAAGGACTTTTGCCAAATGCAAATTTTATTGAATACTTGGAAAGTAAAATACTTGGAAAGTAAAATAACAGACAATGTATAATTATATTATATTTCATCACTGAAAATAGATGCCTGTTGCTTTGAGGCTGTGGCCACGTTATGTTTCTGTCCAACACGAATCTTCATTGGTTTCATGTGAGGTGTTTTGGATCCCCATCTCTTGCTATGAACTGGCAAAACAGCAGAATCCCCTTGACAATCTTGATTTCTCAAGGGAAATGAGAGAACACTATACACCATCCAAGATATTAAAATATTGTCAAGGCCCAACACGGCTGAATACTCTGAGGAGATGGCCTGTGAGGCGCCGCCTTTCAACTTTTCCCCCTTAGTATGGTGGTCAGTAACATGCGGGAGACTGCGGAGGGGGTCATTTTTTTAATTGTGAACTGATGTGCTTTTACTCAATTCGGGAACCTCACAAGCCAAATTTGTAGTATTTTGCACGAATTGCAAGAGATGTTTGAATGTCGACGGTTGAAGTGGAAGCTCGTATTGAGCTTGCTAGAGACTGCTTTGCCAAGCCTTCGATAGCTCAGTTGGTAGAGCGGAGGACTGTAGTGGTAAAACAGGCATCCTTAGGTCGCTGGTTCAAATCCAGATTGAAGGACTTTTGCCAAATGCAAATTTTATTGAATACTTGGAAAGTAAAATACTTGGAAAATAAAATAACAGACAATTCATAATTATATTATATTTCATCACTGAAAATAGATGCCTTTTGCTTTGAGGCTGTGGCCACGTTATGTTTCTGTCCAACACCAATCTTCATTGGTTTCCTGTGAGGTGTTTTGGATCCCCATCTCTTGCTATGAACTGGCAAAACAGCGGAATCCCCTTGACAATTTTGATTTCTCAAGGGAAATGAGAGAACACTATACACCATCCAAGATATTAAAATATTGTCAAGGCCCAACACGGCTGAATACTCCGAGGAGATGGCCTGTGAGGCGCCGCCTTTCAACTTTTCCCCCTTAGTATGGTGGTCAGTAACATGCGGGAGACTGCGGAGGGGGTCATTTTTTTAATTGGGAACTGATGTGCTTTTACTGAATTCGGGAACCTCACAAGCCAAATTTGTAGTATTTTGCACGAATTGCAAGAGATGTTTACAAGTCGACGGTTGAAGTGGAAGCTCGTATTGAGTTTGATAGAGAATGATTTGCCAAGCCTTCGATATCTCGTCGCTGGTTCAAATCCGGCTCAAAGGACTTTTGCCAAATGCACATTTTATTGAATACTTGGAAAGTAAAATACTTGTAAAGTAAAATAACAGACAATTTATAATTATATTATATTTCATCACTGAAAATAGATGCCTTTTGCTTTGAGGCTGTGGCCACGTTATTTTTCTGTCCAACACGAATCTTCATTGGTTTCCTGTGAGGTGTTTTGGATCCCCATCTCTTGCTATGAACTGGCAAAACAGCAGAATCCCCTTGACAATCTTGATTTTTCAAGGGAAATGAGAGAACACTGTACACCATCCAAGATATTAAAATATTGTCAAGGCCCAACACGGCTGAATACTCTGAGGAGATGGCCTGTGAGGCGCCGCCTTTCAACTTTTCCCCCTTAGTATGGTGGTCAGTAACATGCGGGAGACTGCGGAGGGGGTCATTTTTTTAATTGGGAACTGATGTGCTTTTACTAAATTCGGGAACCTCACAAGCCAAATTTGTAGTATTTTGCACGAATTGCAAGAGATGTTTACAAGTCGACGGTTGAAGTGGAAGCTCGTATTGAGTTTGCTAGAGAATGATTTGCCAAGCCTTCGATAGCTCAGTTGGTAGAGCGGAGGACTGTAGTGGTAAAACAGGCATCCTTAGGTCGCTGGTTCAAATCCGGCTCGAAGGACCATTGCCAAATGCACATTTTATTGAATACTTGGAAAGTAAAATACTTGGAAAGTAAAATAACAGACAATTTATAATTATATTATATTTCATCACTGAAAATAGATGCCTTTTGCTTTGAGGCTGTGGCCACGTTATTTTTCTGTCCGACACCAATCTTCGTTGGTTTCCTGTGAGGTATTTTGGATCCCCATCTCTTGCTATGAACTGACAAAACAGCAGAATCCCATTGACAATCTTGATTTCTCAAGGGAAATGGGAGAACACTATACACCATCCAAGATATTAAAATATTGTCAAGGCCGAACACTGATGAATACTCTGAGGAGATGGCCTGCGAGGCGCCGCCTTTCAACTTTTCCTCCTTAGTATGTGTTGTGCTCCGTTCATTCATGCATACCCAAACCTCAAGAATGACACGGAGCCAATGCTGCAGTGAACCATCTTTATTCACTCCCTGACACTAACTGCCGTTTCCTTCCCCGGCCCCCTCCTTTTCCCTTTTTCTCCCGCTCCTTCTCTGTTGCCGCTCTTAAAGGGGTAGTGTCCCTTTATTCATGTACAACACCTCCCCCGTACTTAACATGAGAGTCCAGTTACATCTGTTCGATGAGCCTCACTGGCTTCTTTATTGTCCTAGGGGTCTCCCTGGTGATTCTCGGCTTTCGCCGGTCAATTCCACTGGGGGTTCTGTTTCTTCTTCCTCGCTGGTGTTCTCGTCGGGTGTTTCTTGTGTTTCATGTTCCTCCAGATATAACTCCCTGAGGAATGAGGAGTTGTGGGTAATGTCTCCTAGTTCTCCGGTTTCTGTGATCATGGGCCTCTTGATGGCTGTGATTGTTCGTGGCTCTGGGCTGTATCGAGTGTCCGTTTTCTTGCGTTGTGTTTGTCGCACCAGGACTGTTTGCTCGATCTCTAGTCGTTGTTCTTTCGCTCTCCTTTTTGTGTCAGCCCATTGCTTGGCCTTCCTCTTCCTCTCGGTGTCTCGTTCTCTGACGGTTAGGTCTTCTTCAGGTGTGTGGTCCTTCCATCTGGGAATGCGTGTTCTGGGTTGATCTCTCACCATGAGTTCAGCTGGTGGCCTGTCATTTGACGACAGGTGCAAGATTTTTTTAGTGACCTCATGTGCCCGGGTGTCAACTTTGTCCAGTAGGGGGTGTCTGGATGGATAGTCCGCTGGGTCTGCGTCTCCTCCTGGTTTGTGGACAATAGTATAATCGTCCTCTTGCAGTCTTATTCCCCCTCGTTCTATGCAGGGTGGCATTTTCATTTTGGTGTTCCCACAGGTTGGTGTTAGGGCTTTGTCATGTTGCTCTTGATCCCTTCCAGGTATTGAGATGTCGTTGAGAAGAAGAAGTTGGATTTCTTTTGATACCTGTTCTTGGAGGTGGAAACCCACTTTCCGTGGGTGTTGTGGAACTGGCCTGACGTTTTTGTCTATATGTAGTTTGATGCATGGCCCTTTTAGCATCCCTACCCCTTCGAACAGTTTGGGGAAAGTGTTCTTGAGTTCTCTTTTTGCCAGTAGTCTGTCTATGATTGCCCTGACGGGTTCGCATGGTAGTGGTAGTCCTTCAATGACCTCCGACTGGTCATAGTGTAGGTCAATCAGGGCAAGTGCGTTAGCTGTCCTGTAACTGAGAAGGCAGCGGCCAATAGCTGGGCTTCTTATCACATGTATCGTGGCGGTTACTGTGATGCCTCTGTGTCGTAGGTCGCATTGAAATTTCCCTTTTGATGTCATGGGTTGGGTTGCTCCCCATTGGAAGATGTGTGTCCTAGACTCTTGGATGGGGTATATTGAAGCTATTTCACGATAGATGTCTTCATTCATGACGTTGACCGTCGCTCCTGTATCAACAATAAATCTGTTTTGGGTTCTTCCCATCTGAATTGTTACTCTGGGAGCCGCGGTGTCCTCCTCCTCTACGCTGAGAAGGCATACATACTCTCGGTCGTAGCCGTCCTGTAGGTATGGAGGCTGTTCGTTTCCACTTGGTGGATAGTGTGGTGGGGGGTAAGGGTATGGCTCCCTGTCACGTTCCCGGTTGTCTGGTGCTTCCGCTCTGCGGGTGTCTTCGCGTTCCAGTTCCCGCGTGAAGTCATCCTGATAGGCATCGTATAATTCGTGGTCTTTCCTGTCTGGTTCGATCTGAAGTCCTTCCAAGGCTCTCACTGTGTTTGGGCGTTGATATGATGGCGCGAGAGGTGCATTCCTGTCCACATGGTGATGCTGTTCTTTATGTGCGTCCATCGATCGAGGGGCAGATTGTGGGCGTGCTGATCCTCCTTCCGGTAGTAGTTCTTTGCACATCACTTGGAAGTGGTTCTCCATTCCGCATCTCATGCATCGTTGCCCAATGGCGGGGCACGGTCCTCTGTGTGGATATTCGAATCCGCAGCGATAGCATTGGCGGTCACCCTGTGCTCGTTGTGTCGGGTACCTCTGGTTGGTCCTTGGTTGGGTGTTTGGCTGGCGGGCGTAGGGATGTATTGCGGCTATGGTTTCTCCCTTTTTTGGGTTCTCAATGGCTGCTGCTTGAATGTCCACTCTTTCGTATACCCTGGCTAGGTCTAGCACCTCTTTTAGGGATAGGGGTTTCTTGAGAAGGTGCTTCCGGAACATCGAGGATGCACACCCTTCTATGATGCGTAATCTAATGGCTTCTTCGTCATTAAAGTTAGCAAAGTCACATTTGGATATTTTCCTCTGAAGACGTATTACAAACTCCCCTATTGATTCGTGAGGTAGCTGGCCACATTGGTTGAAAGTGTACCTTTCATAGTCCCGGTTGGGTGAAATGACCAGTTTTTCGTGAATGGCTTGCAGGAGTCTTGCATATGTGGTGCGATCTTGTGGAGGGATCGTGCGTATAATATTTTTGATTTCTCTCCCTGCGACATTTGCAAATATGCTCAGTATGTTGGGAGGTTCTTGTGTGCCGATGGCACCCACGAAGTCGTCAAATTCCTCCATCCATTCTTCCCATCTCTGCCCCTGGTCATGGTGTGGGTTTAGCGTGAACGGGGCAGGTCTCCTCATTAGGCTTGCGTGAGAGGAGGGAGCTCCTGGTGGTGGTGGTGGTGCATTCGGGTCTGCCGCGTCTGCAGATGACATGGCGGTATCCTGGTGTGTAGCGTGGAGTGCTGCGTCGCGGATGCTCGGGGTGCTCTGGTAGGCTTTTGCACCGTGGTTCTCTTGAACTGCTGCGGTGTATGTTCGTCCACTGGGGCACGTTGTTCACCCTCTACTTTTTGTGTGACAATGTCACCTTCGGGTTCTTGCAAAAGTTTGTTTTCCAGGTGTTTCCACCGATGTCACGTAGGTGGGAGACTCGGGGTTCCCCTTTGCAAATGTTACCTTTGGGTGTGTCTGCTGGTGTGTCACGTGGGTGGGAGACTCGGGGTTCCCTTTTGCAGGTGTCACCTTCGGGTGATTTCACTGGTTCCCTGATGTGTCACGTGGGTGGGAGACTCGGGGTTCCCTTTGCAGGTGTCACCTTCGGGTGATTTCACTGGTTCCCTGATGTGTCACGTGGGCGGGAGACTCGGGGTTCCCTTTTCGCTACCCCTTTCCGACTCCTTACTTGAGGGTGGATGCCGCGAGCCTGCGGGTCTCCTCTTCCGTGACGTGTGGGCCTGCTGAGTTCCCTCGTGGTCTCCTTCCTCTTGTGGGCCTCTTCTGGTCCGCGGGCTCCGCTCGTTGTTGGCGTCCGCGGTCCTCTTCTTGTCGAGGTGCGCGGGACCTCCTCTGCTGGGCGCTGCGGTCCTGGTCGGCTGGGCTGTTGTCGGCGGGCTTCCGTCGCCGGGCACTTCGGTCTCGGGCGCACGGGCCCCTCGATCACCTGGTCGGCTGGGCCAGCTGCCGGTGGGCCTCCGCTGCTGGGCTCTTCAGTTGGGGCGCACGGGCCTCTCGATCTTCCGGTCGGCTGGTTAGCTGGCCGTCCTCCGCTGTCGGGTTCCTCGCCACCGGGCTCTCCAGTCTTGGGCGCACGGTCCTCCCCGATCTTCTGGTCGGCTGGTCTGCTGCTGGCAGGCCACCGCTGCTGGGCTCCACACTGCTGGGCTCTCCGGTCCTGATACGCTGTAGGGCACACGGGCCTACCTGGTCTGCTGGGCTCACGAGCCCTCCTTAACTGCTGGGCACACGGGCCCTCCCTGAACGCTGCTGGGCTCGCAGGCCCTCCTCACACTGCTGGGCTCACGGGCCCTTCAAGCTGCTGGGCACACGGGCCCTCCCTGGACGCTGCTGGGCACACGGGCCCTCCAATCACTGCTGGGCTCACGGGCCCTTCAAGCTGCTGGGCACACGGGCCCTCCACTCACTGCTGGGCTCACAGGCCCTCCTCACACTGCTGGGCTCACGGGCCCTTCAAGCTGCTGGGCACACGGGCCCTCCCCGGACGCTGCTGGGCACACGGGCCCTCCAATCACTGCTGGGCTCACGGGCCCTTCAAGCTGCTGGGCACACGGGCCCTCCACTCACTGCTGCCGGCACCCACGGGTTCGCATCGGCTTCGTCGCCAGTGTTGTGCTCCGTTCATTCATGCATACCCAAACCTCAAGAATGACACGGAGCCAATGCTGCAGTGAACCATCTTTATTCACTCCCTGACACTAACTGCCGTTTCCTTCCCCGGCCCCCTCCTTTTCCCTTTTTCTCCCGCTCCTTCTCTGTTGCCGCTCTTAAAGGGGTAGTGTCCCTTTATTCATGTACAACAGTATGGTGGTCAGTAACATGCGGGAGACCGCGGAGGGGGTCATTTTTTTAATTGTGAACTGATGTGCTTTTACTCAATTCGGGAACCTCACAAGCCAAATTTGTAGTATTTTGCACGAATTGCAAGAGATGTTTGAATGTCGACGGTTGAAGTGGACGCTCGTATTGAGCTTGCTAGAGACTGATTTGCCAAGCCTTCGATAGCTCAGTTGGTAGAGCGGAGGACTGTAGTGGTAAAACAAGCATCCTTCGGTCGCTGGTTCAAACCTGGCTCGAAGGACTTTTGCCAAATGCACATTTTATTGAATACTTGGAAAGTAAAATACTTGGAAAGTAAAATAACAGACAATTTATAATTATATTATATTTCATCACTGAAAATAGATGCCTTTTGCTTTGAGGCTGTGGCCACGTTATTTTTCTGTCCGACACCAATCTTCGTTGGTTTCCTGTGAGGTGTTTTGGATCCCCATCTCTTGCTATGAACTGACAAAACAGCAGAATCCCCTTGACAATCTTGATTTCTCAAGGGAAATGGGAGAACACTATACACCATCCAAGATATTAAAATATTGTCAAGGCCGAACACTGATGAATACTCTGAGGAGATGGCCTGTGAGGCGCCGCCTTTCAACTTTTCCTCCTTAGTATGGTGGTCAGTAAAATGCGGGAGACTGCGGAGGCGGTCATTTTTTTAATTGGGAACTGATATGCTTTTACTCAATTCGGGAACCTCACAAGCCAAATTTGTAGTATTTTGCACGAATTGCAAGAGATGTTTGCATATCGACGGTTGAAGTGGAAGCTCGAATTGCGTTTGCTAGAGAACAGTTTGCCAAGCCTTCGATAGCTCAGTTGGTAGAGCAGAGGACTGTAGTGGTAAAACAGGCATCCTTAGGTCGCTGGTTCAAATCCAGATTGAAGGACTTTTGCCAAATGCAAATTTTATTGAATACTTGGAAAGTAAAATACTTGGAAAATAAAATAACAGACAATTTATAATTATATTATATTTCATCACTGAAAATAGATGCCTTTTGCTTTGAGGCTGTGGCCACGTTATGTTTCTGTCCAACACCAATCTTCATTGGTTTCCTGTGAGGTGTTTTGGATCCCCATCTCTTGCTATGAACTGGCAAAACAGCAGAATCCCCTTGACAATCTTGATTTCTCAAGGGAAATGAGAGAACACTATACACCATCCAAGATATTAAAATATTGTCAAGGCCCAACACGGCTGAATACTCAGAGGAGATGGCCTGTGAGGCGCCGCCTTTCGACTTTTCCCCCTTAGTATGGTGGTCAGTAAAATGCGGGAGACTGCGGAGGGGGTCATTTTTTTAATTGGGAACTGATGTGCTTTTACTCAATTCGGGAACCTCTCAAGCCAAATTTGTTGTATTTTGCACGAATTGCAAGAGATGTTTACAAGTCGACGGTTGAAGTGGAAGCTCGTATTGAGTTTGCTAGAGAGTGATTTGCCAAGACTTCGATAGCTCAGTTGGTAGAGCCGAGGACTGTAGTGGTAAAACAGGCATCCTTAGGTCGCTGGTTCAAATCCGGCTCGAAGGACTTTTGCCAAATGCACATTTTATTGAATACTTGGAAAGTAAAATACTTGGAAAATGACATAACAGACAATTTATAATTATATTATATTTCATCACTGAAAATAGATGCCTTTTGCTTTGAGGCTGTGGCCACATTATTTTTCTGTCCAACACCAATCTTCTTTGGTTTCCTGTGAGGTATTTTGGATCCCCATCTCTTGCTATGAACTGACAAAACAGCAGAATCCCCTTGACAATCTTGATTTCTCAAGGGAAATGGGAGAACACTATACACCATCCAAGATATTAAAATATTGTCAAGGCCGAACACTGATGAATACTCTGAGGAGATGGCCTGTGAGGCGCCGCCTTTCAACTTTTCCTCCTTAGTATGGTGGTCAGTAACATGCGGGAGACCGCGGAGGGGGTCATTTTTTTAATTGTGAACTGATGTGCTTTTACTCAATTCGGGAACCTCACAAGCCAAATTTGTAGTATTTTGCACGAATTGCAAGAGATGTTTGAATGTCGACGGTTGAAGTGGACGCTCGTATTGAGCTTGCTAGAGACTGATTTGCCAAGCCTTCGATAGCTCAGTTGGTAGAGCGGAGGACTGTAGTGGTAAAACAAGCATCCTTCGGTCGCTGGTTCAAACCCGGCTCGAAGGACTTTTGCCAAATGCACATTTTATTGAATACTTGGAAAGTAAAATACTTGGAAAGTAAAATAACAGACAATTTATAATTATATTATATTTCATCACTGAAAATAGATGCCTTTTGCTTTGAGGCTGTGGCCACGTTATTTTTCTGTCCGACACCAATCTTCGTTGGTTTCCTGTGAGGTGTTTTGGATCCCCATCTCTTGCTATGAACTGGCAAAACAGCAGAATCCCCTTGACAATCTTGATTTCTCAAGGGAAATGGGAGAACACTATACACCATCCAAGATATTAAAATATTGTCAAGGCCCAACACGGCTGAATACTCTGAGGAGATGGCCTGTGAGGCGCCGCCTTTCAACTTTTCCCCCTTAGTATGGTGGTCAGTAACATGCGGGAGACTGCGGAGGGGGTCATTTTTTTAATTGGGAACTGATGTGCTTTTACTCAATTCGGGAACCTCACAAGCCAAATTTGTAGTATTTTGCACGAATTGCAAGAGATGTTTGAATGTCGACGGTTGAAGTGGAAGCTCGTATTGAGCTTGCTAGAGACTGCTTTGCCAAGCCTTTGATAGCTCAGTTGGTAGAGCGGAGGACTGTAGTGGTAAAACAGGCATCCTTAGGTCGCTGGTTCAAATCCAGATTGAAGGACTTTTGCCAAATGCAAATTTTATTGAATACTTGGAAAGTAAAATACTTGGAAAATAAAATAACAGACAATTCATAATTATATTATATTTCATCACTGAAAATAGATGCCTTTTGCTTTGAGGCTGTGGCCACGTTATGTTTCTGTCCAACACCAATCTTCATTGGTTTCCTGTGAGGTGTTTTGGATCCCCATCTCTTGCTATGAACTGGCAAAACAGCAGAATCCCCTTGACAATTTTGATTTCTCAAGGGAAATGAGAGAACACTATACACCATCCAAGATATTAAAATATTGTCAAGGCCCAACACGGCTGAATACTCCGAGGAGATGGCCTGTGAGGCGCCGCCTTTCAACTTTTCCCCCTTAGTATGGTGGTCAGTAACATGCGGGAGACTGCGGAGGGGGTCATTTTTTTAATTGGGAACTGATGTGCTTTTACTGAATTCGGGAACCTCACAAGCCAAATTTGTAGTATTTTGCACGAATTGCAAGAGATGTTTACAAGTCGACGGTTGAAGTGGAAGCTCGTATTGAGTTTGATAGAGAATGATTTGCCAAGCCTTCGATATCTCGTCGCTGGTTCAAATCCGGCTCAAAGGACTTTTGCCAAATGCACATTTTATTGAATACTTGGAAAGTAAAATACTTGTAAAGTAAAATAACAGACAATTTATAATTATATTATATTTCATCACTGAAAATAGATGCCTTTTGCTTTGAGGCTGTGGCCACGTTATTTTTCTGTCCAACACGAATCTTCATTGGTTTCCTGTGAGGTGTTTTGGATCCCCATCTCTTGCTATGAACTGGCAAAACAGCAGAATCCCCTTGACAATCTTGATTTTTCAAGGGAAATGAGAGAACACTGTACACCATCCAAGATATTAAAATATTGTCAAGGCCCAACACGGCTGAATACTCTGAGGAGATGGCATGTGAGGCGCCGCCTTTCAACTTTTCCCCCTTAGTATGGTGGTCAGTAACATGCGGGAGACTGCGGAGGGGGTCATTTTTTTAATTGGGAACTGATGTGCTTTTACTAAATTCGGGAACCTCACAAGCCAAATTTGTAGTATTTTGCACGAATTGCAAGATATGTTTACAAGTCGACGGTTGAAGTGGAAGCTCGTATTGAGTTTGCTAGAGAATGATTTGCCAAGCCTTCGATAGCTCAGTTGGTAGAGCGGAGGACTGTAGTGGTAAAACAGGCATCCTTAGGTCGCTGGTTCAAATCCGGCTCGAAGGACCATTGCCAAATGCACATTTTATTGAATACTTGGAAAGTAAAATACTTGGAAAGTAAAATAACAGACAATTTATAATTATATTATATTTCATCACTGAAAATAGATGCCTTTTGCTTTGAGGCTGTGGCCACGTTATTTTTCTGTCCGACACCAATCTTCGTTGGTTTCCTGTGAGGTATTTTGGATCCCCATCTCTTGCTATGAACTGACAAAACAGCAGAATCCCCTTGACAATCTTGATTTCTCAAGGGAAATGGGAGAACACTATACACCATCCAAGATATTAAAATATTGTCAAGGCCGAACACTGATGAATACTCTGAGGAGATGGCCTGCGAGGCGCCGCCTTTCAACTTTTCCTCCTTAGTATGGTGGTCAGTAACATGCGGGAGACCGCGGAGGGGGTCATTTTTTTAATTGTGAACTGATGTGCTTTTACTCAATTCGGGAACCTCACAAGCCAAATTTGTAGTATTTTGCACGAATTGCAAGAGATGTTTGAATGTCGACGGTTGAAGTGGACGCTCGTATTGAGCTTGCTAGAGACTGATTTGCCAAGCCTTCGATAGCTCAGTTGGTAGAGCGGAGGACTGTAGTGGTAAAACAAGCATCCTTCGGTCGCTGGTTCAAACCTGGCTCGAAGGACTTTTGCCAAATGCACATTTTATTGAATACTTGGAAAGTAAAATACTTGGAAAGTAAAATAACAGACAATTTATAATTATATTATATTTCATCACTGAAAATAGATGCCTTTTGCTTTGAGGCTGTGGCCACGTTATTTTTCTGTCCGACACCAATCTTCGTTGGTTTCCTGTGAGGTGTTTTGGATCCCCATCTCTTGCTATGAACTGACAAAACAGCAGAATCCCCTTGACAATCTTGATTTCTCAAGGGAAATGGGAGAACACTATACACCATCCAAGATATTAAAATATTGTCAAGGCCGAACACTGATGAATACTCTGAGGAGATGGCCTGTGAGGCGCCGCCTTTCAACTTTTCCTCCTTAGTATGGTGGTCAGTAACATGCGGGAGACTGCGGAGGCGGTCATTTTTTTAATTGGGAACTGATATGCTTTTACTCAATTCGGGAACCTCACAAGCCAAATTTGTAGTATTTTGCACGAATTGCAAGAGATGTTTGCATATCGACGGTTGAAGTGGAAGCTCGAATTGCGCTTGCTAGAGAACGGTTTGCCAAGCCTTCGATAGCTCAGTTGGTAGAGCAGAGGACTGTAGTGGTAAAACAGGCATCCTTAGGTCGCTGGTTCAAATCCAGATTGAAGGACTTTTGCCAAATGCAAATTTTATTGAATACTTGGAAAGTAAAATACTTGGAAAATAAAATAACAGACAATTTATAATTATATTATATTTCATCACTGAAAATAGATGCCTTTTGCTTTGAGGCTGTGGCCACGTTATGTTTCTGTCCAACACCAATCTTCATTGGTTTCCTGTGAGGTGTTTTGGATCCCCATCTCTTGCTATGAACTGGCAAAACAGCAGAATCCCCTTGACAATCTTGATTTCTCAAGGGAAATGAGAGAACACTATACACCATCCAAGATATTAAAATATTGTCAAGGCCCAACACGGCTGAATACTCAGAGGAGATGGCCTGTGAGGCGCCGCCTTTCGACTTTTCCCCCTTAGTATGGTGGTCAGTAAAATGCGGGAGACTGCGGAGGGGGTCATTTTTTTAATTGGGAACTGATGTGCTTTTACTCAATTCGGGAACCTCTCAAGCCAAATTTGTAGTATTTTGCACGAATTGCAAGAGATGTTTACAAGTCGACGGTTGAAGTGGAAGCTCGTATTGAGTTTGCTAGAGAATGATTTGCCAAGACTTCGATAGCTCAGTTGGTAGAGCCGAGGACTGTAGTGGTAAAACAGGCATCCTTAGGTCGCTGGTTCAAATCCGGCTCGAAGGACTTTTGCCAAATGCACATTTTATTGAATACTTGGAAAGTAAAATACTTGGAAAATGACATAACAGACAATTTATAATTATATTATATTTCATCACTGAAAATAGATGCCTTTTGCTTTGAGGCTGTGGCCACATTATTTTTCTGTCCAACACCAATCTTCTTTGGTTTCCTGTGAGGTATTTTGGATCCCCATCTCTTGCTATGAACTGACAAAACAGCAGAATCCCCTTGACAATCTTGATTTCTCAAGGGAAATGGGAGAACACTATACACCATCCAAGATATTAAAATATTGTCAAGGCCGAACACTGATGAATACTCTGAGGAGATGGCCTGTGAGGCGCCGCCTTTCAACTTTTCCTCCTTAGTATGGTGGTCAGTAACATGCGGGAGACCGCGGAGGGGGTCATTTTTTTAATTGTGAACTGATGTGCTTTTACTCAATTCGGGAACCTCACAAGCCAAATTTGTAGTATTTTGCACGAATTGCAAGAGATGTTTGAATGTCGACGGTTGAAGTGGACGCTCGTATTGAGCTTGCTAGAGACTGATTTGCCAAGCCTTCGATAGCTCAGTTGGTAGAGCGGAGGACTGTAGTGGTAAAACAAGCATCCTTCGGTCGCTGGTTCAAACCCGGCTCGAAGGACTTTTGCCAAATGCACATTTTATTGAATACTTGGAAAGTAAAATACTTGGAAAGTAAAATAACAGACAATTTATAATTATATTATATTTCATCACTGAAAATAGATGCCTTTTGCTTTGAGGCTGTGGCCACGTTATTTTTCTGTCCGACACCAATCTTCGTTGGTTTCCTGTGAGGTGTTTTGGATCCCCATCTCTTGCTATGAACTGACAAAACAGCAGAATCCCCTTGACAATCTTGATTTCTCAAGGGAAATGGGAGAACACTATACACCATCCAAGATATTAAAATATTGTCAAGGCCGAACACTGATGAATACTCTGAGGAGATGGCCTGTGAGGCGCCGCCTTTCAACTTTTCCTCCTTAGTATGGTGGTCAGTAACATGCGGGAGACTGCGGAGGCGGTCATTTTTTTAATTGGGAACTGATATGCTTTTACTCAATTCGGGAACCTCACAAGCCAAATTTGTAGTATTTTGCACGAATTGCAAGAGATGTTTGCATATCGACGGTTGAAGTGGAAGCTCGAATTGAGCTTGCTAGAGAACGGTTTGCCAAGCCTTCGATAGCTCAGTTGGTAGAGCAGAGGGCTATAGTGGTAAAACAGGCATCCTTAGGTCGCTGGTTCAAATCCAGATTGAAGGACTTTTGCCAAATGCAAATTTTATTGAATACTTGGAAAGTAAAATACTTGGAAAATAAAATAACAGACAATTTATAATTATATTATATTTCATCACTGAAAATAGATGCCTTTTGCTTTGAGGCTGTGGCCACGTTATGTTTCTGTCCAACACCAATCTTCATTGGTTTCCTGTGAGGTGTTTTGGATCCCCATCTCTTGCTATGAACTGGCAAAACAGCAGAATCCCCTTGACAATCTTGATTTCTCAAGGGAAATGAGAGAACACTATACACCATCCAAGATATTAAAATATTGTCAAGGCCCAACACGGCTGAATACTCAGAGGAGATGGCCTGTGAGGCGCCGCCTTTCGACTTTTCCCCCTTAGTATGGTGGTCAGTAACATGCGGGAGACTGCGGAGGGGGTCATTTTTTTAATTGGGAACTGATGTGCTTTTACTCAATTCGGGAACCATTCAAGCCAAATTTGTAGTATTTTGCACAAATTGCAAGAGATGTTTACAAGTCGACGGTTGAAGTGGAAGCTCGTATTGAGTTTGCTAGAGAATGATTTGCCAAGACTTCGATAGCTCAGTTGGTAGAGCCGAGGACTGTAGTGGTAAAACAGGCATCCTTAGGTCGCTGGTTCAAATCCGGCTCGAAGGACTTTTGCCAAATGCACATTTTATTGAATACTTGGAAAGTAAAATACTTGGAAAGTAAAATAACAGACAATTTATAATTATATTATATTTCATCACTGAAAATAGATGCCTTTTGCTTTGAGGCTGTGGCCACGTTATTTTTCTGTCCGACACCAATCTTCGTTGGTTTCCTGTGAGGTATTTTGGATCCCCATCTCTTGCTATGAACTGACAAAACAGCAGAATCCCCTTGACAATCTTGATTTCTCAAGGGAAATGGGAGAACACTATACACCATCCAAGATATTAAAATATTGTCAAGGCCGAACACTGATGAATACTCTCAGGAGATGGCCTGTGAGGCGCCGCCTTTCAACTTTTCCCCCTTAGTATGGTGGTCAGTAACATGCGGGAGACTGCGGAGGGGGTCATTTTTTTAATTGGGAACTGATGTGCTTTTACTCAATTCGGGAACCTCACAAGCCAAATTTGTAGTATTTTGCACGAATTGCAAGAGATGTTTGCATGTCGACGGTTGAAGTGGAAGCTCGTATTGAGTTTGCTAGAGTTGTTTTGCCAAGCCTTCGATAGCTCAGTTGGTAGAGGGGAGGACTGTAGTGGTAAAACAGGCATCCTTAGGTGGCTGGTTCAAATCCGGCTCAAAGGACTTTTGCCAAATGCACATTTTATTGAATACTTGGAAAGTAAAATACTTGGAAAGTAAAATAACAGACAATTTATAATTATATTATATTTCATCACTGAAAATAGATGCCTTTTGCTTTGAGGCTGTGGCCACGTTATTTTTCTGTCCAACACGAATCTTCATTGGTTTCCTGTCAGGTGTTTTGGATCCCCATCTCTTGCTATGAACTGGCAAAACAGCAGAATCCCCTTGACAATCTTGATTTCTCAAGGGAAATGAGAGAACACTATACACCATCCAAGATATTAAAATATTGTCAAGGCCCAACACGGCTGAATACTCTGAGGAGATGGCCTGTGAGGCGCCGCCTTTCAACTTTTCCCCCTTAGCATGGTGGTCATTAACATGCGGGAGACTGCGGAGGGGGTCATTTTTTTAATTGGGAACTGATGTGCTTTTACTCAATTCGGGAACCTCACAAGCCAAATTTGTAGTATTTTGCACGAATTGCAAGAGATGTTTACAAGTCGACGGTTGAAGTGGAAGCTCGTATTGAGTTTGCTAGAGAATGATTTGCCAAGCCTTCGAAAGCTCAGTTGGTAGAGCTGCGGACTGTAGTGGTAAAACAGGCATCCTTAGGTCGCTGGTTCAAATCCGGCTCGAAGGACTTTTGCCAAATGCAAATTTTATTGAATACTTGGAAAGTAAAATACTTGGAAAATAAAATAACAGACAATTTATAATTATATTATATTTCATCACTGAAAATAGATGCCTTTTGCTTTGAGGCTGTGGCCACGTTATGTTTCTGTCCAACACCAATCTTCATTGGTTTCCTGTGAGGTGTTTCGGATCCCCATCTCTTGCTATGAACTGGCAAAACAGCAGAATCCCCTTGACAATCTTGATTTCTCAAGGGAAATGAGAGAACAGTATACACCATCCAAGATATTAAAATATTGTCAAGAACCAACACGGCTGAATACTCTGAGGAGATGGCCTGTGAGGCGCCGCTTTTCAACTTTTCCCCCTTAGTATGGTGGTCAGTAACATGCGGGAGACTGCGGAGGGGGTCATTTTTTTAATTGGGAACTGATGTGCTTTTACTCAATTCGGGAACCTCACAAGCCAAATTTGTAGTATTTTGCACGAATTGCAAGAGATGTTTGAATGTCGACGGTTGAAGTGGAAGCTCGTATTGAGCTTGCTAGAGACTGCTTTGCCAAGCCTTCGATAGCTCGGTTGGTAGAGCGGAGGACTGTAGTGGTAAAACAGGCATCCTTAGGTCGCTGGTTCAAATCCGGCTCGAAGGACTTTTGCCAAATGCACATTTTATTGAATACTTGGAAAGTAAAATACTTGGAAAGTAAAATAACAGACAATTTATAATTATGTTATATTTCATCACTGAAAATAGATGCCTTTTGCTTTGAGGCTGTGGCCACGTTATTTTTCTGTCCAACACCAATCTTCGTTGGTTTCCTGTGAGGTATTTTGGATCCCCATCTCTTGCTATGAACTGACAAAACAGCAGAATCCCCTTGACAATCTTGATTTCTCAAGGGAAATGGGAGAACACTATACACCATCCAAGATATTAAAATATTGTCAAGGCCAAACACTGATGAATACTCTGAGGAGATGGCCTGTGAGGCGCCGCCTTTCAACTTTTCCTCCTTTGTATGGTGGTCAGTAACATGCGGGAGACTGCGGAGGGGGTCATTTTTTTAATTGTGAACTGATGTGCTTTTACTCAATTCGGGAACCTCACAAGCCAAATTTGTAGTATTTTGCACGAATTGCAAGAGATGTTTGAATGTCGACGGTTGAAGTGGAAGCTCGTATTGAGCTTGCTAGAGACTGCTTTGCCAAGCCTTCGATAGCTCAGTTGGTAGAGCGTAGGACTGTAGTGGTAAAACAGGCATCCTTAGGTCGCTGGTTCAAATCAGGCTCGAAGGACTTTTGCCAAATGCACATTTTATTGAATACTTGGAAAGTAAAATACTTGGAAAGTAAAATAACAGACAATTTATAATTATATTATATTTCATCACTGAAAATAGATGCCTTTTGCTTTGAGGCTGTGACCACGTTATTTTTCTGTCCAACACAAATCTTCATTGGTTTCCTGTGAGGTGTTTTGGATCCCCATCTCTTGCTATGAACTGGCAAAACAGCAGAATCCCCTTGACAATCTTGATTTCTCAAGGGAAATGAGAGAACACTATACACCATCCAAGATATTAAAATATTGTCAAGGCCCAACGCGGCTGAATACTCTGAGGAGATGGCCTGTGAGGTGCCGCCTTTCAACTTTTCCCCCTTAGTATGGTGGTCAGTAACATGCGGGAGACTGCGGAGGGGGCATTTTTTTAATTGGGAACTGATGTGCTTTTACTCAATTCGGGAACCTCACAAGCCAAATTTGTAGTATTTTGCACAAATTGCAAGAGATGTTTACAAGTCGACGGTTGAAGTGGAAGCTCGTATTGAGTTTGCTAGAGTTGATTTGCCAAGCCTTCGATAGCTCAGTTGGTAGAGCGGAGGACTGTAGTGGTAAAACAGGCATCCTTAGGTCGCTGGTTCAAATCCGGCTCGAAGGACTCTTGCCAAATGCACATTTTATTGAATACTTGGAAAGTAAAATACTTGGAAAGTAAAATAACAGACAATTTATAATTATATTATATTTCATCACTGAAAATAGATGCCTTTTGCTTTGAGGCCACGTTATTTTTCTGTCCAACACGAATCTTCATTGGTTTCCTGTCTTGTGTTTTGGATCCCCATCTCTTGCTATGAACTGGCAAAACAGCAGAATCCCCTTGACAATCTTGATTTCTCAAGGGAAATGAGAGAACACTATACACCATCCAAGATATTAAAATATTGTCAAGGCCCAACACGGCTGAATACTCTGAGGAGCTGGCCTGTGAGGCGCCGCCTTTCAACTTTTCCCCCTTAGTATGGTGGTCCTTAACATGCGGGAGACTGCGGAGGGGGTCATTTTTTTAATTGGGAACTGATGTGCTTTTACTCAATTCGGGAACCTCACAAGCCAAATTTGTAGTATTTTGCACGAATTGCAAGAGATGTTTACTAGTCGACGGGTGAAGTGGAAGCTCGTATTGAGTTTGCTAAAGAATGATTTGCCAAGCCTTCGATAGCTCAGTTGGTAGAGCGGAGGACTGTAGTGGTAAAACAAGCATCCTTAGGTCGCTGGTTCAAATCCGGCTCGAAGGACTCTTGCCAAATGCACATTTTATTGAATACTTGGAAAGTAAAATAACAGACAATTTATAATTATATTATATTTCATCACTGAAAATAGATGCCTTTTGCTTTGAGGCTGTGGCCACGTTATTTTTCTGTCCAACACGAATCTTCATTGGTTTCCTGTCTTGTGTTTTGGATCCCCATCTCTTGCTATGAACTGGCAAAACAGCAGAATCCCCTTGACAATCTTGATTTCTCAAGGGAAATGAGAGAACACTATACACCATCCAAGATATTAAAATATTGTCAAGGCCCAACACGGCTGAATACTCTGAGGAGATGGCCTGTGAGGCGCCGCCTTTCAACTTTTCCTCCTTAGTATGGTGGTCAGTAACATGCGGGAGACTGCGGAGGGGGTCATTTTTTTAATTGGGAACTGATGTGCTTTTACTCAATTCGGGAACCTCACAAGCCAAATTTGTAGTATTTTGCACGAATTGCAAGAGATGTTTGCATATCGACGGTTGAAGTGGAAGCTCGAATTGAGCTTGCTAGAGAACGGTTTGCCAAGCCTTCGATAGCTCAGTTGGTAGAGCAGAGGGCTATAGTGGTAAAACAGGCATCCTTAGGTCGCTGGTTCAAATCCAGATTGAAGGACTTTTGCCAAATGCAAATTTTATTGAATACTTGGAAAGTAAAATACTTGGAAAATAAAATAACAGACAATTTATAATTATATTATATTTCATCACTGAAAATAGATGCCTTTTGCTTTGAGGCTGTGGCCACGTTATGTTTCTGTCCAACACCAATCTTCATTGGTTTCCTGTGAGGTGTTTTGGATCCCCATCTCTTGCTATGAACTGGCAAAACAGCAGAATCCCCTTGACAATCTTGATTTCTCAAGGGAAATGAGAGAACACTATACACCATCCAAGATATTAAAATATTGTCAAGGCCCAACACGGCTGAATACTCAAAGGAGATGGCCTGTGAGGCGCCGCCTTTCGACTTTTCCCCCTTAGTATGGTGGTCAGTAACATGCGGGAGACTGCGGAGGGGGTCATTTTTTTAATTGGGAACTGATGTGCTTTTACTCAATTCGGGAACCATTCAAGCCAAATTTGTAGTATTTTGCACAAATTGCAAGAGATGTTTACAAGTCGACGGTTGAAGTGGAAGCTCGTATTGAGTTTGCTAGAGAATGATTTGCCAAGACTTCGATAGCTCAGTTGGTAGAGCCGAGGACTGTAGTGGTAAAACAGGCATCCTTAGGTCGCTGGTTCAAATCCGGCTCGAAGGACTTTTGCCAAATGCACATTTTATTGAATACTTGGAAAGTAAAATACTTGGAAAGTAAAATAACAGACAATTTATAATTATATTATATTTCATCACTGAAAATAGATGCCTTTTGCTTTGAGGCTGTGGCCACGTTATTTTTCTGTCCGACACCAATCTTCGTTGGTTTCCTGTGAGGTATTTTGGATCCCCATCTCTTGCTATGAACTGACAAAACAGCAGAATCCCCTTGACAATCTTGATTTCTCAAGGGAAATGGGAGAACACTATACACCATCCAAGATATTAAAATATTGTCAAGGCCGAACACTGATGAATACTCTCAGGAGATGGCCTGTGAGGCGCCGCCTTTCAACTTTTCCCCCTTAGTATGGTGGTCAGTAACATGCGGGAGACTGCGGAGGGGGTCATTTTTTTAATTGGGAACTGATGTGCTTTTACTCAATTCGGGAACCTCACAAGCCAAATTTGTAGTATTTTGCACGAATTGCAAGAGATGTTTGCATGTCGACGGTTGAAGTGGAAGCTCGTATTGAGTTTGCTAGAGTTGTTTTGCCAAGCCTTCGATAGCTCAGTTGGTAGAGGGGAGGACTGTAGTGGTAAAACAGGCATCCTTAGGTGGCTGGTTCAAATCCGGCTCAAAGGACTTTTGCCAAATGCACATTTTATTGAATACTTGGAAAGTAAAATACTTGGAAAGTAAAATAACAGACAATTTATAATTATATTATATTTCATCACTGAAAATAGATGCCTTTTGCTTTGAGGCTGTGGCCACGTTATTTTTCTGTCCAACACGAATCTTCATTGGTTTCCTGTCAGGTGTTTTGGATCCCCATCTCTTGCTATGAACTGGCAAAACAGCAGAATCCCCTTGACAATCTTGATTTCTCAAGGGAAATGAGAGAACACTATACACCATCCAAGATATTAAAATATTGTCAAGGCCCAACACGGCTGAATACTCTGAGGAGATGGCCTGTGAGGCGCCGCCTTTCAACTTTTCCCCCTTAGCATGGTGGTCATTAACATGCGGGAGACTGCGGAGGGGGTCATTTTTTTAATTGGGAACTGATGTGCTTTTACTCAATTCGGGAACCTCACAAGCCAAATTTGTAGTATTTTGCACGAATTGCAAGAGATGTTTACAAGTCGACGGTTGAAGTGGAAGCTCGTATTGAGTTTGCTAGAGAATGATTTGCCAAGCCTTCGAAAGCTCAGTTGGTAGAGCTGCGGACTGTAGTGGTAAAACAGGCATCCTTAGGTCGCTGGTTCAAATCCGGCTCGAAGGACTTTTGCCAAATGCAAATTTTATTGAATACTTGGAAAGTAAAATACTTGGAAAATAAAATAACAGACAATTTATAATTATATTATATTTCATCACTGAAAATAGATGCCTTTTGCTTTGAGGCTGTGGCCACGTTATGTTTCTGTCCAACACCAATCTTCATTGGTTTCCTGTGAGGTGTTTCGGATCCCCATCTCTTGCTATGAACTGGCAAAACAGCAGAATCCCCTTGACAATCTTGATTTCTCAAGGGAAATGAGAGAACAGTATACACCATCCAAGATATTAAAATATTGTCAAGAACCAACACGGCTGAATACTCTGAGGAGATGGCCTGTGAGGCGCCGCTTTTCAACTTTTCCCCCTTAGTATGGTGGTCAGTAACATGCGGGAGACTGCGGAGGGGGTCATTTTTTTAATTGGGAACTGATGTGCTTTTACTCAATTCGGGAACCTCACAAGCCAAATTTGTAGTATTTTGCACGAATTGCAAGAGATGTTTGAATGTCGACGGTTGAAGTGGAAGCTCGTATTGAGCTTGCTAGAGACTGCTTTGCCAAGCCTTCGATAGCTCAGTTGGTAGAGCTGAGGACTGTAGTGGTAAAACAGGCATCCTTAGGTCGCTGGTTCAAATCCGGCTCGAAGGACTTTTGCCAAATGCACATTTTATTGAATACTTGGAAAGTAAAATACTTGGAAAGTAAAATAACAGACAATTTATAATTATGTTATATTTCATCACTGAAAATAGATGCCTTTTGCTTTGAGGCTGTGGCCACGTTATTTTTCTGTCCGACACCAATCTTCGTTGGTTTCCTGTGAGGTATTTTGGATCCCCATCTCTTGCTATGAACTGACAAAACAGCAGAATCCCCTTGACAATCTTGATTTCTCAAGGGAAATGGGAGAACACTATACACCATCCAAGATATTAAAATATTGTCAAGGCCAAACACTGATGAATACTCTGAGGAGATGGCCTGTGAGGCGCCGCCTTTCAACTTTTCCTCCTTTGTATGGTGGTCAGTAACATGCGGGAGACTGCGGAGGGGGTCATTTTTTTAATTGTGAACTGATGTGCTTTTACTCAATTCGGGAACCTCACAAGCCAAATTTGTAGTATTTTGCACGAATTGCAAGAGATGTTTGAATGTCGACGGTTGAAGTGGAAGCTCGTATTGAGCTTGCTAGAGACTGCTTTGCCAAGCCTTCGATAGCTCAGTTGGTAGAGCGTAGGACTGTAGTGGTAAAACAGGCATCCTTAGGTCGCTGGTTCAAATCAGGCTCGAAGGTCTTTTGCCAAATGCACATTTTATTGAATACTTGGAAAGTAAAATACTTGGAAAGTAAAATAACAGACAATTTATAATTATATTATATTTCATCACTGAAAATAGATGCCTTTTGCTTTGAGGCTGTGACCACGTTATTTTTCTGTCCAACACAAATCTTCATTGGTTTCCTGTGAGGTGTTTTGGATCCCCATCTCTTGCTATGAACTGGCAAAACAGCAGAATCCCCTTGACAATCTTGATTTCTCAAGGGAAATGAGAGAACACTATACACCATCCAAGATATTAAAATATTGTCAAGGCCCAACGCGGCTGAATACTCTGAGGAGATGGCCTGTGAGGTGCCGCCTTTCAACTTTTCCCCCTTAGTATGGTGGTCAGTAACATGCGGGAGACTGCGGAGGGGGCATTTTTTTAATTGGGAACTGATGTGCTTTTACTCAATTCGGGAACATCACAAGCCAAATTTGTAGTATTTTGCACAAATTGCAAGAGATGTTTACAAGTCGACGGTTGAAGTGGAAGCTCGTATTGAGTTTGCTAGAGTTGATTTGCCAAGCCTTCGATAGCTCAGTTGGTAGAGCGGAGGACTGTAGTGGTAAAACAGGCATCCTTAGGTCGCTGGTTCAAATCCGGCTCGAAGGACTCTTGCCAAATGCACATTTTATTGAATACTTGGAAAGTAAAATACTTGGAAAGTAAAATAACAGACAATTTATAATTATATTATATTTCATCACTGAAAATAGATGCCTTTTGCTTTGAGGCTGTGGCCACGTTATTTTTCTGTCCAACACGAATCTTCATTGGTTTCCTGTCTTGTGTTTTGGATCCCCATCTCTTGCTATGAACTGGCAAAACAGCAGAATCCCCTTGACAATCTTGATTTCTCAAGGGAAATGAGAGAACACTATACACCATCCAAGATATTAAAATATTGTCAAGGCCCAACACGGCTGAATACTCTGAGGAGCTGGCCTGTGAGGCGCCGCCTTTCAACTTTTCCCCCTTAGTATGGTGGTCATTAACATGCGGGAGACTGCGGAGGGGGTCATTTTTTTAATTGGGAACTGATGTGCTTTTACTCAATTCGGGAACCTCACAAGCCAAATTTGTAGTATTTTGCACGAATTGCAAGAGATGTTTACTAGTCGACGGTTGAAGTGGAAGCTCGTATTGAGTTTGCTAAAGAATGATTTGCCAAGCCTTCGATAGCTCAGTTGGTAGAGCGGAGGACTGTAGTGGTAAAACAGGCATCCTTAGGTCGCTGGTTCAAATCCGGCTCGAAGGACTTTTGCCAAATGCAAATTTTATTGAATACTTGGAAAGTAAAATACTTGGAAAGTAAAATAACAGACAATTTATAATTATATTATATTTCATCACTGAAAATAGATGCCTGTTGCTTTGAGGCTGTGGCCACGTTATGTTTCTGTCCAACACGAATCTTCATTGGTTTCATGTGAGGTGTTTTGGATCCCCATCTCTTGCTATGAACTGGCAAAACAGCAGAATCCCCTTGACAATCTTGATTTCTCAAGGGAAATGAGAGAACACTATACACCATCCAAGATATTAAAATATTGTCAAGGCCCAACACGGCTGAATACTCTGAGGAGATGGCCTGTGAGGCGCCGCCTTTCAACTTTTCCCCCTTAGTATGGTGGTCAGTAACATGCGGGAGACTGCGGAGGGGGTCATTTTTTTAATTGGGAACTGATGTGCTTTTACTCAATTCGGGAACCTCACAAGCCAAATTTGTAGTATTTTGCACGAATTGCAAGAGATGTTTACTAGTCGACGGTTGAAGTGGAAGCTCGTATTGAGTTTGCTAAAGAATGATTTGCCAAGCCTTCGATAGCTCAGTTGGTAGAGCGGAGGACTGTAGTGGTAAAACAGGCATCCTTAGGTCGCTGGTTCAAATCCGGCTCGAAGGACTTTTGCCAAATGCAAATTTTATTGAATACTTGGAAAGTAAAATACTTGGAAAGTAAAATAACAGACAATTTATAATTATATTATATTTCATCACTGAAAATAGATGCCTGTTGCTTTGAGGCTGTGGCCACGTTATGTTTCTGTCCAACACGAATCTTCATTGGTTTCATGTGAGGTGTTTTGGATCCCCATCTCTTGCTATGAACTGGCAAAACAGCAGAATCCCCTTGACAATCTTGATTTCTCAAGGGAAATGAGAGAACACTATACACCATCCAAGATATTAAAATATTGTCAAGGCCCAACACGGCTGAATACTCTGAGGAGATGGCCTGTGAGGCGCCGCCTTTCAACTTTTCCCCCTTAGTATGGTGGTCAGTAACATGCGGGAGACTGCGGAGGGGGTCATTTTTTTAATTGTGAACTGATGTGCTTTTACTCAATTCGGGAACCTCACAAGCCAAATTTGTAGTATTTTGCACGAATTGCAAGAGATGTTTACAAGTCGACGGTTGAAGTGGAAGCTCGTATTGAGTTTGCTAGAGAATGATTTGCCAAGCCTTCGATAGCTCAGTTGGTAGAGCGGAGGACTGTAGTGGTAAAACAGGCATCCTTAGGTCGCTGGTTCAAATCCGGCTCGACGGACTTTTTCCAAATGCAAATTTTATTGAATACTTGGAAAGTAAAATACTTGGAAAGTAAAATAACAGACAATTTATAATTATATTATATTTCATCACTGAAAATAGATGCCTTTTGCTTTGAGGCTGTGGCCACGTTATTTTTCTGTCCGACACCAATCTTCGTTGGTTTCCTGTGAGGTGTTTTGGATCCCCATCTCTTGCTATGAACTGACAAAACAGCAGAATCCCCTTGACAATCTTGATTTCTCAAGGGAAATGGGAGAACACCATACACCATCCAAGATATTAAAATATTGTCAAGGCCGAACACTGATGAATACTCTGAGGAGATGGCCTGTGAGGTGCAGCCTTTCAACTTTTCCTCCTTAGTATGGTGGTCAGTAACATGCGGGAGACTGCGAAGGCGGTCATTTTTTTAATTGGGAACTGATGTGCTTTTACTCAATTCGGGAACCTCACAAGCCAAATTTGTAGTATTTTGCAAAAATTGCAAGAGATGTTTACAAGTCGACGGTTGAAGTGGAAGCTCCTATTGAGTTTGCTAGAGAAAGGTTTGCCATGCCTTCGATAGCTCAGTTGGTAGAGCAAGGACTGTAGTGGTTAAACAGGCATCCTTAGGTCGCTGGTTCAAATCCGGCTCGAAGGACTTTTGCCAAATGCACATTTTATTGAATACTTGGAAAGTAAAATACTTGGAAAATAACATAACAGACAATTTATAATTATATTATATTTCATCACTGAAAATAGATGCCTTTTGCTTTGAGGCTGTGGCCACATTATTTTTCTGTCCAACATCAATCTTCTTTGGTTTCCTGTGAGGTGTTTTGGATCCCCATCTCTTGCTATGAACTGGCAAAACAGCAGAATCCCCTTGACAATCTTGATTTCTCAAGGGAAATGAGAGAACACTATACACCATCCAAGATATTAAAATATTGTCAAGGCCCAACACGGCTGAATGCTCTGAGGAGATGGCCTGTGAGGCGCCGCCTTCAACTTTTCCCCCTTAGTATGGTGGTCAGTAACATGCGGGAGAATGCGGAGGGGGTCATTTTTTTAATTGGGAACTGATGTGCTTTTACTCAATTCGGGAACCTCTCAAGCCAAATTTGTAGTATTTTGCACGAATTGCAAGAGATGTTTACAAGTCGACGGTTGAAGTGGAAGCTCGTATTGAGTTTGCTAGAGAATGATTTGCCAAGACTTCGATAGCTCAGTTGGTAGAGCCGAGGACTGTAGTGGTAAAACAGGCATCCTTAGGTCGCTGGTTCAAATCAGGCTCGAAGGACTTTTGCCAAATGCACATTTTATTGAATACTTGGAAAGTAAAATACTTGGAAAGTAAAATAACAGACAATTTATAATTATATTATATTTCATCACTGAAAATAGATGCCTTTTGCTTTGAGGCTGTGACCACGTTATTTTTCTGTCCAACACAAATCTTCATTGGTTTCCTGTGAGGTGTTTTGGATCCCCATCTCTTGCTATGAACTGGCAAAACAGCAGAATCCCCTTGACAATCTTGATTTCTCAAGGGAAATGAGAGAACACTATACACCATCCAAGATATTAAAATATTGTCAAGGCCCAACGCGGCTGAATACTCTGAGGAGATGGCCTGTGAGGTGCCGCCTTTCAACTTTTCCCCCTTAGTATGGTGGTCAGTAACATGCGGGAGACTGCGGAGGGGGCATTTTTTTAATTGGGAACTGATGTGCTTTTACTCAATTCGGGAACCTCACAAGCCAAATTTGTAGTATTTTGCACAAATTGCAAGAGATGTTTACAAGTCGACGGTTGAAGTGGAAGCTCGTATTGAGTTTGCTAGAGTTGATTTGCCAAGCCTTCGATAGCTCAGTTGGTAGAGCGGAGGACTGTAGTGGTAAAACAGGCATCCTTAGGTCGCTGGTTCAAATCCGGCTCGAAGGACTCTTGCCAAATGCACATTTTATTGAATACTTGGAAAGTAAAATACTTGGAAAGTAAAATAACAGACAATTTATAATTATATTATATTTCATCACTGAAAATAGATGCCTTTTGCTTTGAGGCTGTGGCCACGTTATTTTTCTGTCCAACACGAATCTTCATTGGTTTCCTGTCTTGTGTTTTGGATCCCCATCTCTTGCTATGAACTGGCAAAACAGCAGAATCCCCTTGACAATCTTGATTTCTCAAGGGAAATGAGAGAACACTATACACCATCCAAGATATTAAAATATTGTCAAGGCCCAACACGGCTGAATACTCTGAGGAGCTGGCCTGTGAGGCGCCGCCTTTCAACTTTTCCCCCTTAGTATGGTGGTCATTAACATGCGGGAGACTGCGGAGGGGGTCATTTTTTTAATTGGGAACTGATGTGCTTTTACTCAATTCGGGAACCTCACAAGCCAAATTTGTAGTATTTTGCACGAATTGCAAGAGATGTTTACTAGTCGACGGGTGAAGTGGAAGCTCGTATTGAGTTTGCTAAAGAATGATTTGCCAAGCCTTCGATAGCTCAGTTGGTAGAGCGGAGGACTGTAGTGGTAAAACAAGCATCCTTAGGTCGCTGGTTCAAATCCGGCTCGAAGGACTCTTGCCAAATGCACATTTTATTGAATACTTGGAAAGTAAAATAACAGACAATTTATAATTATATTATATTTCATCACTGAAAATAGATGCCTTTTGCTTTGAGGCTGTGGCCACGTTATTTTTCTGTCCAACACGAATCTTCATTGGTTTCCTGTCTTGTGTTTTGGATCCCCATCTCTTGCTATGAACTGGCAAAACAGCAGAATCCCCTTGACAATCTTGATTTCTCAAGGGAAATGAGAGAACACTATACACCATCCAAGATATTAAAATATTGTCAAGGCCCAACACGGCTGAATACTCTGAGGAGATGGCCTGTGAGGCGCCGCCTTTCAACTTTTCCTCCTTAGTATGGTGGTCAGTAACATGCGGGAGACTGCGGAGGGGGTCATTTTTTTAATTGGGAACTGATGTGCTTTTACTCAATTCGGGAACCTCACAAGCCAAATTTGTAGTATTTTGCACGAATTGCAAGAGATGTTTGCATATCGACGGTTGAAGTGGAAGCTCGAATTGAGCTTGCTAGAGAACGGTTTGCCAAGCCTTCGATAGCTCAGTTGGTAGAGCAGAGGGCTATAGTGGTAAAACAGGCATCCTTAGGTCGCTGGTTCAAATCCAGATTGAAGGACTTTTGCCAAATGCAAATTTTATTGAATACTTGGAAAGTAAAATACTTGGAAAATAAAATAACAGACAATTTATAATTATATTATATTTCATCACTGAAAATAGATGCCTTTTGCTTTGAGGCTGTGGCCACGTTATGTTTCTGTCCAACACCAATCTTCATTGGTTTCCTGTGAGGTGTTTTGGATCCCCATCTCTTGCTATGAACTGGCAAAACAGCAGAATCCCCTTGACAATCTTGATTTCTCAAGGGAAATGAGAGAACACTATACACCATCCAAGATATTAAAATATTGTCAAGGCCCAACACGGCTGAATACTCAAAGGAGATGGCCTGTGAGGCGCCGCCTTTCGACTTTTCCCCCTTAGTATGGTGGTCAGTAACATGCGGGAGACTGCGGAGGGGGTCATTTTTTTAATTGGGAACTGATGTGCTTTTACTCAATTCGGGAACCATTCAAGCCAAATTTGTAGTATTTTGCACAAATTGCAAGAGATGTTTACAAGTCGACGGTTGAAGTGGAAGCTCGTATTGAGTTTGCTAGAGAATGATTTGCCAAGACTTCGATAGCTCAGTTGGTAGAGCCGAGGACTGTAGTGGTAAAACAGGCATCCTTAGGTCGCTGGTTCAAATCCGGCTCGAAGGACTTTTGCCAAATGCACATTTTATTGAATACTTGGAAAGTAAAATACTTGGAAAGTAAAATAACAGACAATTTATAATTATATTATATTTCATCACTGAAAATAGATGCCTTTTGCTTTGAGGCTGTGGCCACGTTATTTTTCTGTCCGACACCAATCTTCGTTGGTTTCCTGTGAGGTATTTTGGATCCCCATCTCTTGCTATGAACTGACAAAACAGCAGAATCCCCTTGACAATCTTGATTTCTCAAGGGAAATGGGAGAACACTATACACCATCCAAGATATTAAAATATTGTCAAGGCCGAACACTGATGAATACTCTCAGGAGATGGCCTGTGAGGCGCCGCCTTTCAACTTTTCCCCCTTAGTATGGTGGTCAGTAACATGCGGGAGACTGCGGAGGGGGTCATTTTTTTAATTGGGAACTGATGTGCTTTTACTCAATTCGGGAACCTCACAAGCCAAATTTGTAGTATTTTGCACGAATTGCAAGAGATGTTTGCATGTCGACGGTTGAAGTGGAAGCTCGTATTGAGTTTGCTAGAGTTGTTTTGCCAAGCCTTCGATAGCTCAGTTGGTAGAGGGGAGGACTGTAGTGGTAAAACAGGCATCCTTAGGTGGCTGGTTCAAATCCGGCTCAAAGGACTTTTGCCAAATGCACATTTTATTGAATACTTGGAAAGTAAAATACTTGGAAAGTAAAATAACAGACAATTTATAATTATATTATATTTCATCACTGAAAATAGATGCCTTTTGCTTTGAGGCTGTGGCCACGTTATTTTTCTGTCCAACACGAATCTTCATTGGTTTCCTGTCAGGTGTTTTGGATCCCCATCTCTTGCTATGAACTGGCAAAACAGCAGAATCCCCTTGACAATCTTGATTTCTCAAGGGAAATGAGAGAACACTATACACCATCCAAGATATTAAAATATTGTCAAGGCCCAACACGGCTGAATACTCTGAGGAGATGGCCTGTGAGGCGCCGCCTTTCAACTTTTCCCCCTTAGCATGGTGGTCATTAACATGCGGGAGACTGCGGAGGGGGTCATTTTTTTAATTGGGAACTGATGTGCTTTTACTCAATTCGGGAACCTCACAAGCCAAATTTGTAGTATTTTGCACGAATTGCAAGAGATGTTTACAAGTCGACGGTTGAAGTGGAAGCTCGTATTGAGTTTGCTAGAGAATGATTTGCCAAGCCTTCGAAAGCTCAGTTGGTAGAGCTGCGGACTGTAGTGGTAAAACAGGCATCCTTAGGTCGCTGGTTCAAATCCGGCTCGAAGGACTTTTGCCAAATGCAAATTTTATTGAATACTTGGAAAGTAAAATACTTGGAAAATAAAATAACAGACAATTTATAATTATATTATATTTCATCACTGAAAATAGATGCCTTTTGCTTTGAGGCTGTGGCCACGTTATGTTTCTGTCCAACACCAATCTTCATTGGTTTCCTGTGAGGTGTTTCGGATCCCCATCTCTTGCTATGAACTGGCAAAACAGCAGAATCCCCTTGACAATCTTGATTTCTCAAGGGAAATGAGAGAACAGTATACACCATCCAAGATATTAAAATATTGTCAAGAACCAACACGGCTGAATACTCTGAGGAGATGGCCTGTGAGGCGCCGCTTTTCAACTTTTCCCCCTTAGTATGGTGGTCAGTAACATGCGGGAGACTGCGGAGGGGGTCATTTTTTTAATTGGGAACTGATGTGCTTTTACTCAATTCGGGAACCTCACAAGCCAAATTTGTAGTATTTTGCACGAATTGCAAGAGATGTTTGAATGTCGACGGTTGAAGTGGAAGCTCGTATTGAGCTTGCTAGAGACTGCTTTGCCAAGCCTTCGATAGCTCAGTTGGTAGAGCTAAGGACTGTAGTGGTAAAACAGGCATCCTTAGGTCGCTGGTTCAAATCCGGCTCGAAGGACTTTTGCCAAATGCACATTTTATTGAATACTTGGAAAGTAAAATACTTGGAAAGTAAAATAACAGACAATTTATAATTATGTTATATTTCATCACTGAAAATAGATGCCTTTTGCTTTGAGGCTGTGGCCACGTTATTTTTCTGTCCGACACCAATCTTCGTTGGTTTCCTGTGAGGTATTTTGGATCCCCATCTCTTGCTATGAACTGACAAAACAGCAGAATCCCCTTGACAATCTTGATTTCTCAAGGGAAATGGGAGAACACTATACACCATCCAAGATATTAAAATATTGTCAAGGCCAAACACTGATGAATACTCTGAGGAGATGGCCTGTGAGGCGCCGCCTTTCAACTTTTCCTCCTTTGTATGGTGGTCAGTAACATGCGGGAGACTGCGGAGGGGGTCATTTTTTTAATTGTGAACTGATGTGCTTTTACTCAATTCGGGAACCTCACAAGCCAAATTTGTAGTATTTTGCACGAATTGCAAGAGATGTTTGAATGTCGACGGTTGAAGTGGAAGCTCGTATTGAGCTTGCTAGAGACTGCTTTGCCAAGCCTTCGATAGCTCAGTTGGTAGAGCGTAGGACTGTAGTGGTAAAACAGGCATCCTTAGGTCGCTGGTTCAAATCAGGCTCGAAGGTCTTTTGCCAAATGCACATTTTATTGAATACTTGGAAAGTAAAATACTTGGAAAGTAAAATAACAGACAATTTATAATTATATTATATTTCATCACTGAAAATAGATGCCTTTTGCTTTGAGGCTGTGACCACGTTATTTTTCTGTCCAACACAAATCTTCATTGGTTTCCTGTGAGGTGTTTTGGATCCCCATCTCTTGCTATGAACTGGCAAAACAGCAGAATCCCCTTGACAATCTTGATTTCTCAAGGGAAATGAGAGAACACTATACACCATCCAAGATATTAAAATATTGTCAAGGCCCAACGCGGCTGAATACTCTGAGGAGATGGCCTGTGAGGTGCCGCCTTTCAACTTTTCCCCCTTAGTATGGTGGTCAGTAACATGCGGGAGACTGCGGAGGGGGCATTTTTTTAATTGGGAACTGATGTGCTTTTACTCAATTCGGGAACATCACAAGCCAAATTTGTAGTATTTTGCACAAATTGCAAGAGATGTTTACAAGTCGACGGTTGAAGTGGAAGCTCGTATTGAGTTTGCTAGAGTTGATTTGCCAAGCCTTCGATAGCTCAGTTGGTAGAGCGGAGGACTGTAGTGGTAAAACAGGCATCCTTAGGTCGCTGGTTCAAATCCGGCTCGAAGGACTCTTGCCAAATGCACATTTTATTGAATACTTGGAAAGTAAAATACTTGGAAAGTAAAATAACAGACAATTTATAATTATATTATATTTCATCACTGAAAATAGATGCCTTTTGCTTTGAGGCTGTGGCCACGTTATTTTTCTGTCCAACACGAATCTTCATTGGTTTCCTGTCTTGTGTTTTGGATCCCCATCTCTTGCTATGAACTGGCAAAACAGCAGAATCCCCTTGACAATCTTGATTTCTCAAGGGAAATGAGAGAACACTATACACCATCCAAGATATTAAAATATTGTCAAGGCCCAACACGGCTGAATACTCTGAGGAGCTGGCCTGTGAGGCGCCGCCTTTCAACTTTTCCCCCTTAGTATGGTGGTCATTAACATGCGGGAGACTGCGGAGGGGGTCATTTTTTTAATTGGGAACTGATGTGCTTTTACTCAATTCGGGAACCTCACAAGCCAAATTTGTAGTATTTTGCACGAATTGCAAGAGATGTTTACTAGTCGACGGTTGAAGTGGAAGCTCGTATTGAGTTTGCTAAAGAATGATTTGCCAAGCCTTCGATAGCTCAGTTGGTAGAGCGGAGGACTGTAGTGGTAAAACAGGCATCCTTAGGTCGCTGGTTCAAATCCGGCTCGAAGGACTTTTGCCAAATGCAAATTTTATTGAATACTTGGAAAGTAAAATACTTGGAAAGTAAAATAACAGACAATTTATAATTATATTATATTTCATCACTGAAAATAGATGCCTGTTGCTTTGAGGCTGTGGCCACGTTATGTTTCTGTCCAACACGAATCTTCATTGGTTTCATGTGAGGTGTTTTGGATCCCCATCTCTTGCTATGAACTGGCAAAACAGCAGAATCCCCTTGACAATCTTGATTTCTCAAGGGAAATGAGAGAACACTATACACCATCCAAGATATTAAAATATTGTCAAGGCCCAACACGGCTGAATACTCTGAGGAGATGGCCTGTGAGGCGCCGCCTTTCAACTTTTCCCCCTTAGTATGGTGGTCAGTAACATGCGGGAGACTGCGGAGGGGGTCATTTTTTTAATTGTGAACTGATGTGCTTTTACTCAATTCGGGAACCTCACAAGCCAAATTTGTAGTATTTTGCACGAATTGCAAGAGATGTTTACAAGTCGACGGTTGAAGTGGAAGCTCGTATTGAGTTTGCTAGAGAATGATTTGCCAAGCCTTCGATAGCTCAGTTGGTAGAGCGGAGGACTGTAGTGGTAAAACAGGCATCCTTAGGTCGCTGGTTCAAATCCGGCTCGACGGACTTTTTCCAAATGCAAATTTTATTGAATACTTGGAAAGTAAAATACTTGGAAAGTAAAATAACAGACAATTTATAATTATATTATATTTCATCACTGAAAATAGATGCCTTTTGCTTTGAGGCTGTGGCCACGTTATTTTTCTGTCCGACACCAATCTTCGTTGGTTTCCTGTGAGGTGTTTTGGATCCCCATCTCTTGCTATGAACTGACAAAACAGCAGAATCCCCTTGACAATCTTGATTTCTCAAGGGAAATGGGAGAACACCATACACCATCCAAGATATTAAAATATTGTCAAGGCCGAACACTGATGAATACTCTGAGGAGATGGCCTGTGAGGTGCAGCCTTTCAACTTTTCCTCCTTAGTATGGTGGTCAGTAACATGCGGGAGACTGCGAAGGCGGTCATTTTTTTAATTGGGAACTGATGTGCTTTTACTCAATTCGGGAACCTCACAAGCCAAATTTGTAGTATTTTGCAAAAATTGCAAGAGATGTTTACAAGTCGACGGTTGAAGTGGAAGCTCCTATTGAGTTTGCTAGAGAAAGGTTTGCCATGCCTTCGATAGCTCAGTTGGTAGAGCAAGGACTGTAGTGGTTAAACAGGCATCCTTAGGTCGCTGGTTCAAATCCGGCTCGAAGGACTTTTGCCAAATGCACATTTTATTGAATACTTGGAAAGTAAAATACTTGGAAAATAACATAACAGACAATTTATAATTATATTATATTTCATCACTGAAAATAGATGCCTTTTGCTTTGAGGCTGTGGCCACATTATTTTTCTGTCCAACATCAATCTTCTTTGGTTTCCTGTGAGGTGTTTTGGATCCCCATCTCTTGCTATGAACTGGCAAAACAGCAGAATCCCCTTGACAATCTTGATTTCTCAAGGGAAATGAGAGAACACTATACACCATCCAAGATATTAAAATATTGTCAAGGCCCAACACGGCTGAATGCTCTGAGGAGATGGCCTGTGAGGCGCCGCCTTCAACTTTTCCCCCTTAGTATGGTGGTCAGTAACATGCGGGAGAATGCGGAGGGGGTCATTTTTTTAATTGGGAACTGATGTGCTTTTACTCAATTCGGGAACCTCTCAAGCCAAATTTGTAGTATTTTGCACGAATTGCAAGAGATGTTTACAAGTCGACGGTTGAAGTGGAAGCTCGTATTGAGTTTGCTAGAGAATGATTTGCCAAGACTTCGATAGCTCAGTTGGTAGAGCCGAGGACTGTAGTGGTAAAACAGGCATCCTTAGGTCGCTGGTTCAAATCCGGCTCGAAGGACTTTTGCCAAATGCAAATTTTATTGAATACTTGGAAAGTAAAATACTTGGAAAGTAAAATAACAGACAATTTATAATTATATTATATTTCATCACTGAAAATAGATGCCTGTTGCTTTGAGGCTGTGGCCACGTTATGTTTCTGTCCAACACGAATCTTCATTGGTTTCATGTGAGGTGTTTTGGATCCCCATCTCTTGCTATGAACTGGCAAAACAGCAGAATCCCCTTGACAATCTTGATTTCTCAAGGGAAATGAGAGAACACTATACACCATCCAAGATATTAAAATATTGTCAAGGCCCAACACGGTTGAATACTCTGAGGAGATGGCCTGTGAGGCGCCGCCTTTCAACTTTTCCCCCTTAGTATGGTGGTCAGTAACATGCGGGAGACTGCGGAGGGGGTCATTTTTTTAATTGTGAACTGATGTGCTTTTACTCAATTCGGGAACCTCACAAGCCAAATTTGTAGTATTTTGCACGAATTGCAAGAGATGTTTGAATGTCGACGGTTGAAGTGGAAGCTCGTATTGAGCTTGCTAGAGACTGCTTTGCCAAGCCTTCGATAGCTCAGTTGGTAGAGCGGAGGACTGTAGTGGTAAAACAGGCATCCTTAGGTCGCTGGTTCAAATCAGGCTCGAAGGACTTTTGCCAAATGCACATTTTATTGAATACTTGGAAAGTAAAATACTTGGAAAGTAAAATAACAGACAATTTATAATTATATTATATTTCATCACTGAAAATAGATGCCTTTTGCTTTGAGGCTGTGACCACGTTATTTTTCTGTCCAACACGAATCTTCATTGGTTTCCTGTGAGGTGTTTTGGATCCCCATCTCTTGCTATGAACTGGCAAAACAGCAGAATCCCCTTGACAATCTTGATTTCTCAAGGGAAATGAGAGAACACTATACACCATCCAAGATATTAAAATATTGTCAAGGCCCAATGCGGCTGAATACTCTGAGGAGATGGCCTGTGAGGTGCCGCCTTTCAACTTTTCCCCCTTAGTATGGTGGTCAGTAACATGCGGGAGACTGCGGAGGGGGCATTTTTTTAATTGGGAACTGATGTGCTTTTACTCAATTCGGGAACCTCACAAGCCAAATTTGTAGTATTTTGCACAAATTGCAAGAGATGTTTACAAGTCGACGGTTGAAGTGGAAGCTCGTATTGAGTTTGCTAGAGTTGATTTGCCAAGCCTTCGATAGCTCAGTTGGTAGAGCGGAGGACTGTAGTGGTAAAACAAGCATCCTTAGGTCGCTGGTTCAAATCCGGCTCGAAGGACTCTTGCCAAATGCACATTTTATTGAATACTTGGAAAGTAAAATAACAGACAATTTATAATTATATTATATTTCATCACTGAAAATAGATGCCTTTTGCTTTGAGGCTGTGGCCACGTTATTTTTCTGTCCAACACGAATCTTCATTGGTTTCCTGTCTTGTGTTTTGGATCCCCATCTCTTGCTATGAACTGGCAAAACAGCAGAATCCCCTTGACAATCTTGATTTCTCAAGGGAAATGAGAGAACACTATACACCATCCAAGATATTAAAATATTGTCAAGGCCCAACACGGCTGAATACTCTGAGGAGATGGCCTGTGAGGCGCCGCCTTTCAACTTTTCCTCCTTAGTATGGTGGTCAGTAACATGCGGGAGACTGCGGAGGGGGTCATTTTTTTAATTGGGAACTGATGTGCTTTTACTCAATTCGGGAACCTCACAAGCCAAATTTGTAGTATTTTGCACGAATTGCAAGAGATGTTTACAAGTCGACGGTTGAAGTGGAAGCTCGTATTGAGTTTGCTAGAGAATGATTTGCCAAGCCTTCGATAGCTCAGTTGGTAGAGCGGAGGACTGTATTGGTACAACAGGCATCCTTAGGTCGCTGGTTCAAATCCGGCTCGAAGGACTTTTGCCAAATGCAAATTTTATTGAATACTTGGAAAGTAAAATACTTGGAAAGTAAAATAACAGACAATGTATAATTATATTATATTTCATCACTGAAAATAGATGCCTGTTGCTTTGAGGCTGTGGCCACGTTATGTTTCTGTCCAACACGAATCTTCATTGGTTTCATGTGAGGTGTTTTGGATCCCCATCTCTTGCTATGAACTGGCAAAACAGCAGAATCCCCTTGACAATCTTGATTTCTCAAGGGAAATGAGAGAACACTATACACCATCCAAGATATTAAAATATTGTCAAGGCCCAACACGGCTGAATACTCTGAGGAGATGGCCTGTGAGGCGCCGCCTTTCAACTTTTCCCCCTTAGTATGGTGGTCAGTAACATGCGGGAGACTGCGGAGGGGGTCATTTTTTTAATTGTGAACTGATGTGCTTTTACTCAATTCGGGAACCTCACAAGCCAAATTTGTAGTATTTTGCACGAATTGCAAGAGATGTTTGAATGTCGATGGTTGAAGTGGAAGCTCGTATTGAGCTTGCTAGAGACTGCTTTGCCAAGCCTTCGATAGCTCAGTTGGTAGAGCGGAGGACTGTAGTGGTAAAACAGGCATCCTTAGGTCGCTGGTTCAAATCCAGATTGAAGGACTTTTGCCAAATGCAAATTTTATTGAATACTTGGAAAGTAAAATACTTGGAAAATAAAATAACAGACAATTCATAATTATATTATATTTCATCACTGAAAATAGATGCCTTTTGCTTTGAGGCTGTGGCCACGTTATGTTTCTGTCCAACACCAATCTTCATTGGTTTCCTGTGAGGTGTTTTGGATCCCCATCTCTTGCTATGAACTGGCAAAACAGCAGAATCCCCTTGACAATTTTGATTTCTCAAGGGAAATGAGAGAACACTATACACCATCCAAGATATTAAAATATTGTCAAGGCCCAACACGGCTGAATACTCCGAGGAGATGGCCTGTGAGGCGCCGCCTTTCAACTTTTCCCCCTTAGTATGGTGGTCAGTAACATGCGGGAGACTGCGGAGGGGGTCATTTTTTTAATTGGGAACTGATGTGCTTTTACTGAATTCGGGAACCTCACAAGCCAAATTTGTAGTATTTTGCACGAATTGCAAGAGATGTTTACAAGTCGACGGTTGAAGTGGAAGCTTGTATTGAGTTTGATAGAGAATGATTTGCCAAGCCTTCGATATCTCGTCGCTGGTTCAAATCCGGCTCAAAGGACTTTTGCCAAATGCACATTTTATTGAATACTTGGAAAGTAAAATACTTGTAAAGTAAAATAACAGACAATTTATAATTATATTATATTTCATCACTGAAAATAGATGCCTTTTGCTTTGAGGCTGTGGCCACGTTATTTTTCTGTCCAACACGAATCTTCATTGGTTTCCTGTGAGGTGTTTTGGATCCCCATCTCTTGCTATGAACTGGCAAAACAGCAGAATCCCCTTGACAATCTTGATTTTTCAAGGGAAATGAGAGAACACTGTACACCATCCAAGATATTAAAATATTGTCAAGGCCCAACACGGCTGAATACTCTGAGGAGATGGCCTGTGAGGCGCCGCCTTTCAACTTTTCCCCCTTAGTATGGTGGTCAGTAACATGCGGGAGACTGCGGAGGGGGTCATTTTTTTAATTGGGAACTGATGTGCTTTTACTAAATTCGGGAACCTCACAAGCCAAATTTGTAGTATTTTGCACGAATTGCAAGAGATGTTTACAAGTCGACGGTTGAAGTGGAAGCTCGTATTGAGTTTGCTAGAGAATGATTTGCCAAGCCTTCGATAGCTCAGTTGGTAGAGCGGAGGACTGTAGTGGTAAAACAGGCATCCTTAGGTCGCTGGTTCAAATCCGGCTCGAAGGACCATTGCCAAATGCACATTTTATTGAATACTTGGAAAGTAAAATACTTGGAAAGTAAAATAACAGACAATTTATAATTATATTATATTTCATCACTGAAAATAGATGCCTTTTGCTTTGAGGCTGTGGCCACGTTATTTTTCTGTCCGACACCAATCTTCGTTGGTTTCCTGTGAGGTATTTTGGATCCCCATCTCTTGCTATGAACTGACAAAACAGCAGAATCCCCTTGACAATCTTGATTTCTCAAGGGAAATGGGAGAACACTATACACCATCCAAGATATTAAAATATTGTCAAGGCCGAACACTGATGAATACTCTGAGGAGATGGCCTGCGAGGCGCCGCCTTTCAACTTTTCCTCCTTAGTATGGTGGTCAGTAACATGCGGGAGACCGCGGAGGGGGTCATTTTTTTAATTGTGAACTGATGTGCTTTTACTCAATTCGGGAACCTCACAAGCCAAATTTGTAGTATTTTGCACGAATTGCAAGAGATGTTTGAATGTCGACGGTTGAAGTGGACGCTCGTATTGAGCTTGCTAGAGACTGATTTGCCAAGCCTTCGATAGCTCAGTTGGTAGAGCGGAGGACTGTAGTGGTAAAACAAGCATCCTTCGGTCGCTGGTTCAAACCTGGCTCGAAGGACTTTTGCCAAATGCACATTTTATTGAATACTTGGAAAGTAAAATACTTGGAAAGTAAAATAACAGACAATTTATAATTATATTATATTTCATCACTGAAAATAGATGCCTTTTGCTTTGAGGCTGTGGCCACGTTATTTTTCTGTCCGACACCAATCTTCGTTGGTTTCCTGTGAGGTGTTTTGGATCCCCATCTCTTGCTATGAACTGACAAAACAGCAGAATCCCCTTGACAATCTTGATTTCTCAAGGGAAATGGGAGAACACTATACACCATCCAAGATATTAAAATATTGTCAAGGCCGAACACTGATGAATACTCTGAGGAGATGGCCTGTGAGGCGCCGCCTTTCAACTTTTCCTCCTTAGTATGGTGGTCAGTAACATGCGGGAGACTGCGGAGGCGGTCATTTTTTTAATTGGGAACTGATATGCTTTTACTCAATTCGGGAACCTCACAAGCCAAATTTGTAGTATTTTGCACGAATTGCAAGAGATGTTTGCATATCGACGGTTGAAGTGGAAGCTCGAATTGCGTTTGCTAGAGAACAGTTTGCCAAGCCTTCGATAGCTCAGTTGGTAGAGCAGAGGACTGTAGTGGTAAAACAGGCATCCTTAGGTCGCTGGTTCAAATCCAGATTGAAGGACTTTTGCCAAATGCAAATTTTATTGAATACTTGGAAAGTAAAATACTTGGAAAATAAAATAACAGACAATTTATAATTATATTATATTTCATCACTGAAAATAGATGCCTTTTGCTTTGAGGCTGTGGCCACGTTATGTTTCTGTCCAACACCAATCTTCATTGGTTTCCTGTGAGGTGTTTTGGATCCCCATCTCTTGCTATGAACTGGCAAAACAGCAGAATCCCCTTGACAATCTTGATTTCTCAAGGGAAATGAGAGAACACTATACACCATCCAAGATATTAAAATATTGTCAAGGCCCAACACGGCTGAATACTCAGAGGAGATGGCCTGTGAGGCGCCGCCTTTCGACTTTTCCCCCTTAGTATGGTGGTCAGTAAAATGCGGGAGACTGCGGAGGGGGTCATTTTTTTAATTGGGAACTGATGTGCTTTTACTCAATTCGGGAACCTCTCAAGCCAAATTTGTTGTATTTTGCACGAATTGCAAGAGATGTTTACAAGTCGACGGTTGAAGTGGAAGCTCGTATTGAGTTTGCTAGAGAGTGATTTGCCAAGACTTCGATAGCTCAGTTGGTAGAGCCGAGGACTGTAGTGGTAAAACAGGCATCCTTAGGTCGCTGGTTCAAATCCGGCTCGAAGGACTTTTGCCAAATGCACATTTTATTGAATACTTGGAAAGTAAAATACTTGGAAAATGACATAACAGACAATTTATAATTATATTATATTTCATCACTGAAAATAGATGCCTTTTGCTTTGAGGCTGTGGCCACATTATTTTTCTGTCCAACACCAATCTTCTTTGGTTTCCTGTGAGGTATTTTGGATCCCCATCTCTTGCTATGAACTGACAAAACAGCAGAATCCCCTTGACAATCTTGATTTCTCAAGGGAAATGGGAGAACACTATACACCATCCAAGATATTAAAATATTGTCAAGGCCGAACACTGATGAATACTCTGAGGAGATGGCCTGTGAGGCGCCGCCTTTCAACTTTTCCTCCTTAGTATGGTGGTCAGTAACATGCGGGAGACCGCGGAGGGGGTCATTTTTTTAATTGTGAACTGATGTGCTTTTACTCAATTCGGGAACCTCACAAGCCAAATTTGTAGTATTTTGCACGAATTGCAAGAGATGTTTGAATGTCGACGGTTGAAGTGGACGCTCGTATTGAGCTTGCTAGAGACTGATTTGCCAAGCCTTCGATAGCTCAGTTGGTAGAGCGGAGGACTGTAGTGGTAAAACAAGCATCCTTCGGTCGCTGGTTCAAACCCGGCTCGAAGGACTTTTGCCAAATGCACATTTTATTGAATACTTGGAAAGTAAAATACTTGGAAAGTAAAATAACAGACAATTTATAATTATATTATATTTCATCACTGAAAATAGATGCCTTTTGCTTTGAGGCTGTGGCCACGTTATTTTTCTGTCCGACACCAATCTTCGTTGGTTTCCTGTGAGGTGTTTTGGATCCCCATCTCTTGCTATGAACTGGCAAAACAGCAGAATCCCCTTGACAATCTTGATTTCTCAAGGGAAATGGGAGAACACTATACACCATCCAAGATATTAAAATATTGTCAAGGCCCAACACGGCTGAATACTCTGAGGAGATGGCCTGTGAGGCGCCGCCTTTCAACTTTTCCCCCTTAGTATGGTGGTCAGTAACATGCGGGAGACTGCGGAGGGGGTCATTTTTTTAATTGGGAACTGATGTGCTTTTACTCAATTCGGGAACCTCACAAGCCAAATTTGTAGTATTTTGCACGAATTGCAAGAGATGTTTGAATGTCGACGGTTGAAGTGGAAGCTCGTATTGAGCTTGCTAGAGACTGCTTTGCCAAGCCTTTGATAGCTCAGTTGGTAGAGCGGAGGACTGTAGTGGTAAAACAGGCATCCTTAGGTCGCTGGTTCAAATCCAGATTGAAGGACTTTTGCCAAATGCAAATTTTATTGAATACTTGGAAAGTAAAATACTTGGAAAATAAAATAACAGACAATTCATAATTATATTATATTTCATCACTGAAAATAGATGCCTTTTGCTTTGAGGCTGTGGCCACGTTATGTTTCTGTCCAACACCAATCTTCATTGGTTTCCTGTGAGGTGTTTTGGATCCCCATCTCTTGCTATGAACTGGCAAAACAGCAGAATCCCCTTGACAATTTTGATTTCTCAAGGGAAATGAGAGAACACTATACACCATCCAAGATATTAAAATATTGTCAAGGCCCAACACGGCTGAATACTCCGAGGAGATGGCCTGTGAGGCGCCGCCTTTCAACTTTTCCCCCTTAGTATGGTGGTCAGTAACATGCGGGAGACTGCGGAGGGGGTCATTTTTTTAATTGGGAACTGATGTGCTTTTACTGAATTCGGGAACCTCACAAGCCAAATTTGTAGTATTTTGCACGAATTGCAAGAGATGTTTACAAGTCGACGGTTGAAGTGGAAGCTCGTATTGAGTTTGATAGAGAATGATTTGCCAAGCCTTCGATATCTCGTCGCTGGTTCAAATCCGGCTCAAAGGACTTTTGCCAAATGCACATTTTATTGAATACTTGGAAAGTAAAATACTTGTAAAGTAAAATAACAGACAATTTAAAATTATATTATATTTCATCACTGAAAATAGATGCCTTTTGCTTTGAGGCTGTGGCCACGTTATTTTTCTGTCCAACACGAATCTTCATTGGTTTCCTGTGAGGTGTTTTGGATCCCCATCTCTTGCTATGAACTGGCAAAACAGCAGAATCCCCTTGACAATCTTGATTTTTCAAGGGAAATGAGAGAACACTGTACACCATCCAAGATATTAAAATATTGTCAAGGCCCAACACGGCTGAATACTCTGAGGAGATGGCCTGTGAGGCGCCGCCTTTCAACTTTTCCCCCTTAGTATGGTGGTCAGTAACATGCGGGAGACTGCGGAGGGGGTCATTTTTTTAATTGGGAACTGATGTGCTTTTACTAAATTCGGGAACCTCACAAGCCAAATTTGTAGTATTTTGCACGAATTGCAAGATATGTTTACAAGTCGACGGTTGAAGTGGAAGCTCGTATTGAGTTTGCTAGAGAATGATTTGCCAAGCCTTCGATAGCTCAGTTGGTAGAGCGGAGGACTGTAGTGGTAAAACAGGCATCCTTAGGTCGCTGGTTCAAATCCGGCTCGAAGGACCATTGCCAAATGCACATTTTATTGAATACTTGGAAAGTAAAATACTTGGAAAGTAAAATAACAGACAATTTATAATTATATTATATTTCATCACTGAAAATAGATGCCTTTTGCTTTGAGGCTGTGGCCACATTATTTTTCTGTCCGACACCAATCTTCGTTGGTTTCCTGTGAGGTATTTTGGATCCCCATCTCTTGCTATGAACTGACAAAACAGCAGAATCCCCTTGACAATCTTGATTTCTCAAGGGAAATGGGAGAACACTATACACCATCCAAGATATTAAAATATTGTCAAGGCCGAACACTGATGAATACTCTGAGGAGATGGCCTGCGAGGCGCCGCCTTTCAACTTTTCCTCCTTAGTATGGTGGTCAGTAACATGCGGGAGACCGCGGAGGGGGTCATTTTTTTAATTGTGAACTGATGTGCTTTTACTCAATTCGGGAACCTCACAAGCCAAATTTGTAGTATTTTGCACGAATTGCAAGAGATGTTTGAATGTCGACGGTTGAAGTGGACGCTCGTATTGAGCTTGCTAGAGACTGATTTGCCAAGCCTTCGATAGCTCAGTTGGTAGAGCGGAGGACTGTAGTGGTAAAACAAGCATCCTTCGGTCACTGGTTCAAACCTGGCTCGAAGGACTTTTGCCAAATGCACATTTTATTGAATACTTGGAAAGTAAAATACTTGGAAAGTAAAATAACAGACAATTTATAATTATATTATATTTCATCACTGAAAATAGATGCCTTTTGCTTTGAGGCTGTGGCCACGTTATTTTTCTGTCCGACACCAATCTTCGTTGGTTTCCTGTGAGGTGTTTTGGATCCCCATCTCTTGCTATGAACTGACAAAACAGCAGAATCCCCTTGACAATCTTGATTTCTCAAGGGAAATGGGAGAACACTATACACCATCCAAGATATTAAAATATTGTCAAGGCCGAACACTGATGAATACTCTGAGGAGATGGCCTGTGAGGCGCCGCCTTTCAACTTTTCCTCCTTAGTATGGTGGTCAGTAACATGCGGGAGACTGCGGAGGCGGTCATTTTTTTAATTGGGAACTGATATGCTTTTACTCAATTCGGGAACCTCACAAGCCAAATTTGTAGTATTTTGCACGAATTGCAAGAGATGTTTGCATATCGACGGTTGAAGTGGAAGCTCGAATTGCGCTTGCTAGAGAACGGTTTGCCAAGCCTTCGATAGCTCAGTTGGTAGAGCAGAGGACTGTAGTGGTAAAACAGGCATCCTTAGGTCGCTGGTTCAAATCCAGATTGAAGGACTTTTGCCAAATGCAAATTTTATTGAATACTTGGAAAGTAAAATACTTGGAAAATAAAATAACAGACAATTTATAATTATATTATATTTCATCACTGAAAATAGATGCCTTTTGCTTTGAGGCTGTGGCCACGTTATGTTTCTGTCCAACACCAATCTTCATTGGTTTCCTGTGAGGTGTTTTGGATCCCCATCTCTTGCTATGAACTGGCAAAACAGCAGAATCCCCTTGACAATCTTGATTTCTCAAGGGAAATGAGAGAACACTATACACCATCCAAGATATTAAAATATTGTCAAGGCCCAACACGGCTGAATACTCAGAGGAGATGGCCTGTGAGGCGCCGCCTTTCGACTTTTCCCCCTTAGTATGGTGGTCAGTAAAATGCGGGAGACTGCGGAGGGGGTCATTTTTTTAATTGGGAACTGATGTGCTTTTACTCAATTCGGGAACCTCTCAAGCCAAATTTGTAGTATTTTGCACGAATTGCAAGAGATGTTTACAAGTCGACGGTTGAAGTGGAAGCTCGTATTGAGTTTGCTAGAGAATGATTTGCCAAGACTTCGATAGCTCAGTTGGTAGAGCCGAGGACTGTAGTGGTAAAACAGGCATCCTTAGGTCGCTGGTTCAAATCCGGCTCGAAGGACTTTTGCCAAATGCACATTTTATTGAATACTTGGAAAGTAAAATACTTGGAAAATGACATAACAGACAATTTATAATTATATTATATTTCATCACTGAAAATAGATGCCTTTTGCTTTGAGGCTGTGGCCACATTATTTTTCTGTCCAACACCAATCTTCTTTGGTTTCCTGTGAGGTATTTTGGATCCCCATCTCTTGCTATGAACTGACAAAACAGCAGAATCCCCTTGACAATCTTGATTTCTCAAGGGAAATGGGAGAACACTATACACCATCCAAGATATTAAAATATTGTCAAGGCCGAACACTGATGAATACTCTGAGGAGATGGCCTGTGAGGCGCCGCCTTTCAACTTTTCCTCCTTAGTATGGTGGTCAGTAACATGCGGGAGACTGCGGAGGCGGTCATTTTTTTAATTGGGAACTGATATGCTTTTACTCAATTCGGGAACCTCACAAGCCAAATTTGTAGTATTTTGCACGAATTGCAAGAGATGTTTGCATATCGACGGTTGAAGTGGAAGCTCGAATTGAGCTTGCTAGAGAACGGTTTGCCAAGCCTTCGATAGCTCAGTTGGTAGAGCAGAGGGCTATAGTGGTAAAACAGGCATCCTTAGGTCGCTGGTTCAAATCCAGATTGAAGGACTTTTGCCAAATGCAAATTTTATTGAATACTTGGAAAGTAAAATACTTGGAAAATAAAATAACAGACAATTTATAATTATATTATATTTCATCACTGAAAATAGATGCCTTTTGCTTTGAGGCTGTGGCCACGTTATGTTTCTGTCCAACACCAATCTTCATTGGTTTCCTGTGAGGTGTTTTGGATCCCCATCTCTTGCTATGAACTGGCAAAACAGCAGAATCCCCTTGACAATCTTGATTTCTCAAGGGAAATGAGAGAACACTATACACCATCCAAGATATTAAAATATTGTCAAGGCCCAACACGGCTGAATACTCAGAGGAGATGGCCTGTGAGGCGCCGCCTTTCGACTTTTCCCCCTTAGTATGGTGGTCAGTAACATGCGGGAGACTGCGGAGGGGGTCATTTTTTTAATTGGGAACTGATGTGCTTTTACTCAATTCGGGAACCATTCAAGCCAAATTTGTAGTATTTTGCACAAATTGCAAGAGATGTTTACAAGTCGACGGTTGAAGTGGAAGCTCGTATTGAGTTTGCTAGAGAATGATTTGCCAAGACTTCGATAGCTCAGTTGGTAGAGCCGAGGACTGTAGTGGTAAAACAGGCATCCTTAGGTCGCTGGTTCAAATCCGGCTCGAAGGACTTTTGCCAAATGCACATTTTATTGAATACTTGGAAAGTAAAATACTTGGAAAGTAAAATAACAGACAATTTATAATTATATTATATTTCATCACTGAAAATAGATGCCTTTTGCTTTGAGGCTGTGGCCACGTTATTTTTCTGTCCGACACCAATCTTCGTTGGTTTCCTGTGAGGTATTTTGGATCCCCATCTCTTGCTATGAACTGACAAAACAGCAGAATCCCCTTGACAATCTTGATTTCTCAAGGGAAATGGGAGAACACTATACACCATCCAAGATATTAAAATATTGTCAAGGCCGAACACTGATGAATACTCTGAGGAGATGGCCTGTGAGGCGCCGCCTTTCAACTTTTCCTCCTTAGTATGGTGGTCAGTAACATGCGGGAGACCGCGGAGGGGGTCATTTTTTTAATTGTGAACTGATGTGCTTTTACTCAATTCGGGAACCTCACAAGCCAAATTTGTAGTATTTTGCACGAATTGCAAGAGATGTTTGAATGTCGACGGTTGAAGTGGACGCTCGTATTGAGCTTGCTAGAGACTGATTTGCCAAGCCTTCGATAGCTCAGTTGGTAGAGCGGAGGACTGTAGTGGTAAAACAAGCATCCTTCGGTCGCTGGTTCAAACCCGGCTCGAAGGACTTTTGCCAAATGCACATTTTATTGAATACTTGGAAAGTAAAATACTTGGAAAGTAAAATAACAGACAATTTATAATTATATTATATTTCATCACTGAAAATAGATGCCTTTTGCTTTGAGGCTGTGGCCACGTTATTTTTCTGTCCGACACCAATCTTCGTTGGTTTCCTGTGAGGTGTTTTGGATCCCCATCTCTTGCTATGAACTGACAAAACAGCAGAATCCCCTTGACAATCTTGATTTCTCAAGGGAAATGGGAGAACACTATACACCATCCAAGATATTAAAATATTGTCAAGGCCGAACACTGATGAATACTCTGAGGAGATGGCCTGTGAGGCGCCGCCTTTCAACTTTTCCTCCTTAGTATGGTGGTCAGTAACATGCGGGAGACTGCGGAGGCGGTCATTTTTTTAATTGGGAACTGATATGCTTTTACTCAATTCGGGAACCTCACAAGCCAAATTTGTAGTATTTTGCACGAATTGCAAGAGATGTTTGCATATCGACGGTTGAAGTGGAAGCTCGAATTGAGCTTGCTAGAGAACGGTTTGCCAAGCCTTCGATAGCTCAGTTGGTAGAGCAGAGGGCTATAGTGGTAAAACAGGCATCCTTAGGTCGCTGGTTCAAATCCAGATTGAAGGACTTTTGCCAAATGCAAATTTTATTGAATACTTGGAAAGTAAAATACTTGGAAAATAAAATAACAGACAATTTATAATTATATTATATTTCATCACTGAAAATAGATGCCTTTTGCTTTGAGGCTGTGGCCACGTTATGTTTCTGTCCAACACCAATCTTCATTGGTTTCCTGTGAGGTGTTTTGGATCCCCATCTCTTGCTATGAACTGGCAAAACAGCAGAATCCCCTTGACAATCTTGATTTCTCAAGGGAAATGAGAGAACACTATACACCATCCAAGATATTAAAATATTGTCAAGGCCCAACACGGCTGAATACTCAGAGGAGATGGCCTGTGAGGCGCCGCCTTTCGACTTTTCCCCCTTAGTATGGTGGTCAGTAACATGCGGGAGACTGCGGAGGGGGTCATTTTTTTAATTGGGAACTGATGTGCTTTTACTCAATTCGGGAACCATTCAAGCCAAATTTGTAGTATTTTGCACAAATTGCAAGAGATGTTTACAAGTCGACGGTTGAAGTGGAAGCTCGTATTGAGTTTGCTAGAGAATGATTTGCCAAGACTTCGATAGCTCAGTTGGTAGAGCCGAGGACTGTAGTGGTAAAACAGGCATCCTTAGGTCGCTGGTTCAAATCCGGCTCGAAGGACTTTTGCCAAATGCACATTTTATTGAATACTTGGAAAGTAAAATACTTGGAAAGTAAAATAACAGACAATTTATAATTATATTATATTTCATCACTGAAAATAGATGCCTTTTGCTTTGAGGCTGTGGCCACGTTATTTTTCTGTCCGACACCAATCTTCGTTGGTTTCCTGTGAGGTATTTTGGATCCCCATCTCTTGCTATGAACTGACAAAACAGCAGAATCCCCTTGACAATCTTGATTTCTCAAGGGAAATGGGAGAACACTATACACCATCCAAGATATTAAAATATTGTCAAGGCCGAACACTGATGAATACTCTCAGGAGATGGCCTGTGAGGCGCCGCCTTTCAACTTTTCCCCCTTAGTATGGTGGTCAGTAACATGCGGGAGACTGCGGAGGGGGTCATTTTTTTAATTGGGAACTGATGTGCTTTTACTCAATTCGGGAACCTCACAAGCCAAATTTGTAGTATTTTGCACGAATTGCAAGAGATGTTTGCATGTCGACGGTTGAAGTGGAAGCTCGTATTGAGTTTGCTAGAGTTGTTTTGCCAAGCCTTCGATAGCTCAGTTGGTAGAGGGGAGGACTGTAGTGGTAAAACAGGCATCCTTAGGTGGCTGGTTCAAATCCGGCTCAAAGGACTTTTGCCAAATGCACATTTTATTGAATACTTGGAAAGTAAAATACTTGGAAAGTAAAATAACAGACAATTTATAATTATATTATATTTCATCACTGAAAATAGATGCCTTTTGCTTTGAGGCTGTGGCCACGTTATTTTTCTGTCCAACACGAATCTTCATTGGTTTCCTGTCAGGTGTTTTGGATCCCCATCTCTTGCTATGAACTGGCAAAACAGCAGAATCCCCTTGACAATCTTGATTTCTCAAGGGAAATGAGAGAACACTATACACCATCCAAGATATTAAAATATTGTCAAGGCCCAACAAGGCTGAATACTCTGAGGAGATGGCCTGTGAGGCGCCGCCTTTCAACTTTTCCCCCTTAGCATGGTGGTCATTAACATGCGGGAGACTGCGGAGGGGGTCATTTTTTTAATTGGGAACTGATGTGCTTTTACTCAATTCGGGAACCTCACAAGCCAAATTTGTAGTATTTTGCACGAATTGCAAGAGATGTTTACAAGTCGACGGTTGAAGTGGAAGCTCGTATTGAGTCTGCTAGAGAATGATTTGCCAAGCCTTCGAAAGCTCAGTTGGTAGAGCTGCGGACTGTAGTGGTAAAACAGGCATCCTTAGGTCGCTGGTTCAAATCCGGCTCGAAGGACTTTTGCCAAATGCAAATTTTATTGAATACTTGGAAAGTAAAATACTTGGAAAATAAAATAACAGACAATTTATAATTATATTATATTTCATCACTGAAAATAGATGCCTTTTGCTTTGAGGCTGTGGCCACGTTATGTTTCTGTCCAACACCAATCTTCATTGGTTTCCTGTGAGGTGTTTCGGATCCCCATCTCTTGCTATGAACTGGCAAAACAGCAGAATCCCCTTGACAATCTTGATTTCTCAAGGGAAATGAGAGAACAGTATACACCATCCAAGATATTAAAATATTGTCAAGAACCAACACGGCTGAATACTCTGAGGAGATGGCCTGTGAGGCGCCGCTTTTCAACTTTTCCCCCTTAGTATGGTGGTCAGTAACATGCGGGAGACTGCGGAGGGGGTCATTTTTTTAATTGGGAACTGATGTGCTTTTACTCAATTCGGGAACCTCACAAGCCAAATTTGTAGTATTTTGCACAAATTGCAAGAGATGTTTACAAGTCGACGGTTGAAGTGGAAGCTCGTATTGAGTTTGCTAGAGTTGATTTGCCAAGCCTTCGATAGCTCAGTTGGTAGAGCGGAGGACTGTAGTGGTAAAACAGGCATCCTTAGGTCGCTGGTTCAAATCCGGCTCGAAGGACTCTTGCCAAATGCACATTTTATTGAATACTTGGAAAGTAAAATACTTGGAAAGTAAAATAACAGACAATTTATAATTATATTATATTTCATCACTGAAAATAGATGCCTTTTGCTTTGAGGCTGTGGCCACGTTATTTTTCTGTCCAACACGAATCTTCATTGGTTTCCTGTCTTGTGTTTTGGATCCCCATCTCTTGCTATGAACTGGCAAAACAGCAGAATCCCCTTGACAATCTTGATTTCTCAAGGGAAATGAGAGAACACTATACACCATCCAAGATATTAAAATATTGTCAAGGCCCAACACGGCTGAATACTCTGAGGAGATGGCCTGTGAGGCGCCGCCTTTCAACTTTTCCCCCTTAGTATGGTGGTCATTAACATGCGGGAGACTGCGGAGGGGGTCATTTTTTTAATTGGGAACTGATGTGCTTTTACTCAATTCGGGAACCTCACAAGCCAAATTTGTAGTATTTTGCACGAATTGCAAGAGATGTTTACTAGTCGACGGTTGAAGTGGAAGCTCGTATTGAGTTTGCTAAAGAATGATTTGCCAAGCCTTCGATAGCTCAGTTGGTAGAGCGGAGGACTGTAGTGGTAAAACAGGCATCCTTAGCTCGCTGGTTCAAATCCGGCTCGAAGGACTTTTGCCAAATGCAAATTTTATTGAATACTTGGAAAGTAAAATACTTGGAAAGTAAAATAACAGACAATTTATAATTATATTATATTTCATCACTGAAAATAGATGCCTGTTGCTTTGAGGCTGTGGCCACGTTATGTTTCTGTCCAACACGAATCTTCATTGGTTTCATGTGAGGTGTTTTGGATCCCCATCTCTTGCTATGAACTGGCAAAACAGCAGAATCCCCTTGACAATCTTGATTTCTCAAGGGAAATGAGAGAACACTATACACCATCCAAGATATTAAAATATTGTCAAGGCCCAACACGGCTGAATACTCTGAGGAGATGGCCTGTGAGGCGCCGCCTTTCAACTTTTCCCCCTTAGTATGGTGGTCAGTAACATGCGGGAGACTGCGGAGGGGGTCATTTTTTTAATTGTGAACTGATGTGCTTTTACTCAATTCGGGAACCTCACAAGCCAAATTTGTAGTATTTTGCACGAATTGCAAGAGATGTTTACAAGTCGACGGTTGAAGTGGAAGCTCGTATTGAGTTTGCTAGAGAATGATTTGCCAAGCCTTCGATAGCTCAGTTGGTAGAGCGGAGGACTGTAGTGGTAAAACAGGCATCCTTAGGTCGCTGGTTCAAATCCGGCTCGACGGACTTTTTCCAAATGCAAATTTTATTGAATACTTGGAAAGTAAAATACTTGGAAAGTAAAATAACAGACAATTTATAATTATATTATATTTCATCACTGAAAATAGATGCCTTTTGCTTTGAGGCTGTGGCCACGTTATTTTTCTGTCCGACACCAATCTTCGTTGGTTTCCTGTGAGGTGTTTTGGATCCCCATCTCTTGCTATGAACTGACAAAACAGCAGAATCCCCTTGACAATCTTGATTTCTCAAGGGAAATGGGAGAACACCATACACCATCCAAGATATTAAAATATTGTCAAGGCCGAACACTGATGAATACTCTGAGGAGATGGCCTGTGAGGTGCAGCCTTTCAACTTTTCCTCCTTAGTATGGTGGTCAGTAACATGCGGGAGACTGCGAAGGCGGTCATTTTTTTAATTGGGAACTGATGTGCTTTTACTCAATTCGGGAACCTCACAAGCCAAATTTGTAGTATTTTGCAAAAATTGCAAGAGATGTTTACAAGTCGACGGTTGAAGTGGAAGCTCCTATTGAGTTTGCTAGAGAAAGGTTTGCCATGCCTTCGATAGCTCAGTTGGTAGAGCAAGGACTGTAGTGGTTAAACAGGCATCCTTAGGTCGCTGGTTCAAATCCGGCTCGAAGGACTTTTGCCAAATGCACATTTTATTGAATACTTGGAAAGTAAAATACTTGGAAAATAACATAACAGACAATTTATAATTATATTATATTTCATCACTGAAAATAGATGCCTTTTGCTTTGAGGCTGTGGCCACATTATTTTTCTGTCCAACATCAATCTTCTTTGGTTTCCTGTGAGGTGTTTTGGATCCCCATCTCTTGCTATGAACTGGCAAAACAGCAGAATCCCCTTGACAATCTTGATTTCTCAAGGGAAATGAGAGAACACTATACACCATCCAAGATATTAAAATATTGTCAAGGCCCAACACGGCTGAATGCTCTGAGGAGATGGCCTGTGAGGCGCCGCCTTCAACTTTTCCCCCTTAGTATGGTGGTCAGTAACATGCGGGAGAATGCGGAGGGGGTCATTTTTTTAATTGGGAACTGATGTGCTTTTACTCAATTCGGGAACCTCTCAAGCCAAATTTGTAGTATTTTGCACGAATTGCAAGAGATGTTTACAAGTCGACGGTTGAAGTGGAAGCTCGTATTGAGTTTGCTAGAGAATGATTTGCCAAGACTTCGATAGCTCAGTTGGTAGAGCCGAGGACTGTAGTGGTAAAACAGGCATCCTTAGGTCGCTGGTTCAAATCCGGCTCGAAGGACTTTTGCCAAATGCACATTTTATTGAATACTTGGAAAGTAAAATACTTGGAAAATGACATAACAGACAATTTATAATTATATTATATTTCATCACTGAAAATAGATGCCTTTTGCTTTGAGGCTGTGGCCACATTATTTTTCTGTCCAACACCAATCTTCTTTGGTTTCCTGTGAGGTATTTTGGATCCCCATCTCTTGCTATGAACTGACAAAACAGCAGAATCCCCTTGACAATCTTGATTTCTCAAGGGAAATGGGAGAACACTATACACCATCCAAGATATTAAAATATTGTCAAGGCCGAACACTGATGAATACTCTGAGGAGATGGCCTGTGAGGCGCCGCCTTTCAACTTTTCCTCCTTAGTATGGTGGTCAGTAACATGCGGGAGACCGCGGAGGGGGTCATTTTTTTAATTGTGAACTGATGTGCTTTTACTCAATTCGGGAACCTCACAAGCCAAATTTGTAGTATTTTGCACGAATTGCAAGAGATGTTTGAATGTCGACGGTTGAAGTGGACGCTCGTATTGAGCTTGCTAGAGACGGATTTGCCAAGCCTTCGATAGCTCAGTTGGTAGAGCGGAGGACTGTAGTGGTAAAACAAGCATCCTTCGGTCGCTGGTTCAAACCCGGCTCGAAGGACTTTTGCCAAATGCACATTTTATTGAATACTTGGAAAGTAAAATACTTGGAAAGTAAAATAACAGACAATTTATAATTATATTATATTTCATCACTGAAAATAGATGCCTTTTGCTTTGAGGCTGTGACCACGTTATTTTTCTGTCCAACACAAATCTTCATTGGTTTCCTGTGAGGTGTTTTGGATCCCCATCTCTTGCTATGAACTGGCAAAACAGCAGAATCCCCTTGACAATCTTGATTTCTCAAGGGAAATGAGAGAACACTATACACCATCCAAGATATTAAAATATTGTCAAGGCCCAACGCGGCTGAATACTCTGAGGAGATGGCCTGTGAGGTGCCGCCTTTCAACTTTTCCCCCTTAGTATGGTGGTCAGTAACATGCGGGAGACTGCGGAGGGGGCATTTTTTTAATTGGGAACTGATGTGCTTTTACTCAATTCGGGAACCTCACAAGCCAAATTTGTAGTATTTTGCACAAATTGCAAGAGATGTTTACAAGTCGACGGTTGAAGTGGAAGCTCGTATTGAGTTTGCTAGAGTTGATTTGCCAAGCCTTCGATAGCTCAGTTGGTAGAGCGGAGGACTGTAGTGGTAAAACAGGCATCCTTAGGTCGCTGGTTCAAATCCGGCTCGAAGGACTTTTGCCAAATGCAAATTTTATTGAATACTTGGAAAGTAAAATACTTGGAAAGTAAAATAACAGACAATTTATAATTATATTATATTTCATCACTGAAAATAGATGCCTGTTGCTTTGAGGCTGTGGCCACGTTATGTTTCTGTCCAACACGAATCTTCATTGGTTTCATGTGAGGTGTTTTGGATCCCCATCTCTTGCTATGAACTGGCAAAACAGCAGAATCCCCTTGACAATCTTGATTTCTCAAGGGAAATGAGAGAACACTATACACCATCCAAGATATTAAAATATTGTCAAGGCCCAACACGGCTGAATACTCTGAGGAGATGGCCTGTGAGGCGCCGCCTTTCAACTTTTCCTCCTTAGTATGGTGGTCAGTAACATGCGGGAGACTGCGGAGGCGGTCATTTTTTTAATTGGGAACTGATATGCTTTTACTCAATTCGGGAACCTCACAAGCCAAATTTGTAGTATTTTGCACGAATTGCAAGAGATGTTTGCATATCGACGGTTGAAGTGGAAGCTCGAATTGAGCTTGCTAGAGAACGGTTTGCCAAGCCTTCGATAGCTCAGTTGGTAGAGCAGAGGGCTATAGTGGTAAAACAGGCATCCTTAGGTCGCTGGTTCAAATCCGGCTCGACGGACTTTTTCCAAATGCAAATTTTATTGAATACTTGGAAAGTAAAATACTTGGAAAGTAAAATAACAGACAATTTATAATTATATTATATTTCATCACTGAAAATAGATGCCTTTTGCTTTGAGGCTGTGGCCACATTATTTTTCTGTCCAACATCAATCTTCTTTGGTTTCCTGTGAGGTGTTTTGGATCCCCATCTCTTGCTATGAACTGGCAAAACAGCAGAATCCCCTTGACAATCTTGATTTCTCAAGGGAAATGAGAGAACACTATACACCATCCAAGATATTAAAATATTGTCAAGGCCCAACTCGGCTGAATGCTCTGAGGAGATGGCCTGTGAGGCGCCGCCTTTCAACTTTTCCCCCTTAGTATGGTGGTCAGTAACATGCGGGAGAATGCGGAGGGGGTCATTTTTTTAATTGTGAACTGATGTGCTTTTACTCAATTCGGGAACCTCACAAGCCAAATTTGTAGTATTTTGCACGAATTGCAAGAGATGTTTGAATGTCGACGGTTGAAGTTGAAGCTCTAATTGAGCTTGCTAGAGACTGATAGGCCAAGCCTTAGATAGCTCAGTTGGTAGAGCAGAGGACTGTAGTGGTAAAACAGGCATCCTTAGGTCGCTGGTTCAAATCCGGCTCGAAGGACTTTTGCCAAATGCAAATTTTATTGAATACTTGGAAAGTAAAATACTTGGAAAGTAAAATAACAGACAATTTATAATTATATTATATTTCATCACTGAAAATAGATGCCTGTTGCTTTGAGGCTGTGGCCACGTTATGTTTCTGTCCAACACGAATCTTCATTGGTTTCATGTGAGGTGTTTTGGATCCCCATCTCTTGCTATGAACTGGCAAAACAGCAGAATCCCCTTGACAATCTTGATTTCTCAAGGGAAATGAGAGAACACTATACACCATCCAAGATATTAAAATATTGTCAAGGCCCAACACGGCTGAATACTCTGAGGAGATGGCCTGTGAGGCGCCGCCTTTCAACTTTTCCCCCTTAGTATGGTGGTCAGTAACATGCGGGAGACTGCGGAGGGGGTCATTTTTTTAATTGTGAACTGATGTGCTTTTACTCAATTCGGGAACCTCACAAGCCAAATTTGTAGTATTTTGCACAAATTGCAAGAGATGTTTACAAGTCGACGGTTGAAGTGGAAGCTCGTATTGAGTTTGCTAGAGTTGATTTGCCAAGCCTTCGATAGCTCAGTTGGTAGAGCGGAGGACTGTAGTGGTTAAACAGGCATCCTTAGGTCGCTGGTTCAAATCCGGCTCGAAGGACTTTTGCCAAATGCACATTTTATTGAATACTTGGAAAGTAAAATACTTGGAAAATAACATAACAGACAATTTATAATTATATTATATTTCATCACTGAAAATAGATGCCTTTTGCTTTGAGGCTGTGGCCACATTATTTTTCTGTCCAACATCAATCTTCTTTGGTTTCCTGTGAGGTGTTTTGGATCCCCATCTCTTGCTATGAACTGGCAAAACAGCAGAATCCCCTTGACAATCTTGATTTCTCAAGGGAAATGAGAGAACACTATACACCATCCAAGATATTAAAATATTGTCAAGGCCCAACTCGGCTGAATGCTCTGAGGAGATGGCCTGTGAGGCGCCGCCTTTCAACTTTTCCCCCTTAGTATGGTGGTCAGTAACATGCGGGAGAATGCGGAGGGGGTCATTTTTTTAATTGTGAACTGATGTGCTTTTACTCAATTCGGGAACCTCACAAGCCAAATTTGTAGTATTTTGCACGAATTGCAAGAGATGTTTGAATGTCGACGGTTGAAGTTGAAGCTCTAATTGAGCTTGCTAGAGACTGATAGGCCAAGCCTTAGATAGCTCAGTTGGTAGAGCAGAGGACTGTAGTGGTAAAACAGGCATCCTTAGGTCGCTGGTTCAAATCCGGCTCGACGGACTTTTTCCAAATGCAAATTTTATTGAATACTTGGAAAGTAAAATACTTGGAAAGTAAAATAACAGACAATTTATAATTATATTATATTTCATCACTGAAAATAGATGCCTTTTGCTTTGAGGCTGTGGCCACGTTATTTTTCTGTCCGACACCAATCTTCGTTGGTTTCCTGTGAGGTGTTTTGGATCCCCATCTCTTGCTATGAACTGACAAAACAGCAGAATCCCCTTGACAATCTTGATTTCTCAAGGGAAATGGGAGAACACCATACACCATCCAAGATATTAAAATATTGTCAAGGCCGAACACTGATGAATACTCTGAGGAGATGGCCTGTGAGGCGCAGCCTTTCAACTTTTCCTCCTTAGTATGGTGGTCAGTAACATGCGGGAGACTGCGGAGGGGGTCATTTTTTTAATTGGGAACTGATGTGCTTTTACTCAATTCGGGAACCTCACAAGCCAAATTTGTAGTATTTTGCAAGAATTGCAAGAGATGTTTACAAGTCGACGGTTGATGTGGAAGCTCGTATTGAGTTTGCTAGAGAATGATTTGCCAAGCCTTCGATAGCTCAGTTGGTAGAGCGGAGGACTGTATTGGTACAACAGGCATCCTTAGGTCGCTGGTTCAAATCCAGCTCGAAGGACTTTTGCCAAATGCAAATTTTATTGAATACTTGGAAAGTAAAATACTTGGAAAGTAAAATAACAGACAATGTATAATTATATTATATTTCATCACTGAAAATAGATGCCTGTTGCTTTGAGGCTGTGGCCACGTTATGTTTCTGTCCAACACGAATCTTCATTGGTTTCATGTGAGGTGTTTTGGATCCCCATCTCTTGCTATGAACTGGCAAAACAGCAGAATCCCCTTGACAATCTTGATTTCTCAAGGGAAATGAGAGAACACTATACACCATCCATGATATTAAAATATTGTCTAGGCCCAACACGGCATGAATACTCTGAGGAGAAGGCCTGTGAGGCGCCGCCTTTCAACTTTTCCCCCTTAGTATGGTGGTCAGTAACATGCGGGAGACTGCGGAGGGGGTCATTTTTTTAATTGTGAACTGATGTGCTTTTACTCAATTCGGGAACCTCACAAGCCAAATTTGTAGTATTTTGCACGAATTGCAAGAGATGTTTACAAGTCGACGGTTGAAGTGGAAGCTCGTATTGAGTTTGCTAGAGAATGATTTGCCAAGCCTTCGATAGCTCAGTTGGTAGAGCGGAGGACTGTAGTGGTAAAACAGGCATCCTTAGGTCGCTGGTTCAAATCCGGCTCGACGGACTTTTTCCAAATGCAAATTTTATTGAATACTTGGAAAGTAAAATACTTGGAAAGTAAAATAACAGACAATTTATAATTATATTATATTTCATCACTGAAAATAGATGCCTTTTGCTTTGAGGCTGTGGCCACGTTATTTTTCTGTCCGACACCAATCTTCGTTGGTTTCCTGTGAGGTGTTTTGGATCCCCATCTCTTGCTATGAACTGACAAAACAGCAGAATCCCCTTGACAATCTTGATTTCTCAAGGGAAATGGGAGAACACCATACACCATCCAAGATATTAAAATATTGTCAAGGCCGAACACTGATGAATACTCTGAGGAGATGGCCTGTGAGGCGCAGCCTTTCAACTTTTCCTCCTTAGTATGGTGGTCAGTAACATGCGGGAGACTGCGGAGGGGGTCATTTTTTTAATTGGGAACTGATGTGCTTTTACTCAATTCGGGAACCTCACAAGCCAAATTTGTAGTATTTTGCAAGAATTGCAAGAGATGTTTACAAGTCGACGGTTGAAGTGGAAGCTCGTATTGAGTTTGCTAGAGAATGATTTGCCAAGCCTTCGATAGCTCAGTTGGTAGAGCGGAGGACTGTATTGGTACAACAGGCATCCTTAGGTCGCTGGTTCAAATCCGGCTCGAAGGACTTTTGCCAAATGCAAATTTTATTGAATACTTGGAAAGTAAAATACTTGGAAAGTAAAATAACAGACAATGTATAATTATATTATATTTCATCACTGAAAATAGATGCCTGTTGCTTTGAGGCTGTGGCCACGTTATGTTTCTGTCCAACACGAATCTTCATTGGTTTCATGTGAGGTGTTTTGGATCCCCATCTCTTGCTATGAACTGGCAAAACAGCAGAATCCCCTTGACAATCTTGATTTCTCAAGGGAAATGAGAGAACACTATACACCATCCATGATATTAAAATATTGTCTAGGCCCAACACGGCATGAATACTCTGAGGAGAAGGCCTGTGAGGCGCCGCCTTTCAACTTTTCCCCCTTAGTATGGTGGTCAGTAACATGCGGGAGACTGCGGAGGGGGTCATTTTTTTAATTGTGAACTGATGTGCTTTTACTCAATTCGGGAACCTCACAAGCCAAATTTGTAGTATTTTGCACGAATTGCAAGAGATGTTTGAATGTCGACGGTTGAAGTGGAAGCTCGTATTGAGCTTGCTAGAGACTGCTTTGCCAAGCCTTCGATAGCTCAGTTGGTAGAGCGGAGGACTGTAGTGGTAAAACAGGCATCCTTAGGTCGCTGGTTCAAATCAGGCTCGAAGGACTTTTGCCAAATGCACATTTTATTGAATACTTGGAAAGTAAAATACTTGGAAAGTAAAATAACAGACAATTTATAATTATATTATATTTCATCACTGAAAATAGATGCCTTTTGCTTTGAGGCTGTGGCCACGTTATTTTTCTGTCCAACACGAATCTTCATTGGTTTCCTGTCTTGTGTTTTGGATCCCCATCTCTTGCTATGAACTGGCAAAACAGCAGAATCCCCTTGACAATCTTGATTTCTCAAGGGAAATGAGAGAACACTATACACCATCCAAGATATTAAAATATTGTCAAGGCCCAACACGGCTGAATACTCTGAGGAGATGGCCTGTGAGGCGCCGCCTTTCAACTTTTCCCCCTTAGTATGGTGGTCATTAACATGCGGGAGACTGCGGAGGGAGTCATTTTTTTAATTGGGAACTGATGTGCTTTTACTCAATTCGGGAACCTCACAAGCCAAATTTGTAGTATTTTGCACGAATTGCAAGAGATGTTTACTAGTCGACGGTTGAAGTGGAAGCTCGTATTGAGTTTGCTAAAGAATGATTTGCCAAGGCTTCGATAGCTCAGTTGGAGTGGTAAAACAGGCATCCTTAGGTCGCTGGTTCAAATCCGGCTAGAAGGACTTTTGCCAAATGCAAATTTTATTGAATACTTGGAAAGTAAAATACTTGGAAAGTAAAATAACAGACAATTTATAATTATATTATATTTCATCACTGAAAATAGATGCCTTTTGCTTTGAGGCTGTGGCCACGTTATGTTTCTGTCCAACACCAATCTTCACTGGTTTCCTTTGAGGTGTTTTGGATCCCCATCTCTTGCTATGAACTGGCAAAACAGCAGAATCCCCTTGACAATCTTGATTTCTCAAGGGAAATGAGAGAACACTATACACCATCCAAGATATTAAAATATTGTCAAGGCCCAACACGGCTGAATGCTCTGAGGAGATGGCCTGTGAGGCGCCGCCTTTCAACTTTTCCCCCTTAGTATGGTGGTCAGTAACATGCGGGAGAATGCGGAGGGGGTCATTTTTTTAATTGTGAACTGATGTGCTTTTACTCAATTCGGGAACCTCACAAGCCAAATTTGTAGTATTTTGCACGAATTGCAAGAGATGTTTGAATGTCGACGGTTGAAGTTGAAGCTCTAATTGAGCTTGCTAGAGACTGATTTGCCAAGCCTTAGATAGCTCAGTTGGTAGAGCAGAGGACTGTAGTGGTAAAACAGGCATCCTTAGGTCGCTGGTTCAAATCCAGATTGAAGGACTTTTGCCAAATGCAAATTTTATTGAATACTTGGAAAGTAAAATACTTGGAAAATAAAATAACAGACAATTCATAATTATATTATATTTCATCACTGAAAATAGATGCCTTTTGCTTTGAGGCTGTGGCCACGTTATGTTTCTGTCCAACACCAATCTTCATTGGTTTCCTGTGAGGTGTTTTGGATCCCCATCTCTTGCTATGGACTGGCAAAACAGCAGAATCCCCTTGACAATTTTGATTTCTCAAGGGAAATGAGAGAACACTATACACCATCCAAGATATTAAAATATTGTCAAGGCCCAACACGGCTGAATACTCCGAGGAGATGGCCTGTGAGGCGCCGCCTTTCAACTTTTCCCCCTTAGTATGGTGGTCAGTAACATGCGGGAGACTGCGGAGGGGGTCATTTTTTTAATTGGGAACTGATGTGCTTTTACTGAATTCGGGAACCTCACAAGCCAAATTTGTAGTATTTTGCACGAATTGCAAGAGATGTTTACAAGTCGACGGTTGAAGTGGAAGCTCGTATTGAGTTTGATAGAGAATGATTTGCCAAGCCTTCGATAGCTCGTCGCTGGTTCAAATCCGGCTCAAAGGACTTTTGCCAAATGCACATTTTATTGAATACTTGGAAAGTAAAATACTTGTAAAGTAAAATAACAGACAATTTATAATTATATTATATTTCATCACTGAAAATAGATGCCTTTTGCTTTGAGGCTGTGGCCACGTTATTTTTCTGTCCAACACGAATCTTCATTGGTTTCCTGTGAGGTGTTTTGGATCCCCATCTCTTGCTATGAACTGGCAAAACAGCAGAATCCCCTTGACAATCTTGATTTTTCAAGGGAAATGAGAGAACACTGTACACCATCCAAGATATTAAAATATTGTCAAGGCCCAACACGGCTGAATACTCTGAGGAGATGGCCTGCGAGGCGCCGCCTTTCAACTTTTCCTCCTTAGTATGGTGGTCAGTAACATGCGGGAGACCGCGGAGGGGGTCATTTTTTTAATTGTGAACTGATGTGCTTTTACTCAATTCGGGAACCTCACAAGCCAAATTTGTAGTATTTTGCACGAATTGCAAGAGATGTTTGAATGTCGACGGTTGAAGTGGACGCTCGTATTGAGCTTGCTAGAGACTGATTTGCCAAGCCTTCGATAGCTCAGTTGGTAGAGCGGAGGACTGTAGTGGTAAAACAAGCATCCTTCTGTCGCTGGTTCAAACCCGGCTCGAAGGACTTTTGCCAAATGCACATTTTATTGAATACTTGGAAAGTAAAATACTTGGAAAGTAAAATAACAGACAATTTATAATTATATTATATTTCATCACTGAAAATAGATGCCTTTTGCTTTGAGGCTGTGGCCACGTTATTTTTCTGTCCGACACCAATCTTCGTTGGTTTCCTGTGAGGTGTTTTGGATCCCCATCTCTTGCTATGAACTGACAAAACAGCAGAATCCCCTTGACAATCTTGATTTCTCAAGGGAAATGGGAGAACACTATACACCATCCAAGATATTAAAATATTGTCAAGGCCGAACACTGATGAATACTCTGAGGAGATGGCCTGTGAGGCGCCGCCTTTCAACTTTTCCTCCTTAGTATGGTGGTCAGTAACATGCGGGAGACTGAGGAGGCGGTCATTTTTTTAATTGGGAACTGATATGCTTTTACTCAATTCGGGAACCTCACAAGCCAAATTTGTAGTATTTTGCACGAATTGCAAGAGATGTTTGCATATCGACGGTTGAAGTGGAAGCTCGAATTGAGCTTGCTAGAGAAAGGTTTGCCAAGCCTTCGATAGCTCAGTTGGTAGAGCAGAGGACTGTAGTGGTAAAACAGGCATCCTTAGGTCGCTGGTTCAAATCCAGATTGAAGGACTTTTGCCAAATGCAAATTTTATTGAATACTTGGAAAGTAAAATACTTGGAAAATAAAATAACAGACAATTTATAATTATATTATATTTCATCACTGAAAATAGATGCCTTTTGCTTTGAGGCTGTGGCCACGTTATGTTTCTGTCCAACACCAATCTTCATTGGTTTCCTGTGAGGTGTTTTGGATCCCCATCTCTTGCTATGAACTGGCAAAACAGCAGAATCCCCTTGACAATCTTGATTTCTCAAGGGAAATGAGAGAACACTATACACCATCCAAGATATTAAAATATTGTCAAGGCCCAACACGGCTGAATACTCAGAGGAGATGGCCTGTGAGGCGCCGCCTTTCGACTTTTCCCCCTTAGTATGGTGGTCAGTAAAATGCGGGAGACTGCGGAGGGGGTCATTTTTTTAATTGGGAACTGATGTGCTTTTACTCAATTCGGGAACCTCTCAAGCCAAATTTGTAGTATTTTGCACGAATTGCAAGAGATGTTTACAAGTCGACGGTTGAAGTGGAAGCTCGTATTGAGTTTGCTAGAGAATGATTTGCCAAGACTTCGATAGCTCAGTTGGTAGAGCCGAGGACTGTAGTGGTAAAACAGGCATCCTTAGGTCGCTGGTTCAAATCCGGCTCGAAGGACTTTTGCCAAATGCACATTTTATTGAATACTTGGAAAGTAAAATACTTGGAAAGTAAAATAACAGACAATTTATAATTATATTATATTTCATCACTGAAAATAGATGCCTTTTGCTTTGAGGCTGTGGCCACGTTATTTTTCTGTCCGACACCAATCTTCGTTGGTTTCCTGTGAGGTATTTTGGATCCCCATCTCTTGCTATGAACTGACAAAACAGCAGAATCCCCTTGACAATCTTGATTTCTCAAGGGAAATGGGAGAACACTATACACCATCCAAGATATTAAAATATTGTCAAGGCCGAACACTGATGAATACTCTCAGGAGATGGCCTGTGAGGCGCCGCCTTTCAACTTTTCCCCCTTAGTATGGTGGTCAGTAACATGCGGGAGACTGCGGAGGGGGTCATTTTTTTAATTGGGAACTGATGTGCTTTTACTCAATTCGGGAACCTCACAAGCCAAATTTGTAGTATTTTGCACGAATTGCAAGAGATGTTTGAATGTCGACGGTTGAAGTGGAAGCTCGTATTGAGTTTGCTAGAGTTGTTTTGCCAAGCCTTCGATAGCTCAGTTGGTAGAGGGGAGGACTGTAGTGGTAAAACAGGCATCCTTAGGTGGCTGGTTCAAATCCGGCTCAAAGGACTTTTGCCAAATGCACATTTTATTGAATACTTGGAAAGTAAAATACTTGGAAAGTAAAATAACAGACAATTTATAATTATATTATATTTCATCACTGAAAATAGATGCCTTTTGCTTTGAGGCTGTGGCCACGTTATTTTTCTGTCCGACACCAATCTTCGTTGGTTTCCTGTGAGGTGTTTTGGATCCCCATCTCTTGCTATGAACTGACAAAACAGCAGAATCCCCTTGACAATCTTGATTTCTCAAGGGAAATGGGAGAACACTATACACCATCCAAGATATTAAAATATTGTCAAGGCCGAACACTGATGAATACTCTGAGGAGATGGCATGTGAGGCGACGCCTTTCAACTTTTCCTCCTTAGTATGGTGGTCAGTAACATGCGGGAGACTGCGGAGGCGGTCATTTTTTTAATTGGGAACTGATGTGCTTTTACTCAATTCGGGAACCTCACAAGCCAAATTTGTAGTATTTTGCACGAATTGCAAGAGATGTTTACAAGTCGACGGTTGAAGTGGAAGCTCGTATTGAGTTTGCTAGAGAATGATTTGCCAAGCCTTCGATAGCTCAGTTGGTAGAGCAGAGGGCTATAGTGGTAAAACAGGCATCCTTAGGTCGCTGGTTCAAATCTGGCTCGAAGGACTTTTGCCAAATTCAAATTTTATTGAATACTTGGAAAGTAAAATACTTGGAAAATAAAATAACAGACAATTTATAATTATATTATATTTCATCACTGAAAATAGATGCCTTTTGCTTTGAGGCTGTGGCCACGTTATGTTTCTGTCCAACACCAATCTTCGTTGGTTTCCTGTGAGGTGTTTCGGATCCCCATCTCTTGCTATGAACTGGCAAAACAGCAGAATCCCCTTGACAATCTTGATTTCTCAAGGGAAATGAGAGAACAGTATACACCATCCAAGATATTAAAATATTGTCAAGAACCAACACGGCTGAATACTCTGAGGAGATGGCCTGTGAGGCGCCGCCTTTCAACTTTTCCCCCTTAGTATGGTGGTCAGTAACATGCGGGAGACTGCGGAGGGGGTCATTTTTTTAATTGGGAACTGATGTGCTTTTACTCAATTCGGGAACGTCACAAGCCAAATTTGTAGTATTTTGCACGAATTGCAAGAGATGTTTACAAGTCGACGGTTGAAGTGGAAGCTCGTATTGAGTTTGCTAGACAACGATTTGCCAAGCCTTCGATAGCTCAGTTGGTAGAGCGGAGGACTGTAGTGGTAAAACAGGCATCCTTAGGTCGCTGGTTCAAATCCGGCTCGAGGGACTTTTGCCAAATGCACATTTTATTGAATACTTGGAAAGTAAAATACTTGGAAAGTAAAATAACAGACAATTTATAATTATATTATATTTCATCACTGAAAATAGATGCCTTTTGCTTTGAGGCTGTGGCCACGTTATTTTTCTGTCCGACACCAATCTTCGTTGGTTTCCTGTGAGGTATTTTGGATCCCCATCTCTTGCTATGAACTGACAAAACACCAGAATCCCCTTGACAATCTTGATTTCTCAAGGGAAATGGGAGAACACTATACACCATCCAAGATATTAAAATATTGTCAAGGCCGAACACTGATGAATACTCTGAGGAGATGGCCTGTGAGGCGCCGCCTTTCAACTTTTCCTCCTTTGTATGGTGGTCAGTAACATGCGGGAGACTGCGGAGGGGGTCATTTTTTTAATTGTGAACTGATGTGCTTTTACTCAATTCGGGAACCTCACAAGCCAAATTTGTAGTATTTTGCACGAATTGCAAGAGATGTTTGAATGTCGACGGTTGAAGTGGAAGCTCGTATTGAGTTTGATAGAGAATGATTTGCCAAGCCTTCGATAGCTCGTCGCTGGTTCAAATCCGGCTCAAAGGACTTTTGCCAAATGCACATTTTATTGAATACTTGGAAAGTAAAATACTTGTAAAGTAAAATAACAGACAATTTATAATTATATTATATTTCATCACTGAAAATAGATGCCTTTTGCTTTGAGGCTGTGGCCACGTTATTTTTCTGTCCAACACGAATCTTCATTGGTTTCCTGTGAGGTGTTTTGGATCCCCATCTCTTGCTATGAACTGGCAAAACAGCAGAATCCCCTTGACAATCTTGATTTTTCAAGGGAAATGAGAGAACACTGTACACCATCCAAGATATTAAAATATTGTCAAGGCCCAACACGGCTGAATACTCTGAGGAGATGGCCTGTGAGGCGCCGCCTTTCAACTTTTCCCCCTTAGTATGGTGGTCAGTAACATGCGGGAGACTGCGGAGGGGGTCATTTTTTTAATTGGGAACTGATGTGCTTTTACTAAATTCGGGAACCTCACAAGCCAAATTTGTAGTATTTTGCACGAATTGCAAGAGATGTTTACAAGTCGACGGTTGAAGTGGAAGCTCGTATTGAGTTTGCTAGAGAATGATTTTCCAAGCCTTCGATAGCTCAGTTGGTAGAGCGGAGGACTGTAGTGGTAAAACAGGCATCCTTAGGTCGCTGGTTCAAATCCGGCTCGAAGGACCATTGCCAAATGCACATTTTATTGAATACTTGGAAAGTAAAATACTTGGAAAGTAAAATAACAGACAATTTATAATTATATTATATTTCATCACTGAAAATAGATGCCTTTTGCTTTGAGGCTGTGGCCACGTTATTTTTCTGTCCGACACCAATCTGCGTTGGTTTCCTGTGAGGTATTTTGGATCCCCATCTCTTGCTATGAACTGACAAAACAGCAGAATCCCCTTGACAATCTTGATTTCTCAAGGGAAATGAGAGAACAGTATACACCATCCAAGATATTAAAATATTGTCAAGAACCAACACGGCTGAATACTCTGAGGAGATGGCCTGTGAGGCGCCGCCTTTCAACTTTTCCCCCTTAGTATGGTGGTCAGTAACATGCGGGAGACTGCGGAGGGGGTCATTTTTTTAATTGGGAACTGATGTGCTTTTACTCAATTCGGGAACGTCACAAGCCAAATTTGTAGTATTTTGCACGAATTGCAAGAGATGTTTACAAGTCGACGGTTGAAGTGGAAGCTCGTATTGAGTTTGCTAGAAAACGATTTGCCAAGCCTTCGATAGCTCAGTTGGTAGAGCGGAGGACTGTAGTGGTAAAACAGGCATCCTTAGGTCGCTGGTTCAAATCCGGCTCGAGGGACTTTTGCCAAATGCACATTTTATTGAATACTTGGAAAGTAAAATACTTGGAAAGTAAAATAACAGACAATTTATAATTATATTATATTTCATCACTGAAAATAGATGCCTTTTGCTTTGAGGCTGTGGCCACGTTATTTTTCTGTCCGACACCAATCTTCGTTGGTTTCATGTGAGGTATTTTGGATCCCCATCTCTTGCTATGAACTGACAAAACAGCAGAATCCCCTTGACAATCTTGATTTCTCAAGGGAAATGGGAGAACACTATACACCATCCAAGATATTAAAATATTGTCAAGGCCGAACACTGATGAATACTCTGAGGAGATGGCCTGTGAGGCGCCGCCTTTCAACTTTTCCTCCTTTGTATGGTGGTCAGTAACATGCGGGAGACTGCGGAGGGGGTCATTTTTTTAATTGTGAACTGATGTGCTTTTACTCAATTCGGGAACCTCACAAGCCAAATTTGTAGTATTTTGCACGAATTGCAAGAGATGTTTGAATGTCGACGGTTGAAGTGGAAGCTCGTATTGAGTTTGATAGAGAATGATTTGCCAAGCCTTCGATAGCTCGTCGCTGGTTCAAATCCGGCTCAAAGGACTTTTGCCAAATGCACATTTTATTGAATACTTGGAAAGTAAAATACTTGTAAAGTAAAATAACAGACAATTTATAATTATATTATATTTCATCACTGAAAATAGATGCCTTTTGCTTTGAGGCTGTGGCCACGTTATTTTTCTGTCCAACACGAATCTTCATTGGTTTCCTGTGAGGTGTTTTGGATCCCCATCTCTTGCTATGAACTGGCAAAACAGCAGAATCCCCTTGACAATCTTGATTTTTCAAGGGAAATGAGAGAACACTGTACACCATCCAAGATATTAAAATATTGTCAAGGCCCAACACGGCTGAATACTCTGAGGAGATGGCCTGTGAGGCGCCGCCTTTCAACTTTTCCCCCTTAGTATGGTGGTCAGTAACATGTGGGAGACTGCGGAGGGGGTCATTTTTTTAATTGGGAACTGATGTGCTTTTACTAAATTCGGGAACCTCACAAGCCAAATTTGTAGTATTTTGCACGAATTGCAAGAGATGTTTACAAGTCGACGGTTGAAGTGGAAGCTCGTATTGAGTTTGCTAGAGAATGATTTGCCAAGCCTTCGATAGCTCAGTTGGTAGAGCGGAGGACTGTAGTGGTAAAACAGGCATCCTTAGGTCGCTGGTTCAAATCCGGCTCGAAGGACCATTGCCAAATGCACATTTTATTGAATACTTGGAAAGTAAAATACTTGGAAAGTAAAATAACAGACAATTTATAATTATATTATATTTCATCACTGAAAATAGATGCCTTTTGCTTTGAGGCTGTGGCCACGTTATTTTTCTGTCCGACACCAATCTGCGTTGGTTTCCTGTGAGGTATTTTGGATCCCCATCTCTTGCTATGAACTGACAAAACAGCAGAATCCCCTTGACAATCTTGATTTCTCAAGGGAAATGAGAGAACAGTATACACCATCCAAGATATTAAAATATTGTCAAGAACCAACACGGCTGAATACTCTGAGGAGATGGCCTGTGAGGCGCCGCCTTTCAACTTTTCCCCCTTAGTATGGTGGTCAGTAACATGCGGGAGACTGCGGAGGGGGTCATTTTTTTAATTGGGAACTGATGTGCTTTTACTCAATTCGGGAACGTCACAAGCCAAATTTGTAGTATTTTGCACGAATTGCAAGAGATGTTTACAAGTCGACGGTTGAAGTGGAAGCTCGTATTGAGTTTGCTAGAAAACGATTTGCCAAGCCTTCGATAGCTCAGTTGGTAGAGCGGAGGACTGTAGTGGTAAAACAGGCATCCTTAGGTCGCTGGTTCAAATCCGGCTCGAGGGACTTTTGCCAAATGCACATTTTATTGAATACTTGGAAAGTAAAATACTTGGAAAGTAAAATAACAGACAATTTATAATTATATTATATTTCATCACTGAAAATAGATGCCTTTTGCTTTGAGGCTGTGGCCACGTTATTTTTCTGTCCGACACCAATCTTCGTTGGTTTCATGTGAGGTATTTTGGATCCCCATCTCTTGCTATGAACTGACAAAACAGCAGAATCCCCTTGACAATCTTGATTTCTCAAGGGAAATGGGAGAACACTATACACCATCCAAGATATTAAAATATTGTCAAGGCCGAACACTGATGAATACTCTGAGGAGATGGCCTGTGAGGCGCCGCCTTTCAACTTTTCCTCCTTTGTATGGTGGTCAGTAACATGCGGGAGACTGCGGAGGGGGTCATTTTTTTAATTGTGAACTGATGTGCTTTTACTCAATTCGGGAACCTCACAAGCCAAATTTGTAGTATTTTGCACGAATTGCAAGAGATGTTTGAATGTCGACGGTTGAAGTGGAAGCTCGTATTGAGTTTGATAGAGAATGATTTGCCAAGCCTTCGATAGCTCGTCGCTGGTTCAAATCCGGCTCAAAGGACTTTTGCCAAATGCACATTTTATTGAATACTTGGAAAGTAAAATACTTGTAAAGTAAAATAACAGACAATTTATAATTATATTATATTTCATCACTGAAAATAGATGCCTTTTGCTTTGAGGCTGTGGCCACGTTATTTTTCTGTCCAACACGAATCTTCATTGGTTTCCTGTGAGGTGTTTTGGATCCCCATCTCTTGCTATGAACTGGCAAAACAGCAGAATCCCCTTGACAATCTTGATTTTTCAAGGGAAATGAGAGAACACTGTACACCATCCAAGATATTAAAATATTGTCAAGGCCCAACACGGCTGAATACTCTGAGGAGATGGCCTGTGAGGCGCCGCCTTTCAACTTTTCCCCCTTAGTATGGTGGTCAGTAACATGTGGGAGACTGCGGAGGGGGTCATTTTTTTAATTGGGAACTGATGTGCTTTTACTAAATTCGGGAACCTCACAAGCCAAATTTGTAGTATTTTGCACGAATTGCAAGAGATGTTTACAAGTCGACGGTTGAAGTGGAAGCTCGTATTGAGTTTGCTAGAGAATGATTTGCCAAGCCTTCGATAGCTCAGTTGGTAGAGCGGAGGACTGTAGTGGTAAAACAGGCATCCTTAGGTCGCTGGTTCAAATCCGGCTCGAAGGACCATTGCCAAATGCACATTTTATTGAATACTTGGAAAGTAAAATACTTGGAAAGTAAAATAACAGACAATTTATAATTATATTATATTTCATCACTGAAAATAGATGCCTTTTGCTTTGAGGCTGTGGCCACGTTATTTTTCTGTCCGACACCAATCTTCGTTGGTTTCCTGTGAGGTATTTTGGATCCCCATCTCTTGCTATGAACTGACAAAACAGCAGAATCCCCTTGACAATCTTGATTTCTCAAGGGAAATGGGAGAACACTATACACCATCCAAGATATTAAAATATTGTCAAGGGCGAACACTGATGAATACTCTGAGGAGATGGCCTGTGAGGCGCCGCCTTTCAACTTTTCCTCCTTAGTATGGTGGTCAGTAACATGCGGGAGACCGCGGAGGGGGTCATTTTTTTAATTGTGAACTGATGTGCTTTTACTCAATTCGGGAACCTCACAAGCCAAATTTGTAGTATTTTGCACGAATTGCAAGAGATGTTTGAATGTCGACGGTTGAAGTGGACGCTCGTATTGAGCTTGCTAGAGACTGATTTGCCAAGCCTTCGATAGCTCAGTTGGTAGAGTGGAGGACTGTAGTGGTAAAACAAGCATCCTTCGGTCGCTGGTTCAAACCCGGCTCGAAGGACTTTTGCCAAATGCACATTTTATTGAATACTTGGAAAGTAAAATACTTGGAAAGTAAAATAACAGACAATTTATAATTATATTATATTTCATCACTGAAAATAGATGCCTTTTTCTTTGAGGCTGTGGCCACGTTATTTTTCTGTCCGACACCAATCTTCGTTGGTTTCCTGTGAGGTGTTTTGGATCCCCATCTCTTGCTATGAACTGACAAAACAGCAGAATCCCCTTGACAATCTTGATTTCTCAAGGGAAATGGGAGAACACTATACACCATCCAAGATATTAAAATATTGTCAAGGCCGAACACTGATGAATACTCTGAGGAGATGGCCTGTGAGGCGCCGCCTTTCAACTTTTCCTCCTTAGTATGGTGGTCAGTAACATGCGGGAGACTGCGGAGGCGGTCATTTTTTTAATTGGGAACTGATATGCATTTACTCAATTCGGGAACCTCACAAGCCATATTTGTAGTATTTTGCACGAATTGCAAGAGATGTTTGCATATCGACGGTTGAAGTGGAAGCTCGAATTGAGCTTGCTAGAGAACGGTTTGCCAAGCCTTCGATAGCTCAGTTGGTAGAGCAGAGGACTGTAGTGGTAAAACAGGCATCCTTAGGTCGCTGGTTCAAATCCAGATTGAAGGACTTTTGCCAAATGCACATTTTATTGAATACTTGGAAAGTAAAATACTTGGAAAATAAAATAACAGACAATTTATAATTATATTATATTTCATCACTGAAAATAGATGCCTTTTGCTTTGAGGCTGTGGCCACGTTATGTTTCTGTCCAACACCAATCTTCATTGGTTTCCTGTGAGGTGTTTTGGATCCCCATCTCTTGCTATGAACTGGCAAAACAGCAGAATCCCCTTGACAATCTTGATTTCTCAAGGGAAATGAGAGAACACTATACACCATCCAAGATATTAAAATATTGTCAAGGCCCAACACGGCTGAATACTCAGAGGAGATGGCCTGTGAGGCGCCGCCTTTCGACGTTTCCCCCTTAGTATGGTGGTCAGTAAAATGCGGGAGACTGCGGAGGGGGTCATTTTTTTAATTGGGAACTGATGTGCTTTTACTCAATTCGGGAACCTCTCAAGCCAAATTTGTAGTATTTTGCACGAATTGCAAGAGATGTTTACAAGTCGACGGTTGAAGTGGAAGCTCGTATTGAGTTTGCTAGAGAATGATTTGCCAAGACTTCGATAGCTCAGTTGGTAGAGCCGAGGACTGTAGTGGTAAAACAGGCATCCTTAGGTCGCTGGTTCAAATCCGGCTCGAAGGACTTTTGCCAAATGCACATTTTATTGAATACTTGGAAAGTAAAATACTTGGAAAATGACATAACAGACAATTTATAATTATATTATATTTCATCACTGAAAATAGATGCCTTTTGCTTTGAGGCTGTGGCCACATTATTTTTCTGTCCAACACCAATCTTCTTTGGTTTCCTGTGAGGTATTTTGGATCCCCATCTCTTGCTATGAACTGACAAAACAGCAGAATCCCCTTGACAATCTTGATTTCTCAAGGGAAATGGGAGAACACTATACACCATCCAAGATATTAAAATATTGTCAAGGCCGAACACTGATGAATACTCTGAGGAGATGGCCTGTGAGGCGCCGCCTTTCAACTTTTCCTCCTTAGTATGGTGGTCAGTAACATGCGGGAGACCGCGGAGGGGGTCATTTTTTTAATTGTGAACTGATGTGCTTTTACTCAATTCGGGAACCTCACAAGCCAAATTTGTAGTATTTTGCACGAATTGCAAGAGATGTTTGAATGTCGACGGTTGAAGTGGACGCTCGTATTGAGCTTGCTAGAGACTGATTTGCCAAGCCTTCGATAGCTCAGTTGGTAGAGCGGAGGACTGTAGTGGTAAAACAAGCATCCTTCGGTCGCTGGTTCAAACCCGGCTCGAAGGACTTTTGCCAAATGCACATTTTATTGAATACTTGGAAAGTAAAATACTTGGAAAGTAAAATAACAGACAATTTATAATTATATTATATTTCATCACTGAAAATAGATGCCTTTTGCTTTGAGGCTGTGGCCACGTTATTTTTCTGTCCGACACCAATCTTCGTTGGTTTCCTGTGAGGTGTTTTGGATCCCCATCTCTTGCTATGAACTGGCAAAACAGCAGAATCCCCTTGACAATCTTGATTTCTCAAGGGAAATGAGAGAACAGTATACACCATCCAAGATATTAAAATATTGTCAAGAACCAACACGGCTGAATACTCTGAGGAGATGGCCTGTGAGGCGCCGCCTTTCAACTTTTCCCCCTTAGTATGGTGGTCAGTAACATGCGGGAGACTGCGGAGGGGGTCATTTTTTTAATTGGGAACTGATGTGCTTTTACTCAATTCGGGAACGTCACAAGCCAAATTTGTAGTATTTTGCACGAATTGCAAGAGATGTTTACAAGTCGACGGTTGAAGTGGAAGCTCGTATTGAGTTTGCTAGACAACGATTTGCCAAGCCTTCGATAGCTCAGTTGGTAGAGCGGAGGACTGTAGTGGTAAAACAGGCATCCTTAGGTCGCTGGTTCAAATCCGGCTCGAGGGACTTTTGCCAAATGCACATTTTATTGAATACTTGGAAAGTAAAATACTTGGAAAGTAAAATAACAGACAATTTATAATTATATTATATTTCATCACTGAAAATAGATGCCTTTTGCTTTGAGGCTGTGGCCACGTTATTTTTCTGTCCGACACCAATCTTCGTTGGTTTCCTGTGAGGTATTTTGGATCCCCATCTCTTGCTATGAACTGACAAAACACCAGAATCCCCTTGACAATCTTGATTTCTCAAGGGAAATGGGAGAACACTATACACCATCCAAGATATTAAAATATTGTCAAGGCCGAACACTGATGAATACTCTGAGGAGATGGCCTGTGAGGCGCCGCCTTTCAACTTTTCCTCCTTTGTATGGTGGTCAGTAACATGCGGGAGACTGCGGAGGGGGTCATTTTTTTAATTGTGAACTGATGTGCTTTTACTCAATTCGGGAACCTCACAAGCCAAATTTGTAGTATTTTGCACGAATTGCAAGAGAGGTTTGAATGTCGACGGTTGAAGTGGAAGCTCGTATTGAGTTTGATAGAGAATGATTTGCCAAGCCTTCGATAGCTCGTCGCTGGTTCAAATCCGGCTCAAAGGACTTTTGCCAAATGCACATTTTATTGAATACTTGGAAAGTAAAATACTTGTAAAGTAAAATAACAGACAATTTATAATTATATTATATTTCATCACTGAAAATAGATGCCTTTTGCTTTGAGGCTGTGGCCACGTTATTTTTCTGTCCAACACGAATCTTCATTGGTTTCCTGTGAGGTGTTTTGGATCCCCATCTCTTGCTATGAACTGGCAAAACAGCAGAATCCCCTTGACAATCTTGATTTTTCAAGGGAAATGAGAGAACACTGTACACCATCCAAGATATTAAAATATTGTCAAGGCCCAACACGGCTGAATACTCTGAGGAGATGGCCTGTGAGGCGCCGCCTTTCAACTTTTCCCCCTTAGTATGGTGGTCAGTAACATGCGGGAGACTGCGGAGGGGGTCATTTTTTTAATTGGGAACTGATGTGCTTTTACTAAATTCGGGAACCTCACAAGCCAAATTTGTAGTATTTTGCACGAATTGCAAGAGATGTTTACAAGTCGACGGTTGAAGTGGAAGCTCGTATTGAGTTTGCTAGAGAATGATTTTCCAAGCCTTCGATAGCTCAGTTGGTAGAGCGGAGGACTGTAGTGGTAAAACAGGCATCCTTAGGTCGCTGGTTCAAATCCGGCTCGAAGGACCATTGCCAAATGCACATTTTATTGAATACTTGGAAAGTAAAATACTTGGAAAGTAAAATAACAGACAATTTATAATTATATTATATTTCATCACTGAAAATAGATGCCTTTTGCTTTGAGGCTGTGGCCACGTTATTTTTCTGTCCGACACCAATCTGCGTTGGTTTCCTGTGAGGTATTTTGGATCCCCATCTCTTGCTATGAACTGACAAAACAGCAGAATCCCCTTGACAATCTTGATTTCTCAAGGGAAATGAGAGAACAGTATACACCATCCAAGATATTAAAATATTGTCAAGAACCAACACGGCTGAATACTCTGAGGAGATGGCCTGTGAGGCGCCGCCTTTCAACTTTTCCCCCTTAGTATGGTGGTCAGTAACATGCGGGAGACTGCGGAGGGGGTCATTTTTTTAATTGGGAACTGATGTGCTTTTACTCAATTTGGGAACGTCACAAGCCAAATTTGTAGTATTTTGCACGAATTGCAAGAGATGTTTACAAGTCGACGGTTGAAGTGGAAGCTCGTATTGAGTTTGCTAGAAAACGATTTGCCAAGCCTTCGATAGCTCAGTTGGTAGAGCGGAGGACTGTAGTGGTAAAACAGGCATCCTTAGGTCGCTGGTTCAAATCCGGCTCGAGGGACTTTTGCCAAATGCACATTTTATTGAATACTTGGAAAGTAAAATACTTGGAAAGTAAAATAACAGACAATTTATAATTATATTATATTTCATCACTGAAAATAGATGCCTTTTGCTTTGAGGCTGTGGCCACGTTATTTTTCTGTCCGACACCAATCTTCGTTGGTTTCATGTGAGGTATTTTGGATCCCCATCTCTTGCTATGAACTGACAAAACAGCAGAATCCCCTTGACAATCTTGATTTCTCAAGGGAAATGGGAGAACACTATACACCATCCAAGATATTAAAATATTGTCAAGGCCGAACACTGATGAATACTCTGAGGAGATGGCCTGTGAGGCGCCGCCTTTCAACTTTTCCTCCTTTGTATGGTGGTCAGTAACATGCGGGAGACTGCGGAGGGGGTCATTTTTTTAATTGTGAACTGATGTGCTTTTACTCAATTCGGGAACCTCACAAGCCAAATTTGTAGTATTTTGCACGAATTGCAAGAGATGTTTGAATGTCGACGGTTGAAGTGGAAGCTCGTATTGAGTTTGATAGAGAATGATTTGCCAAGCCTTCGATAGCTCGTCGCTGGTTCAAATCCGGCTCAAAGGACTTTTGCCAAATGCACATTTTATTGAATACTTGGAAAGTAAAATACTTGTAAAGTAAAATAACAGACAATTTATAATTATATTATATTTCATCACTGAAAATAGATGCCTTTTGCTTTGAGGCTGTGGCCACGTTATTTTTCTGTCCAACACGAATCTTCATTGGTTTCCTGTGAGGTGTTTTGGATCCCCATCTCTTGCTATGAACTGGCAAAACAGCAGAATCCCCTTGACAATCTTGATTTTTCAAGGGAAATGAGAGAACACTGTACACCATCCAAGATATTAAAATATTGTCAAGGCCCAACACGGCTGAATACTCTGAGGAGATGGCCTGTGAGGCGCCGCCTTTCAACTTTTCCCCCTTAGTATGGTGGTCAGTAACATGTGGGAGACTGCGGAGGGGGTCATTTTTTTAATTGGGAACTGATGTGCTTTTACTAAATTCGGGAACCTCACAAGCCAAATTTGTAGTATTTTGCACGAATTGCAAGAGATGTTTACAAGTCGACGGTTGAAGTGGAAGCTCGTATTGAGTTTGCTAGAGAATGATTTGCCAAGCCTTCGATAGCTCAGTTGGTAGAGCGGAGGACTGTAGTGGTAAAACAGGCATCCTTAGGTCGCTGGTTCAAATCCGGCTCGAAGGACCATTGCCAAATGCACATTTTATTGAATACTTGGAAAGTAAAATACTTGGAAAGTAAAATAACAGACAATTTATAATTATATTATATTTCATCACTGAAAATAGATGCCTTTTGCTTTGAGGCTGTGGCCACGTTATTTTTCTGTCCGACACCAATCTTCGTTGGTTTCCTGTGAGGTATTTTGGATCCCCATCTCTTGCTATGAACTGACAAAACAGCAGAATCCCCTTGACAATCTTGATTTCTCAAGGGAAATGGGAGAACACTATACACCATCCAAGATATTAAAATATTGTCAAGGGCGAACACTGATGAATACTCTGAGGAGATGGCCTGTGAGGCGCCGCCTTTCAACTTTTCCTCCTTAGTATGGTGGTCAGTAACATGCGGGAGACCGCGGAGGGGGTCATTTTTTTAATTGTGAACTGATGTGCTTTTACTCAATTCGGGAACCTCACAAGCCAAATTTGTAGTATTTTGCACGAATTGCAAGAGATGTTTGAATGTCGACGGTTGAAGTGGACGCTCGTATTGAGCTTGCTAGAGACTGATTTGCCAAGCCTTCGATAGCTCAGTTGGTAGAGTGGAGGACTGTAGTGGTAAAACAAGCATCCTTCGGTCGCTGGTTCAAACCCGGCTCGAAGGACTTTTGCCAAATGCACATTTTATTGAATACTTGGAAAGTAAAATACTTGGAAAGTAAAATAACAGACAATTTATAATTATATTATATTTCATCACTGAAAATAGATGCCTTTTTCTTTGAGGCTGTGGCCACGTTATTTTTCTGTCCGACACCAATCTTCGTTGGTTTCCTGTGAGGTGTTTTGGATCCCCATCTCTTGCTATGAACTGACAAAACAGCAGAATCCCCTTGACAATCTTGATTTCTCAAGGGAAATGGGAGAACACTATACACCATCCAAGATATTAAAATATTGTCAAGGCCGAACACTGATGAATACTCTGAGGAGATGGCCTGTGAGGCGCCGCCTTTCAACTTTTCCTCCTTAGTATGGTGGTCAGTAACATGCGGGAGACTGCGGAGGCGGTCATTTTTTTAATTGGGAACTGATATGCATTTACTCAATTCGGGAACCTCACAAGCCATATTTGTAGTATTTTGCACGAATTGCAAGAGATGTTTGCATATCGACGGTTGAAGTGGAAGCTCGAATTGAGCTTGCTAGAGAACGGTTTGCCAAGCCTTCGATAGCTCAGTTGGTAGAGCAGAGGACTGTAGTGGTAAAACAGGCATCCTTAGGTCGCTGGTTCAAATCCAGATTGAAGGACTTTTGCCAAATGCACATTTTATTGAATACTTGGAAAGTAAAATACTTGGAAAATACAATAACAGACAATTTATAATTATATTATATTTCATCACTGAAAATAGATGCCTTTTGCTTTGAGGCTGTGGCCACGTTATGTTTCTGTCCAACACCAATCTTCATTGGTTTCCTGTGAGGTGTTTTGGATCCCCATCTCTTGCTATGAACTGGCAAAACAGCAGAATCCCCTTGACAATCTTGATTTCTCAAGGGAAATGAGAGAACACTATACACCATCCAAGATATTAAAATATTGTCAAGGCCCAACACGGCTGAATACTCAGAGGAGATGGCCTGTGAGGCGCCGCCTTTCGACGTTTCCCCCTTAGTATGGTGGTCAGTAAAATGCGGGAGACTGCGGAGGGGGTCATTTTTTTAATTGGGAACTGATGTGCTTTTACTCAATTCGGGAACCTCTCAAGCCAAATTTGTAGTATTTTGCACGAATTGCAAGAGATGTTTACAAGTCGACGGTTGAAGTGGAAGCTCGTATTGAGTTTGCTAGAGAATGATTTGCCAAGACTTCGATAGCTCAGTTGGTAGAGCCGAGGACTGTAGTGGTAAAACAGGCATCCTTAGGTCGCTGGTTCAAATCCGGCTCGAAGGACTTTTGCCAAATGCACATTTTATTGAATACTTGGAAAGTAAAATACTTGGAAAATGACATAACAGACAATTTATAATTATATTATATTTCATCACTGAAAATAGATGCCTTTTGCTTTGAGGCTGTGGCCACATTATTTTTCTGTCCAACACCAATCTTCTTTGGTTTCCTGTGAGGTATTTTGGATCCCCATCTCTTGCTATGAACTGACAAAACAGCAGAATCCCCTTGACAATCTTGATTTCTCAAGGGAAATGGGAGAACACTATACACCATCCAAGATATTAAAATATTGTCAAGGCCGAACACTGATGAATACTCTGAGGAGATGGCCTGTGAGGCGCCGCCTTTCAACTTTTCCTCCTTAGTATGGTGGTCAGTAACATGCGGGAGACCGCGGAGGGGGTCATTTTTTTAATTGTGAACTGATGTGCTTTTACTCAATTCGGGAACCTCACAAGCCAAATTTGTAGTATTTTGCACGAATTGCAAGAGATGTTTGAATGTCGACGGTTGAAGTGGACGCTCGTATTGAGCTTGCTAGAGACTGATTTGCCAAGCCTTCGATAGCTCAGTTGGTAGAGCGGAGGACTGTAGTGGTAAAACAAGCATCCTTCGGTCGCTGGTTCAAACCCGGCTCGAAGGACTTTTGCCAAATGCACATTTTATTGAATACTTGGAAAGTAAAATACTTGGAAAGTAAAATAACAGACAATTTATAATTATATTATATTTCATCACTGAAAATAGATGCCTTTTGCTTTGAGGCTGTGGCCACGTTATTTTTCTGTCCGACACCAATCTTCGTTGGTTTCCTGTGAGGTGTTTTGGATCCCCATCTCTTGCTATGAACTGACAAAACAGCAGAATCCCCTTGACAATCTTGATTTCTCAAGGGAAATGGGAGAACACTATACACCATCCAAGATATTAAAATATTGTCAAGGCCGAACACTGATGAATACTCTGAGGAGATGGCCTGTGAGGCGCCGCCTTTCAACTTTTCCTCCTTAGTATGGTGGTCAGTAACATGCGGGAGACTGCGGAGGCGGTCATTTTTTTAATTGGGAACTGATATGCTTTTACTCAATTCGGGAACCTCACAAGCCAAATTTGTAGTATTTTGCACGAATTGCAAGAGATGTTTGCATATCGACGGTTGAAGTGGAAGCTCGAATTGAGCTTGCTAGAGAACGGTTTGCCAAGCCTTCGATAGCTCAGTTGGTAGAGCAGAGGGCTGTAGTGGTAAAACAGGCATCCTTAGGTCGCTGGTTCAAATCCAGATTGAAGGACTTTTGCCAAATGCAAATTTTATTGAATACTTGGAAAGTAAAATACTTGGAAAATAAAATAACAGACAATTTATAATTATATTATATTTCATCACTGAAAATAGATGCCTTTTGCTTTGAGGCTGTGGCCACGTTATGTTTCTGTCCAACACCAATCTTCATTGGTTTCCTGTGAGGTGTTTTGGATCCCCATCTCTTGCTATGAACTGGCAAAACAGCAGAATCCCCTTGACAATCTTGATTTCTCAAGGGAAATGAGAGAACACTATACACCATCCAAGATATTAAAATATTGTCAAGGCCCAACACGGCTGAATACTCAGAGGAGATGGCCTGTGAGGCGCCGCCTTTCGACTTTTCCCCCTTAGTATGGTGGTCAGTAACATGCGGGAGACTGCGGAGGGGGTCATTTTTTTAATTGGGAACTGATGTGCTTTTACTCAATTCGGGAACCTCTCAAGCCAAATTTGTAGTATTTTGCACGAATTGCAAGAGATGTTTACAAGTCGACGGTTGAAGTGGAAGCTCGTATTGAGTTTGCTAGAGAATGATTTGCCAAGACTTCGATAGCTCAGTTGGTAGAGCCGAGGACTGTAGTGGTAAAACAGGCATCCTTAGGTCGCTGGTTCAAATCCGGCTCGAAGGACTTTTGCCAAATGCACATTTTATTGAATACTTGGAAAGTAAAATACTTGGAAAGTAAAATAACAGACAATTTATAATTATATTATATTTCATCACTGAAAATAGATGCCTTTTGCTTTGAGGCTGTGGCCACGTTATTTTTCTGTCCGACACCAATCTTCGTTGGTTTCCTGTGAGGTATTTTGGATCCCCATCTCTTGCTATGAACTGACAAAACAGCAGAATCCCCTTGACAATCTTGATTTCTCAAGGGAAATGGGAGAACACTATACACCATCCAAGATATTAAAATATTGTCAAGGCCGAACACTGATGAATACTCTCAGGAGATGGCCTGTGAGGCGCCGCCTTTCAACTTTTCCCCCTTAGTATGGTGGTCAGTAACATGCGGGAGACTGCGGAGGGGGTCATTTTTTTAATTGGGAACTGATGTGCTTTTACTCAATTCGGGAACCTCACAAGCCAAATTTGTAGTATTTTGCACGAATTGCAAGAGATGTTTGCATGTCGACGGTTGAAGTGGAAGCTCGTATTGAGTTTGCTAGAGTTGTTTTGCCAAGCCTTCGATAGCTCAGTTGGTAGAGGGGAGGACTGTAGTGGTAAAACAGGCATCCTTAGGTGGCTGGTTCAAATCCGGCTCAAAGGACTTTTGCCAAATGCACATTTTATTGAATACTTGGAAAGTAAAATACTTGGAAAGTAAAATAACAGACAATTTATAATTATATTATATTTCATCACTGAAAATAGATGCCTTTTGCTTTGAGGCTGTGGCCACGTTATTTTTCTGTCCAACACGAATCTTCATTGGTTTCCTGTCAGGTGTTTTGGATCCCCATCTCTTGCTATGAACTGGCAAAACAGCAGAATCCCCTTGACAATCTTGATTTCTCAAGGGAAATGAGAGAACACTATACACCATCCAAGATATTAAAATATTGTCAAGGCCCAACACGGCTGAATACTCTGAGGAGATGGCCTGTGAGGCGCCGCCTTTCAACTTTTCCCCCTTAGCATGGTGGTCATTAACATGCGGGAGACTGCGGAGGGGGTCATTTTTTTAATTGGGAACTGATGTGCTTTTACTCAATTCGGGAACCTCACAAGCCAAATTTGTAGTATTTTGCACGAATTGCAAGAGATGTTTACAAGTCGACGGTTGAAGTGGAAGCTCGTATTGAGTTTGCTAGAGAATGATTTGCCAAGCCTTCGAAAGCTCAGTTGGTAGAGCGGCGGACTGTAGTGGTAAAACAGGCATCCTTAGGTCGCTGGTTCAAATCCGACTCGAAGGACTTTTGCCAAATGCAAATTTTATTGAATACTTGGAAAGTAAAATACTTGGAAAATAAAATAACAGACAATTTATAATTATATTATATTTCATCACTGAAAATAGATGCCTTTTGCTTTGAGGCTGTGGCCACGTTATGTTTCTGTCCAACACCAATCTTCATTGGTTTCCTGTGAGGTGTTTCGGATCCCCATCTCTTGCTATGAACTGGCAAAACAGCAGAATCCCCTTGACAATCTTGATTTCTCAAGGGAAATGAGAGAACAGTATACACCATCCAAGATATTAAAATATTGTCAAGGCCGAACACTGATGAATACTCTGAGGAGATGGCCTGTGAGGCGCCGCCTTTCAACTTTTCCTCCTTTGTATGGTGGTCAGTAACATGCGGGAGACTGCGGAGGGGGTCATTTTTTTAATTGTGAACTGATGTGCTTTTACTCAATTCGGGAACCTCACAAGCCAAATTTGTAGTATTTTGCACGAATTGCAAGAGATGTTTGAATGTCGACGGTTGAAGTGGAAGCTCGTATTGAGTTTGATAGAGAATGATTTGCCAAGCCTTCGATAGCTCGTCGCTGGTTCAAATCCGGCTCAAAGGACTTTTGCCAAATGCACATTTTATTGAATACTTGGAAAGTAAAATACTTGTAAAGTAAAATAACAGACAATTTATAATTATATTATATTTCATCACTGAAAATAGATGCCTTTTGCTTTGAGGCTGTGGCCACGTTATTTTTCTGTCCAACACGAATCTTCATTGGTTTCCTGTGAGGTGTTTTGGATCCCCATCTCTTGCTATGAACTGGCAAAACAGCAGAATCCCCTTGACAATCTTGATTTTTCAAGGGAAATGAGAGAACACTGTACACCATCCAAGATATTAAAATATTGTCAAGGTCCAACACGGCTGAATACTCTGAGGAGATGGCCTGTGAGGCGCCGCCTTTCAACTTTTCCCCCTTAGTATGGTGGTCAGTAACATGCGGGAGACTGCGGAGGGGGTCATTTTTTTAATTGGGAACTGATGTGCTTTTACTAAATTCGGGAACCTCACAAGCCAAATTTGTAGTATTTTGCACGAATTGCAAGAGATGTTTACAAGTCGACGGTTGAAGTGGAAGCTCGTATTGAGTTTGCTAGAGAATGATTTGCCAAGCCTTCGATAGCTCAGTTGGTAGAGCGGAGGACTGTAGTGGTAAAACAGGCATCCTTAGGTCGCTGGTTCAAATCCGGCTCGAAGGACCATTGCCAAATGCACATTTTATTGAATACTTGGAAAGTAAAATACTTGGAAAGTAAAATAACAGACAATTTATAATTATATTATATTTCATCACTGAAAATAGATGCCTTTTGCTTTGAGGCTGTGGCCACGTTATTTTTCTGTCCGACACCAATCTTCGTTGGTTTCCTGTGAGGTATTTTGGATCCCCATCTCTTGCTATGAACTGACAAAACAGCAGAATCCCCTTGACAATCTTGATTTCTCAAGGGAAATGAGAGAACAGTATACACCATCCAAGATATTAAAATATTGTCAAGAACCAACACGGCTGAATACTCTGAGGAGATGGCCTGTGAGGCGCCGCCTTTCAACTTTTCCCCCTTAGTATGGTGGTCAGTAACATGCGGGAGACTGCGGAGGGGGTCATTTTTTTAATTGGGAACTGATGTGCTTTTACTCAATTCGGGAACGTCACAAGCCAAATTTGTAGTATTTTGCACGAATTGCAAGAGATGTTTACAAGTCGACGGTTGAAGTGGAAGCTCGTATTGAGTTTGCTAGAGAACGATTTGCCAAGCCTTCGATAGCTCAGTTGGTAGAGCGGAGGACTGTAGTGGTAAAACAGGCATCCTTAGGTCGCTGGTTCAAATCCGGCTCGAGGGACTTTTGCCAAATGCACATTTTATTGAATACTTGGAAAGTAAAATACTTGGAAAGTAAAATAACAGACAATTTATAATTATATTATATTTCATCACTGAAAATAGATGCCTTTTGCTTTGAGGCTGTGGCCACGTTATTTTTCTGTCCGACACCAATCTTCGTTGGTTTCCTGTGAGGTATTTTGGATCCCCATCTCTTGCTATGAACTGACAAAACAGCAGAATCCCCTTGACAATCTTGATTTCTCAAGGGAAATGGGAGAACACTATACACCATCCAAGATATTAAAATATTGTCAAGGCCGAACACTGATGAATACTCTGAGGAGATGGCCTGTGAGGCGCCGCCTTTCAACTTTTCCTCCTTTGTATGGTGGTCAGTAACATGCGGGAGACTGCGGAGGGGGTCATTTTTTTAATTGTGAACTGATGTGCTTTTACTCAATTCGGGAACCTCACAAGCCAAATTTGTAGTATTTTGCACGAATTGCAAGAGATGTTTGAATGTCGACGGTTGAAGTGGAAGCTCGTATTGAGTTTGATAGAGAATGATTTGCCAAGCCTTCGATAGCTCGTCGCTGGTTCAAATCCGGCTCAAAGGACTTTTGCCAAATGCACATTTTATTGAATACTTGGAAAGTAAAATACTTGTAAAGTAAAATAACAGACAATTTATAATTATATTATATTTCATCACTGAAAATAGATGCCTTTTGCTTTGAGGCTGTGGCCACGTTATTTTTCTGTCCAACACGAATCTTCATTGGTTTCCTGTGAGGTGTTTTGGATCCCCATCTCTTGCTATGAACTGGCAAAACAGCAGAATCCCCTTGACAATCTTGATTTTTCAAGGGAAATGAGAGAACACTGTACACCATCCAAGATATTAAAATATTGTCAAGGCCCAACACGGCTGAATACTCTGAGGAGATGGCCTGTGAGGCGCCGCCTTTCAACTTTTCCCCCTTAGTATGGTGGTCAGTAACATGCGGGAGACTGCGGAGGGGGTCATTTTTTTAATTGGGAACTGATGTGCTTTTACTAAATTCGGGAACCTCACAAGCCAAATTTGTAGTATTTTGCACGAATTGCAAGAGATGTTTACAAGTCGACGGTTGAAGTGGAAGCTCGTATTGAGTTTGCTAGAGAATGATTTGCCAAGCCTTCGATAGCTCAGTTGGTAGAGCTGAGGACTGTAGTGGTAAAACAGGCATCCTTAGGTCGCTGGTTCAAATCCGGCTCGAAGGACCATTGCCAAATGCACATTTTATTGAATACTTGGAAAGTAAAATACTTGGAAAGTAAAATAACAGACAATTTATAATTATATTATATTTCATCACTGAAAATAGATGCCTTTTGCTTTGAGGCTGTGGCCACGTTATTTTTCTGTCCGACACCAATCTTCGTTGGTTTCCTGTGAGGTATTTTGGATCCCCATCTCTTGCTATGAACTGACAAAACAGCAGAATCCCCTTGACAATCTTGATTTTTCAAGGGAAATGAGAGAACACTGTACACCATCCAAGATATTAAAATATTGTCAAGGCCCAACACGGCTGAATACTCTGAGGAGATGGCCTGTGAGGCGCCGCCTTTCAACTTTTCCCCCTTAGTATGGTGGTCAGTAACATGCGGGAGACTGCGGAGGGGGTCATTTTTTTAATTGGGAACTGATGTGCTTTTACTAAATTCGGGAACCTCACAAGCCAAATTTGTAGTATTTTGCACGAATTGCAAGAGATGTTTACAAGTCGACGGTTGAAGTGGAAGCTCGTATTGAGTTTGCTAGAGAATGATTTGCCAAGCCTTCGATAGCTCAGTTGGTAGAGCGGAGGACTGTAGTGGTAAAACAGGCATCCTTAGGTCCTTGGTTCAAATCCGGCTCGAAGGACCATTGCCAAATGCACATTTTATTGAATACTTGGAAAGTAAAATACTTGAAAAGTAAAATAACAGACAATTTATAATTATATTATATTTCATCACTGAAAATAGATGCCTTTTGCTTTGAGGCTGTGGCCACGTTATTTTTCTGTCCGACACCAATCTTCGTTGGTTTCCTGTGAGGTATTTTGGATCCCCATCTCTTGCTATGAACTGACAAAACAGCAGAATCCCCTTGACAATCTTGATTTCTCAAGGGAAATGGGAGAACACTATACACCATCCAAGATATTAAAATATTGTCAAGGCCGAACACTGATGAATACTCTGAGGAGATGGCCTGTGAGGCGCCGCCTTTCAACTTTTCCTCCTTAGTATGGTGGTCAGTAACATGCGGGAGACCGCGGAGGGGGTCATTTTTTTAATTGTGAACTGATGTGCTTTTACTCAATTCGGGAACCTCACAAGCCAAATTTGTAGTATTTTGCACGAATTGCAAGAGATGTTTGAATGTAGACGGTTGAAGTGGACGCTCGTATTGAGCTTGCTAGAGACTGATTTGCCAAGCCTTCGATAGCTCAGTTGGTAGAGCGGAGGACTGTAGTGGTAAAACAAGCATCCTTCGGTCGCTGGTTCAAACCCGGCTCGAAGGACTTTTGCCAAATGCACATTTTATTGAATACTTGGAAAGTAAAATACTTGGAAAGTAAAATAACAGACAATTTATAATTATATTATATTTCATCACTGAAAATAGATGCCTTTTGCTTTGAGGCTGTGGCCACGTTATTTTTCTGTCCGACACCAATCTTCGTTGGTTTCCTGTGAGGTGTTTTGGATCCCCATCTCTTGCTATGAACTGACAAAACAGCAGAATCCCCTTGACAATCTTGATTTCTCAAGGGAAATGGGAGAACACTATACACCATCCAAGATATTAAAATATTGTCAAGGCCGAACACTGATGAATACTCTGAGGAGATGGCCTGTGAGGCGCCGCCTTTCAACTTTTCCTCCTTAGTATGGTGGTCAGTAACATGCGGGAGACTGCGGAGGCGGTCATTTTTTTAATTGGGAACTGATATGCTTTTACTCAATTCGGGAACCTCACAAGCCAAATTTGTAGTATTTTGCACGAATTGCAAGAGATGTTTGCATATCGACGGTTGAAGTGGAAGCTCGAATTGAGCTTGCTAGAGAACGGTTTGCCAAGCCTTCGATAGCTCAGTTGGTAGAGCAGAGGACTGTAGTGGTAAAACAGGCATCCTTAGGTCGCTGGTTCAAATCCAGATTGAAGGACTTTTGCCAAATGCAAATTTTATTGAATACTTGGAAAGTAAAATACTTGGAAAATAAAATAACAGACAATTTATAATTATATTATATTTCATCACTGAAAATAGATGCCTTTTGCTTTGAGGCTGTGGCCACGTTATGTTTCTGTCCAACACCAATCTTCATTGGTTTCCTGTGAGGTGTTTTGGATCCCCATCTCTTGCTATGAACTGGCAAAACAGCAGAATCCCCTTGACAATCTTGATTTCTCAAGGGAAATGAGAGAACACTATACACCATCCAAGATATTAAAATATTGTCAAGGCCCAACACGGCTGAATACTCAGAGGAGATGGCCTGTGAGGCGCCGCCTTTCGACTTTTCCCCCTTAGTATGGTGGTCAGTAACATGCGGGAGACTGCGGAGGGGTGTCATTTTTTTAATTGGGAACTGATGTGCTTTTACTCAATTCGGGAACCTCTCAAGCCAAATTTGTAGTATTTTGCACGAATTGCAAGAGATGTTTACAAGTCGACGGTTGAAGTGGAAGCTCGTATTGAGTTTGCTAGAGAATGATTTGCCAAGACTTCGATAGCTCAGTTGGTAGAGCCGAGGACTGTAGTGGTAAAACAGGCATCCTTAGGTCGCTGGTTCAAATCCGGCTCGAAGGACTTTTGCCAAATGCACATTTTATTGAATACTTGGAAAGTAAAATACTTGGAAAATGACATAACAGACAATTTATAATTATATTATATTTCATCACTGAAAATAGATGCCTTTTGCTTTGAGGCTGTGGCCACATTATTTTTCTGTCCAACACCAATCTTCTTTGGTTTCCTGTGAGGTATTTTGGATCCCCATCTCTTGCTATGAACTGACAAAACAGCAGAATCCCCTTGACAATCTTGATTTCTCAAGGGAAATGGGAGAACACTATACACCATCCAAGATATTAAAATATTGTCAAGGCCGAACACTGATGAATACTCTGAGGAGATGGCCTGTGAGGCGCCGCCTTTCAACTTTTCCTCCTTAGTATGGTGGTCAGTAACATGCGGGAGACTGCGGAGGGGGTCATTTTTTTAATTGGGAACTGATGTGCTTTTACTCAATTCGGGAACGTCACAAGCCAAATTTGTAGTATTTTGCACGAATTGCAAGAGATGTTTACAAGTCGACGGTTGAAGTGGAAGCTCATATTGAGTTTGCTAGAGAACGATTTGCCAAGCCTTCGATAGCTCAGTTGGTAGAGCGGAGGACTGTAGTGGTAAAACAGGCATCCTTAGGTCGCTGGTTCAAATCCGGCTCGAGGGACTTTTGCCAAATGCACATTTTATTGAATACTTGGAAAGTAAAATACTTGGAAAGTAAAATAACAGACAATTTATAATTATATTATATTTCATCACTGAAAATAGATGCCTTTTGCTTTGAGGCTGTGGCCACGTTATTTTTCTGTCCGACACCAATCTTCGTTGGTTTCCTGTGAGGTATTTTGGATCCCCATCTCTTGCTATGAACTGACAAAACAGCAGAATCCCCTTGACAATCTTGATTTCTCAAGGGAAATGGGAGAACACTATACACCATCCAAGATATTAAAATATTGTCAAGGCCGAACACTGATGAATACTCTGAGGAGATGGCCTGTGAGGCGCCGCCTTTCAACTTTTCCTCCTTTGTATGGTGGTCAGTAACATGCGGGAGACTGCGGAGGGGGTCATTTTTTTAATTGTGAACTGATGTGCTTTTACTCAATTCGGGAACCTCACAAGCCAAATTTGTAGTATTTTGCACGAATTGCAAGAGATGTTTGAATGTCGACGGTTGAAGTGGAAGCTCGTATTGAGTTTGATAGAGAATGATTTGCCAAGCCTTCGATAGCTCGTCGCTGGTTCAAATCCGGCTCAAAGGACTTTTGCCAAATGCACATTTTATTGAATACTTGGAAAGTAAAATACTTGTAAAGTAAAATAACAGACAATTTATAATTATATTATATTTCATCACTGAAAATAGATGCCTTTTGCTTTGAGGCTGTGGCCACGTTATTTTTCTGTCCAACACGAATCTTCATTGGTTTCCTGTGAGGTGTTTTGGATCCCCATCTCTTGCTATGAACTGGCAAAACAGCAGAATCCCCTTGACAATCTTGATTTTTCAAGGGAAATGAGAGAACACTGTACACCATCCAAGATATTAAAATATTGTCAAGGCCCAACACGGCTGAATACTCTGAGGAGATGGCCTGTGAGGCGCCGCCTTTCAACTTTTCCCCCTTAGTATGGTGGTCAGTAACATGCGGGAGACTGCGGAGGGGGTCATTTTTTTAATTGGGAACTGATGTGCTTTTACTAAATTCGGGAACCTCACAAGCCAAATTTGTAGTATTTTGCACGAATTGCAAGAGATGTTTACAAGTCGACGGTTGAAGTGGAAGCTCGTATTGAGTTTGCTAGAGAATGATTTGCCAAGCCTTCGATAGCTCAGTTGGTAGAGCGGAGGACTGTAGTGTAAAACAGGCATCCTTAGGTCGCTGGTTCAAATCCGGCTCGAAGGACCATTGCCAAATGCACATTTTATTGAATACTTGGAAAGTAAAATACTTGGAAAGTAAAATAACAGACAATTTATAATTATATTATATTTCATCACTGAAAATAGATGCCTTTTGCTTTGAGGCTGTGGCCACGTTATTTTTCTGTCCGACACCAATCTTCGTTGGTTTCCTGTGAGGTATTTTGGATCCCCATCTCTTGCTATGAACTGACAAAACAGCAGAATCCCCTTGACAATCTTGATTTTTCAAGGGAAATGAGAGAACACTGTACACCATCCAAGATATTAAAATATTGTCAAGGCCCAACACGGCTGAATACTCTGAGGAGATGGCCTGTGAGGCGCCGCCTTTCAACTTTTCCCCCTTAGTATGGTGGTCAGTAACATGCGGGAGACTGCGGAGGGGGTCATTTTTTTAATTGGGAACTGATGTGCTTTTACTAAATTCGGGAACCTCACAAGCCAAATTTGTAGTATTTTGCACGAATTGCAAGAGATGTTTACAAGTCGACGGTTGAAGTGGAAGCTCGTATTGAGTTTGCTAGAGAATGATTTGCCAAGCCTTCGATAGCTCAGTTGGTAGAGCGGAGGACTGTAGTGGTAAAACAGGCATCCTTAGGTCCTTGGTTCAAATCCGGCTCGAAGGACCATTGCCAAATGCACATTTTATTGAATACTTGGAAAGTAAAATACTTGAAAAGTAAAATAACAGACAATTTATAATTATATTATATTTCATCACTGAAAATAGATGCCTTTTGCTTTGAGGCTGTGGCCACGTTATTTTTCTGTCCGACACCAATCTTCGTTGGTTTCCTGTGAGGTATTTTGGATACCCATCTCTTGCTATGAACTGACAAAACAGCAGAATCCCCTTGACAATCTTGATTTCTCAAGGGAAATGGGAGAACACTATACACCATCCAAGATATTAAAATATTGTCAAGGCCGAACACTGATGAATACTCTGAGGAGATGGCCTGTGAGGCGCCGCCTTTCAACTTTTCCTCCTTAGTATGGTGGTCAGTAACATGCGGGAGACCGCGGAGGGGGTCATTTTTTTAATTGTGAACTGATGTGCTTTTACTCAATTCGGGAACCTCACAAGCCAAATTTGTAGTATTTTGCACGAATTGCAAGAGATGTTTGAATGTAGACGGTTGAAGTGGACGCTCGTATTGAGCTTGCTAGAGACTGATTTGCCAAGCCTTCGATAGCTCAGTTGGTAGAGCGGAGGACTGTAGTGGTAAAACAAGCATCCTTCGGTCGCTGGTTCAAACCCGGCTCGAAGGACTTTTGCCAAATGCACATTTTATTGAATACTTGGAAAGTAAAATACTTGGAAAGTAAAATAACAGACAATTTATAATTATATTATATTTCATCACTGAAAATAGATGCCTTTTGCTTTGAGGCTGTGGCCACGTTATTTTTCTGTCCGACACCAATCTTCGTTGGTTTCCTGTGAGGTGTTTTGGATCCCCATCTCTTGCTATGAACTGACAAAACAGCAGAATCCCCTTGACAATCTTGATTTCTCAAGGGAAATGGGAGAACACTATACACCATCCAAGATATTAAAATATTGTCAAGGCCGAACACTGATGAATACTCTGAGGAGATGGCCTGTGAGGCGCCGCCTTTCAACTTTTCCTCCTTAGTATGGTGGTCAGTAACATGCGGGAGACTGCGGAGGCGGTCATTTTTTTAATTGGGAACTGATATGCTTTTACTCAATTCGGGAACCTCACAAGCCAAATTTGTAGTATTTTGCACGAATTGCAAGAGATGTTTGCATATCGACGGTTGAAGTGGAAGCTCGAATTGAGCTTGCTAGAGAACGGTTTGCCAAGCCTTCGATAGCTCAGTTGGTAGAGCAGAGGACTGTAGTGGTAAAACAGGCATCCTTAGGTCGCTGGTTCAAATCCAGATTGAAGGACTTTTGCCAAATGCAAATTTTATTGAATACTTGGAAAGTAAAATACTTGGAAAATAAAATAACAGACAATTTATAATTATATTATATTTCATCACTGAAAATAGATGCCTTTTGCTTTGAGGCTGTGGCCACGTTATGTTTCTGTCCAACACCAATCTTCATTGGTTTCCTGTGAGGTGTTTTGGATCCCCATCTCTTGCTATGAACTGGCAAAACAGCAGAATCCCCTTGACAATCTTGATTTCTCAAGGGAAATGAGAGAACACTATACACCATCCAAGATATTAAAATATTGTCAAGGCCCAACACGGCTGAATACTCAGAGGAGATGGCCTGTGAGGCGCCGCCTTTCGACTTTTCCCCCTTAGTATGGTGGTCAGTAACATGCGGGAGACTGCGGAGGGGTGTCATTTTTTTAATTGGGAACTGATGTGCTTTTACTCAATTCGGGAACCTCTCAAGCCAAATTTGTAGTATTTTGCACGAATTGCAAGAGATGTTTACAAGTCGACGGTTGAAGTGGAAGCTCGTATTGAGTTTGCTAGAGAATGATTTGCCAAGACTTCGATAGCTCAGTTGGTAGAGCCGAGGACTGTAGTGGTAAAACAGGCATCCTTAGGTCGCTGGTTCAAATCCGGCTCGAAGGACTTTTGCCAAATGCACATTTTATTGAATACTTGGAAAGTAAAATACTTGGAAAATGACATAACAGACAATTTATAATTATATTATATTTCATCACTGAAAATAGATGCCTTTTGCTTTGAGGCTGTGGCCACATTATTTTTCTGTCCAACACCAATCTTCTTTGGTTTCCTGTGAGGTATTTTGGATCCCCATCTCTTGCTATGAACTGACAAAACAGCAGAATCCCCTTGACAATCTTGATTTCTCAAGGGAAATGGGAGAACACTATACACCATCCAAGATATTAAAATATTGTCAAGGCCGAACACTGATGAATACTCTGAGGAGATGGCCTGTGAGGCGCCGCCTTTCAACTTTTCCTCCTTAGTATGGTGGTCAGTAACATGCGGGAGACCGCGGAGGGGGTCATTTTTTTAATTGTGAACTGATGTGCTTTTACTCAATTCGGGAACCTCACAAGCCAAATTTGTAGTATTTTGCACGAATTGCAAGAGATGTTTGAATGTCGACGGTTGAAGTGGACGCTCGTATTGAGCTTGCTAGAGACTGATTTGCCAAGCCTTCGATAGCTCAGTTGGTAGAGCGGAGGACTGTAGTGGTAAAACAAGCATCCTTCTGTCGCTGGTTCAAACCCGGCTCGAAGGACTTTTGCCAAATGCACATTTTATTGAATACTTGGAAAGTAAAATACTTGGAAAATGACATAACAGACAATTTATAATTATATTATATTTCATCACTGAAAATAGATGCCTGTTGCTTTGAGGCTGTGGCCACGTTATGTTTCTGTCCAACACGAATCTTCATTGGTTTCATGTGAGGTGTTTTGGATCCCCATCTCTTGCTATGAACTGGCAAAACAGCAGAATCCCCTTGACAATCTTGATTTCTCAAGGGAAATGAGAGAACACTATACACCATCCAAGATATTAAAATATTGTCAAGGCCCAACACGGCTGAATACTCTGAGGAGATGGCCTGTGAGGCGCCGCCTTTCAACTTTTCCCCCTTAGTATGGTGGTCATTAACATGCGGGAGACTGCGGAGGGGGTCATTTTTTTAATTGGGAACTGATGTGCTTTTACTCAATTCGGGAACCTCACAAGCCAAATTTGTAGTATTTTGCACGAATTGCAAGAGATGTTTACAAGTCGACGGTTGAAGTGGAAGCTCGTATTGAGTTTGCTAAAGAATGATTTGCCAAGCCTTCGATAGCTCAGTTGGTAGAGCGGAGGACTGTAGTGGTAAAACAGGCATCCTTAGGTCGCTGGTTCAAATCCGGCTCGAAGGACTTCTTCCAAATGCACATTTTATTGAATACTTGGAAAGTAAAATACTTGGAAAGTAAAATAACAGACAATTTATAATTATATTATATTTCATCACTGAAAATAGATGCCTTTTGCTTTGAGGCTGTGGCCACGTTATTTTTCTGTCCGACTCCAATCTTCGTTGGTTTCCTGTGAGGTGTTTTGGATCCCCATCTCTTGCTATGAACTGACAAAACAGCAGAATCCCCATGACAATCTTGATTTCTCAAGGGAAATGGGAGAACACCATACACCATCCAAGATATTAAAATATTGTCAAGGCCGAACACTGATGAATACTCTGAGGAGATGGCCTGTGAGGCGCAGCCTTTCAACTTTTCCTCCTTAGTATGGTGGTCAGTAACATGCGGGAGACTGCAGAGGCGGTCATTTTTTTAATTGGGAACTGATGTGCTTTTACTCAATTCGGGAACCTCACAAGCCAAATTTGTAGTATTTTGCACGAATTGCAAGAGATGTTTGCATGTCGACGGTTGAAGTGGAAGCTCGAATTGAGCTTGCTAGAGAACGGTTTGCCAAGCCTTCGATAGCTCAGTTGGTAGAGGGGAGGACTGTAGTGGTAAAACAGGCATCCTTAGGTCGCTGGTTCAAATCTGGCTTGAAGGACTTTTGCCAAAGGCAAATTTTATTGAATACTTGGAAAGTAAAATGCTTGGAAAATAAAATAACAGACAATTTATAATTATATTATATTTCATCACTGAAAATAGATGCCTTTTGCTTTGAGGCTGTGGCCACATTATTTTTCTGTCCAACACCAATCTTCTTTGGTTTCCTGTGATGTGTTTTTTTGATCCCCATCTCTTGCTATGAACTGGCAAAACAGCATAATCCCCTTGACAATCTTGATTTCTCAAGGAAAATGAGAGACACTATACACCATCCAAGATATTAAAATATTGTCAAGGCCCAACGCGGATGAATGCTCTGAGGAGATGGCCTGTGAGGTGCCGCCTTTCAACTTTTCCCCCTTAGTATGGTGGTCAGTAACATGTGGGAGACTGCGGAGGGGGTCATTTTTTTAATTGGGAACTGATGTGCTTTTACTCAATTCGGGAACCTCACAAGCCAAATTTGTAGTATTTTGCACGAATTGCAAGAGATGTTTACAAGTCGACGGTTGAAGTGGAAGCTCGTATTGAGTTTGCTAGAGAATGATTTGCCAAGCCTTCGATAGCTCAGTTGGTAGTGGTACAACAGGCATCCTTAGGTCGCTGGTTCAAATACGGCTCGAAGGAATTTTGCCAAATGCAAATTTTATTGAATACTTGGAAAGTAAAATACTTGGAAAGTAAAATAACAGACAATTTATAATTATATTATATTTCATCACTGAAAATAGATGCCTTTTGCTTTGAGGCTGTGGCCACGTTATTTTTCTGTCCAACACGAATCTTCGTTGGTTTCCTGTCTTGTGTTTTGGATCCCCATCTCTTGCTATGAACTGGCAAAACAGCAGAATCCCCTTGACAATCTTGATTTCTCAAGGGAAATGAGAGAACACTATACACCATCCAAGATATTAAAATATTGTCAAGGCCCAACACGGCTGAATACTCTGAGGAGATGGCCTGTGAGGCGCCGCCTTTCAACTTTTCCCCCTTAGTATGGTGGTCAGCAACATGCGGGAGACTGCGGAGGGGGTCATTTTTTTAATTGTGAACTGATGTGCTTTTACTCAATTCGGGAACCTCACAAGCCAAATTTGTAGTATTTTCGATAGCTCAGTTGGTAGAGCGGAGGACTGTAGTGGTAAAAACAGGCATCCTTAGGTCGCTGGTTCAAATCCGGCAAGAAGGACTTTTGCCAAATGCAAATTTTATTGAATACTTGGAAAGTAAAATACTTGGAAAGTAAAATAACAGACAATTTATAATTATATTATATTTCATCACTGAAAATAGATGCCTTTTGCTTTGAGGCTGTGGCCACGTTATGTTTCTGTCCAACACCAATCTTCACTGGTTTCCTTTGAGGTGTTTTGCATCCCCATCTCTTGCTATGAACTGGCAAAACAGCAGAATCCCCTTGACAATCTTGATTTCTCAAGGGAAATGAGAGAACACTATACACCATCCAAGATATTAAAATATTGTCAAGGCCCAACACGGCTGAATACTCTGAGGAGATGGCCTGTGAGGCGCCGCCTTTCAACTTTTCCCCCTTAGTATGGTGGTCAGTAACATGCGGGAGACTGCGGAGGGGGTCATTTTTTGAATTGGGAACTGATGTGCTTTTACTCAATTCGGGAACCTCACAAGCCAAATTTGTAGTATTTTGCACGAATTGCAAGAGATGTTTGAATGTCGACGGTTGAAGTTGAAGCTCTAATTGAGCTTGCTAGAGACTGATTTGCCAAGCCTTAGATAGCTCAGTTGGTAGAGCAGAGGACTGTAGTGGTAAAACAAGCATCCTTAGGTCGCTGGTTCAAATCCAGATTGAAGGACTTTTGCCAAATGCAAATTTTATTGAATACTTGGAAAGTAAAATACTTGGAAAATAAAATAACAGACAATTTATAATTATATTATATTTCATCACTGAAAATAGATGCCTTTTGCTTTGAGGCTGTGGCCACGTTATGTTTCTGTCCAACACCAATCTTCATTGGTTTCCTGTGAGGTGTTTTGGATCCCCATCTCTTGCTATGAACTGGCAAAACAGCAGAATCCCCTTGACAATTTTGATTTCTCAAGGGAAATGAGAGAACACTATACACCATCCAAGATATTAAAATATTGTCAAGGCCCAACACGGCTGAATACTCCGAGGAGATGGCCTGTGAGGCGCCGCCTTTCAACTTTTCCCCCTTAGTATGGTGGTCAGTAACATGCGGGAGACTGCGGAGGGGGTCATTTTTTTAATTGGGAACTGATGTGCTTTTACTGAATTCGGGAACCTCACAAGCCAAATTTGTAGTATTTTGCACGAATTGCAAGAGATGTTTACAAGTCGACGGTTGAAGTGGAAGCTCGTATTGAGTTTGATAGAGAATGATTTGCTAAGCCTTCGATAGCTCGTCGCTGGTTCAAATCCGGCTCAAAGGACTTTTGCCAAATGCACATTTTATTGAATACTTGGAAAGTAAAATACTTGTAAAGTAAAATAACAGACAATTTATAATTATATTATATTTCATCACTGAAAATAGATGCCTTTTGCTTTGAGGCTGTGGCCACGTTATTTTTCTGTCCAACACGAATCTTCATTGGTTTCCTGTGAGGTGTTTTGGATCCCCATCTCTTGCTATGAACTGGCAAAACAGCAGAATCCCCTTGACAATCTTGATTTTTCAAGGGAAATGAGAGAACACTGTACACCATCCAAGATATTAAAATATTGTCAAGGCCCAACACGGCTGAATACTCTGAGGAGATGGCCTGTGAGGCGCCGCCTTTCAACTTTTCCCCCTTAGTATGGTGGTCAGTAACATGCGGGAGACTGCGGAGGGGGTCATTTTTTTAATTGGGAACTGATGTGCTTTTACTAAATTCGGGAACCTCACAAGCCAAATTTGTAGTATTTTGCACGAATTGCAAGAGATGTTTACAAGTCGACGGTTGAAGTGGAAGCTCGTATTGAGTTTGCTAGAGAATGATTTGCCAAGCCTTCGATAGCTCAGTTGGTAGAGCGGAGGACTGTAGTGGTAAAACAGGCATCCTTAGGTCCTTGGTTCAAATCCGGCTCGAAGGACCATTGCCAAATGCACATTTTATTGAATACTTGGAAAGTAAAATACTTGAAAAGTAAAATAACAGACAATTTATAATTATATTATATTTCATCACTGAAAATAGATGCCTTTTGCTTTGAGGATGTGGCCACGTTATTTTTCTGTCCGACACCAATCTTCGTTGGTTTCCTGTGAGGTATTTTGGATACCCATCTCTTGCTATGAACTGACAAAACAGCAGAATCCCCTTGACAATCTTGATTTCTCAAGGGAAATGGGAGAACACTATACACCATCCAAGATATTAAAATATTGTCAAGGCCGAACACTGATGAATACTCTGAGGAGATGGCCTGTGAGGCGCCGCCTTTCAACTTTTCCTCCTTAGTATGGTGGTCAGTAACATGCGGGAGACCGCGGAGGGGGTCATTTTTTTAATTGTGAACTGATGTGCTTTTACTCAATTCGGGAACCTCACAAGCCAAATTTGTAGTATTTTGCACGAATTGCAAGAGATGTTTGAATGTAGACGGTTGAAGTGGACGCTCGTATTGAGCTTGCTAGAGACTGATTTGCCAAGCCTTCGATAGCTCAGTTGGTAGAGCGGAGGACTGTAGTGGTAAAACAAGCATCCTTCGGTCGCTGGTTCAAACCCGGCTCGAAGGACTTTTGCCAAATGCACATTTTATTGAATACTTGGAAAGTAAAATACTTGGAAAGTAAAATAACAGACAATTTATAATTATATTATATTTCATCACTGAAAATAGATGCCTTTTGCTTTGAGGCTGTGGCCACGTTATTTTTCTGTCCGACACCAATCTTCGTTGGTTTCCTGTGAGGTGTTTTGGATCCCCATCTCTTGCTATGAACTGACAAAACAGCAGAATCCCCTTGACAATCTTGATTTCTCAAGGGAAATGGGAGAACACTATACACCATCCAAGATATTAAAATATTGTCAAGGCCGAACACTGATGAATACTCTGAGGAGATGGCCTGTGAGGCGCCGCCTTTCAACTTTTCCTCCTTAGTATGGTGGTCAGTAACATGCGGGAGACTGCGGAGGCGGTCATTTTTTTAATTGGGAACTGATATGCTTTTACTCAATTCGGGAACCTCACAAGCCAAATTTGTAGTATTTTGCACGAATTGCAAGAGATGTTTGCATATCGACGGTTGAAGTGGAAGCTCGAATTGAGCTTGCTAGAGAACGGTTTGCCAAGCCTTCGATAGCTCAGTTGGTAGAGCAGAGGACTGTAGTGGTAAAACAGGCATCCTTAGGTCGCTGGTTCAAATCCAGATTGAAGGACTTTTGCCAAATGCAAATTTTATTGAATACTTGGAAAGTAAAATACTTGGAAAATAAAATAACAGACAATTTATAATTATATTATATTTCATCACTGAAAATAGATGCCTTTTGCTTTGAGGCTGTGGCCACGTTATGTTTCTGTCCAACACCAATCTTCATTGGTTTCCTGTGAGGTGTTTTGGATCCCCATCTCTTGCTATGAACTGGCAAAACAGCAGAATCCCCTTGACAATCTTGATTTCTCAAGGGAAATGAGAGAACACTATACACCATCCAAGATATTAAAATATTGTCAAGGCCCAACACGGCTGAATACTCAGAGGAGATGGCCTGTGAGGCGCCGCCTTTCGACTTTTCCCCCTTAGTATGGTGGTCAGTAACATGCGGGAGACTGCGGAGGGGTGTCATTTTTTTAATTGGGAACTGATGTGCTTTTACTCAATTCGGGAACCTCTCAAGCCAAATTTGTAGTATTTTGCACGAATTGCAAGAGATGTTTACAAGTCGACGGTTGAAGTGGAAGCTCGTATTGAGTTTGCTAGAGAATGATTTGCCAAGACTTCGATAGCTCAGTTGGTAGAGCCGAGGACTGTAGTGGTAAAACAGGCATCCTTAGGTCGCTGGTTCAAATCCGGCTCGAAGGACTTTTGCCAAATGCACATTTTATTGAATACTTGGAAAGTAAAATACTTGGAAAATGACATAACAGACAATTTATAATTATATTATATTTCATCACTGAAAATAGATGCCTTTTGCTTTGAGGCTGTGGCCACATTATTTTTCTGTCCAACACCAATCTTCTTTGGTTTCCTGTGAGGTATTTTGGATCCCCATCTCTTGCTATGAACTGACAAAACAGCAGAATCCCCTTGACAATCTTGATTTCTCAAGGGAAATGGGAGAACACTATACACCATCCAAGATATTAAAATATTGTCAAGGCCGAACACTGATGAATACTCTGAGGAGATGGCCTGTGAGGCGCCGCCTTTCAACTTTTCCTCCTTAGTATGGTGGTCAGTAACATGCGGGAGACCGCGGAGGGGGTCATTTTTTTAATTGTGAACTGATGTGCTTTTACTCAATTCGGGAACCTCACAAGCCAAATTTGTAGTATTTTGCACGAATTGCAAGAGATGTTTGAATGTCGACGGTTGAAGTGGACGCTCGTATTGAGCTTGCTAGAGACTGATTTGCCAAGCCTTCGATAGCTCAGTTGGTAGAGCGGAGGACTGTAGTGGTAAAACAAGCATCCTTCTGTCGCTGGTTCAAACCCGGCTCGAAGGACTTTTGCCAAATGCACATTTTATTGAATACTTGGAAAGTAAAATACTTGGAAAATGACATAACAGACAATTTATAATTATATTATATTTCATCACTGAAAATAGATGCCTGTTGCTTTGAGGCTGTGGCCACGTTATGTTTCTGTCCAACACGAATCTTCATTGGTTTCATGTGAGGTGTTTTGGATCCCCATCTCTTGCTATGAACTGGCAAAACAGCAGAATCCCCTTGACAATCTTGATTTCTCAAGGGAAATGAGAGAACACTATACACCATCCAAGATATTAAAATATTGTCAAGGCCCAACACGGCTGAATACTCTGAGGAGATGGCCTGTGAGGCGCCGCCTTTCAACTTTTCCCCCTTAGTATGGTGGTCATTAACATGCGGGAGACTGCGGAGGGGGTCATTTTTTTAATTGGGAACTGATGTGCTTTTACTCAATTCGGGAACCTCACAAGCCAAATTTGTAGTATTTTGCACGAATTGCAAGAGATGTTTACAAGTCGACGGTTGAAGTGGAAGCTCGTATTGAGTTTGCTAAAGAATGATTTGCCAAGCCTTCGATAGCTCAGTTGGTAGAGCGGAGGACTGTAGTGGTAAAACAGGCATCCTTAGGTCGCTGGTTCAAATCCGGCTCGAAGGACTTCTTCCAAATGCACATTTTATTGAATACTTGGAAAGTAAAATACTTGGAAAGTAAAATAACAGACAATTTATAATTATATTATATTTCATCACTGAAAATAGATGCCTTTTGCTTTGAGGCTGTGGCCACGTTATTTTTCTGTCCGACTCCAATCTTCGTTGGTTTCCTGTGAGGTGTTTTGGATCCCCATCTCTTGCTATGAACTGACAAAACAGCAGAATCCCCATGACAATCTTGATTTCTCAAGGGAAATGGGAGAACACCATACACCATCCAAGATATTAAAATATTGTCAAGGCCGAACACTGATGAATACTCTGAGGAGATGGCCTGTGAGGCGCAGCCTTTCAACTTTTCCTCCTTAGTATGGTGGTCAGTAACATGCGGGAGACTGCAGAGGCGGTCATTTTTTTAATTGGGAACTGATGTGCTTTTACTCAATTCGGGAACCTCACAAGCCAAATTTGTAGTATTTTGCACGAATTGCAAGAGATGTTTGCATGTCGACGGTTGAAGTGGAAGCTCGAATTGAGCTTGCTAGAGAACGGTTTGCCAAGCCTTCGATAGCTCAGTTGGTAGAGGGGAGGACTGTAGTGGTAAAACAGGCATCCTTAGGTCGCTGGTTCAAATCTGGCTTGAAGGACTTTTGCCAAATGCAAATTTTATTGAATACTTGGAAAGTAAAATGCTTGGAAAATAAAATAACAGACAATTTATAATTATATTATATTTCATCACTGAAAATAGATGCCTTTTGCTTTGAGGCTGTGGCCACATTATTTTTCTGTCCAACACCAATCTTCTTTGGTTTCCTGTGATGTGTTTTTTTGATCCCCATCTCTTGCTATGAACTGGCAAAACAGCATAATCCCCTTGACAATCTTGATTTCTCAAGGAAAATGAGAGACACTATACACCATCCAAGATATTAAAATATTGTCAAGGCCCAACGCGGATGAATGCTCTGAGGAGATGGCCTGTGAGGTGCCGCCTTTCAACTTTTCCCCCTTAGTATGGTGGTCAGTAACATGTGGGAGACTGCGGAGGGGGTCATTTTTTTAATTGGGAACTGATGTGCTTTTACTCAATTCGGGAACCTCACAAGCCAAATTTGTAGTATTTTGCACGAATTGCAAGAGATGTTTACAAGTCGACGGTTGAAGTGGAAGCTCGTATTGAGTTTGCTAGAGAATGATTTGCCAAGCCTTCGATAGCTCAGTTGGTAGTGGTACAACAGGCATCCTTAGGTCGCTGGTTCAAATACGGCTCGAAGGAATTTTGCCAAATGCAAATTTTATTGAATACTTGGAAAGTAAAATACTTGGAAAGTAAAATAACAGACAATTTATAATTATATTATATTTCATCACTGAAAATAGATGCCTTTTGCTTTGAGGCTGTGGCCACGTTATTTTTCTGTCCAACACGAATCTTCATTGGTTTCCTGTCTTGTGTTTTGGATCCCCATCTCTTGCTATGAACTGGCAAAACAGCAGAATCCCCTTGACAATCTTGATTTCTCAAGGGAAATGAGAGAACACTATACACCATCCAAGATATTAAAATATTGTCAAGGCCCAACACGGCTGAATACTCTGAGGAGATGGCCTGTGAGGCGCCGCCTTTCAACTTTTCCCCCTTAGTATGGTGGTCAGCAACATGCGGGAGACTGCGGAGGGGGTCATTTTTTTAATTGTGAACTGATGTGCTTTTACTCAATTCGGGAACCTCACAAGCCAAATTTGTAGTATTTTCGATAGCTCAGTTGGTAGAGCGGAGGACTGTAGTGGTAAAACAGGCATCCTTAGGTCGCTGGTTCAAATCCGGCAAGAAGGACTTTTGCCAAATGCAAATTTTATTGAATACTTGGAAAGTAAAATACTTGGAAAGTAAAATAACAGACAATTTATAATTATATTATATTTCATCACTGAAAATAGATGCCTTTTGCTTTGAGGCTGTGGCCACGTTATGTTTCTGTCCAACACCAATCTTCACTGGTTTCCTTTGAGGTGTTTTGCATCCCCATCTCTTGCTATGAACTGGCAAAACAGCAGAATCCCCTTGACAATCTTGATTTCTCAAGGGAAATGAGAGAACACTATACACCATCCAAGATATTAAAATATTGTCAAGGCCCAACACGGCTGAATACTCTGAGGAGATGGCCTGTGAGGCGCCGCCTTTCAACTTTTCCCCCTTAGTATGGTGGTCAGTAACATGCGGGAGACTGCGGAGGGGGTCATTTTTTGAATTGGGAACTGATGTGCTTTTACTCAATTCGGGAACCTCACAAGCCAAATTTGTAGTATTTTGCACGAATTGCAAGAGATGTTTGAATGTCGACGGTTGAAGTTGAAGCTCTAATTGAGCTTGCTAGAGACTGATTTGCCAAGCCTTAGATAGCTCAGTTGGTAGAGCAGAGGACTGTAGTGGTAAAACAAGCATCCTTAGGTCGCTGGTTCAAATCCAGATTGAAGGACTTTTGCCAAATGCAAATTTTATTGAATACTTGGAAAGTAAAATACTTGGAAAATAAAATAACAGACAATTTATAATTATATTATATTTCATCACTGAAAATAGATGCCTTTTGCTTTGAGGCTGTGGCCACGTTATGTTTCTGTCCAACACCAATCTTCATTGGTTTCCTGTGAGGTGTTTTGGATCCCCATCTCTTGCTATGAACTGGCAAAACAGCAGAATCCCCTTGACAATTTTGATTTCTCAAGGGAAATGAGAGAACACTATACACCATCCAAGATATTAAAATATTGTCAAGGCCCAACACGGCTGAATACTCCGAGGAGATGGCCTGTGAGGCGCCGCCTTTCAACTTTTCCCCCTTAGTATGGTGGTCAGTAACATGCGGGAGACTGCGGAGGGGGTCATTTTTTTAATTGGGAACTGATGTGCTTTTACTGAATTCGGGAACCTCACAAGCCAAATTTGTAGTATTTTGCACGAATTGCAAGAGATGTTTACAAGTCGACGGTTGAAGTGGAAGCTCGTATTGAGTTTGATAGAGAATGATTTGCTAAGCCTTCGATAGCTCGTCGCTGGTTCAAATCCGGCTCAAAGGACTTTTGCCAAATGCACATTTTATTGAATACTTGGAAAGTAAAATACTTGTAAAGTAAAATAACAGACAATTTATAATTATATTATATTTCATCACTGAAAATAGATGCCTTTTGCTTTGAGGCTGTGGCCACGTTATTTTTCTGTCCAACACGAATCTTCATTGGTTTCCTGTGAGGTGTTTTGGATCCCCATCTCTTGCTATGAACTGGCAAAACAGCAGAATCCCCTTGACAATCTTGATTTTTCAAGGGAAATGAGAGAACACTGTACACCATCCAAGATATTAAAATATTGTCAAGGCCCAACACGGCTGAATACTCTGAGGAGATGGCCTGTGAGGCGCCGCCTTTCAACTTTTCCCCCTTAGTATGGTGGTCAGTAACATGCGGGAGACTGCGGAGGGGGTCATTTTTTTAATTGGGAACTGATGTGCTTTTACTAAATTCGGGAACCTCACAAGCCAAATTTGTAGTATTTTGCACGAATTGCAAGAGATGTTTACAAGTCGACGGTTGAAGTGGAAGCTCGTATTGAGTTTGCTAGAGAATGATTTGCCAAGCCTTCGATAGCTCAGTTGGTAGAGCGGAGGACTGTAGTGGTAAAACAGGCATCCTTCGGTCGCTGGTTCAAACCCGGCTCGAAGGACTTTTGCCAAATGCACATTTTATTGAATACTTGGAAAGTAAAATACTTGGAAAGTAAAATAACAGACAATTTATAATTATATTATATTTCATCACTGAAAATAGATGCCTTTTGCTTTGAGGCTGTGGCCACGTTATTTTTCTGTCCGACACTGTTAGGAAAGATTTCGTTATTGTAGGGAACTTTCCTTCCATGTGGCAACCCCTAAACTTTTTGCTATTGTTTTCAACCTGTTTTCTTGACTTTGCCAGAGAAGTGCAGCCTTCTGCCGTACTCCTCTGGGCTTTCGCTCCTTTCTTACGGGGAAACTGACATGCCCTTAAGACAGTCAGTACCGGGGAACGCTGTTTCCCGTAGTTTCTTTTATCGTGTCGCCATTTTAGTGCAACACGACACAAGAGGGCACTGTAAGCTAAGTTACAGCTCTCTTGGGTCTCTAGCCTTCTACAGACCCTAGACACTCTTGTAGGATGGTTTTTGGATCGGTGCAAGTCATTCAGGGACTGGGCTGGTGGCAGCGATCATTTGGTTTATTTTGAGCTCCTTTTGCCGTTCTGAGCACCTTTTTGCCGCGAACACAAAAGGGTGGCCCGGCTACCCAAAATGGCCGGACCACGAGGCTCCTTTGTCTCGTCCACTGTCCGTCTTGCTCCCTTTACCTTCCCCCGGGTCAGGCGACCCGGGGCCTTCCTTATTTGGGCATGTAGTTTCCCGCGAAACACGGTTGCTTTCGCGGGCTTCTACATGTCGTTTGAGTGCCCCCAGGATGTGGGCTGGGCTGTCTGGTCCCAATACACATCCTGGGTGCCAGAGAGTCTAGGGTGGTGTGAATGCCTGGGACCACTGTGGTCCGTGATTGGTCCACGTATGGTATGTGTGTTGATGAGCGGATCTCCCATTGGCTCCCCTCCGTTTTGGCGCGAAGGGAACCGTGGATAAGAGGGAGCTGGAAACACCACTACCATGTCGATCTCCTGAGTTCTTACGAACCCAGGGATACAGGAGCCAAGTATCCTGCGAACACGAGGCTGGACCGAGGAATCGCTGGTGACCCCCTGAAGAACTTCTGCTCCTCATTGCTGTCGTCCGGTGAAGCCCTTTCCACCTAAGATCGAACAAGAAGGCCTGTACTGGCGCTTCGACCTATTGGAATAGCAGGACCAGCTATTCCCGGCACCTTCATCAACTCCTGCCGTAAGCCTTCGGAAGTGTCCCTGGGCCATCCAGTTGACTGACCAGCTTACTAAGGAGTCCTGCTCTGTAATCGCCGACAGGTTGGGTGGTATTCTGAGTCCGGGGCACGCTCACACGCTTCGTTTGCTTAGCAACCCTAAGCTATAGGTGAGCAGTGCTCGTTTGGCTTGAATACACCCGGCCGTTCCGTTGCCCTGCTGTGGCGACAAAACTGTGCTTGTTTCTTCGATCGGGACGTCTTTTTACTCTGCACGACGACGAGATGTTCCCTGCTCTTCAGAACCTGCCAGAAGCTGCATCTATCGAGGAGAAGCTCGGGCCTGCTTGCTTCGGGGACCGGTGAGTAGATTAGCTAGGATCTGGTCGCCCTCCTGCAGTGCCCCTTGCTTTTCCCCGCTGTAAATACAGCACCCCTTGTCCGTACTCGCGCCCTGCTTCTGCCTCACAGTGGAGGCTGCGCTAGAGTCGCGGACCGTGTTCTCCTTCACTAGGGCACCCTACAGAGCTGTCCAACGTCCTCCGAAGAGCTTCACCTTCTGCCCATTGGCACCGGCGTGTGCAGGTACTTTTGAGCGCTAGGCTCCACTCTTCGTAGGGATTGGACTACCATCTAGTTAGGGGCCTCAGAAGGCGGACATATCACACGCATTGGTTCGCACTGCCTGTTTTCCTTCCCCTGCAGGTGGATAACATATTTCGTGCTGCTAATGCTGTGAAACTGTGTATTCTGTATATATATTGGGTGGATAGTGTATGTGTTGGTTTAATATCGTTGTATATTGCTGCTTTTACTGTGGTTATTAGTTTCAAGGCCTTATAATAAATGTGTATCTATTTTTGATATAAACAACTGTTTGGAGTAGTTTGTGAACGCTCTTGCTTTGTGTGCTCATTGCGGGCTTTCAGTCACCCTCACCCCTCTTGAGACCTAGTCTTGACCGCCGCGATCGCTACCTTGATTGGTCTGGCTTGTCCAGAGGTTACCCTGTTCCAAGTAATTAGGTTGGCCTTCTGAACTTCTGCGCCACCAGGACAGAGTTCAGAAATCCGTCTTAACAAATTGGTGGCAGCAGTGGGATACGACTGAAGGTATCCAGTGTTGCGCACGAGCTAAGGCGTTTTCAGGTTATTCCAACCAGGACACGCAGTAAAGTATTGAATATAACGTTAAAAAGGCCATAGTCCTATCAACAGTATGGAAACGAATACTTTATTAACCTTAAATGCTTCGAAATCTGAAACATTGAAGAAGATGTGTGCGGAGAGAGGGGTTTCCTCTCAAGGCACTAAATTGGAAATGATCCAGAGAATCGTGGCGTGGCAAGAAGCGCAGCTTGACGCTATAACTTCCGAGGACAGTGCAGAAGGTGGTGGGGCTGCTCTCACTGGCAGAACCGACGGTTCTGCCGCTGCACTGATCCATCACGACCACGAGGACAGGGAGGATGTAATGTCTAACGTTTCCTCTGCCAGTGTTGATGGGGAGGCTATGCTTGAATTCAAGAAGCAAGAGCTGCGGTTTAGGCAGCAGGAGCTTGAATTCAGCATAGCCAAACTGAAAATCGACCAGGCAGAAAAACAAAAAGACAGGGATCACCAGTTGGAACTGGCCAAGCTTCAGTTCGCAAATGGGTCCAAGGGTCCTGGACATGGTTCTGGGGCTTCCTCTCATCCACGGTTTCCAAAAGATCTGCTCAGTGTGTATGAGGAACGAAATGACATTATGGACTGGTTAAATGCGTTTGAGTATGCATGCGAGGTTCAAGAGGTTGATAATGCGGATAAGATTGCATGGTTACTCAGCAGACTGCCCCATTCTGGTTGCAGTGCCATTATGGAAATGTCGAAGGCTGAGCGCGCTGATTTTGCAATGTTGAAGCAGACTCTCATTTTAAAGTTTGGGAAGACTCCGACCCAATATTTGAAAAGGTTTAGAGAGTATAAGAAAAAGGAAGGTGGTACTTGGGTGTCGTATGTAGCTGAGTCCCTGAAAAACTTGACTGGCTGGGTTGAAGGTTATAAGGTTTCTACCTTCGAAGGCATGATCAATCTGGTCATGCTGGAACACATTTTTGCTTCTTCTTCCCCGGAGCTTAAGCAGCATTTGGCCGATTCGAAGGAGATAGATCCTAAGAAGCTGGCTATTGCAGCAGACTTATGGGTGTCACATCGAGTGTCCCATAAGGACAAAACTCATCCTGGTAAGCAGGAGGAAGGGAAAAAGTCCAAAGATATGGAGGGTGGGGAATCTGCTAAATCTTCTTCCCATAAGGGCCACAAAAAGAAAAATAAGGGTAAGCCATACGAGAACTCACAGGGTAGTGGAGGTTCGCCTCCGAAACAGAACTCTGGTTATAATAAGCCTCCCTACGTAAACAGACCCAATGGGGCTTGTTTTTCTTGTGGAGCAACTGACCATGTGAAGGGGGATCCCCGTTGTAAGGTTAGACCTTTGGGGGTCCACTCCGCTAATCTGGCCTTCTCCTCCTACGAGGAAGAAGAGATTACAGGAGCATCCTTCTCCTCAGACTCATTTCCCAGCGGAATAGAGGCTGAGGTAGTTTTAGTGTCCCTGGGTTCCTGGGAGCCTAAAGTCGCAGAGGCGTATGCTAGGATTCCGGATAATACCAAGCACTACTTTAAAGACAGTGTGCTGATCAATGGAGTGGATACTCCAGCTCTTAGGGATAGTGGGTGCAGTCGAACTGTAGTGGATTCTACCTTGGTAGACTCAGAGGAAGTTGCCAGAGCTACTCTGATGCCCACTAAGTTGGCTGACGGCCCCCTCCGTATGTTTCCCGTGATCCCTGTTAATCTAACTTTAAATGGTACAGCAGTTAGGATTCCAGTGAGCATTCAGAGAAACGTCCCGGGAAAGGTCTTGTTGGGCAATGATCTCAGAGCTCTAGGGCTCGTAGGAGACACTGCCGAAAGACCCTACACACGGTCTCAAGCACGGGCAGCATTGGCCAAGTCCAATACGCCGCCCCAGCCGAAGGGGAAACCCAAGGCGAAAGGAGTCAACAAGTCCCGACGGGGGAAAGAGAATATTCCCCCGAGCTCGCCTACCACTGCGGTGGAGGGAGTTGGTCAATCGCCCGAGCCTGACGAGGAGGTGGCGATGCCTGAAGTGTTCGACCCCAACGACCATCCTGAACTAAAAGACTTGTTAGTTGAAGGAGGTCCTGATAGGGACGACTTCAGTAAGGGCCAACGTGAGTGCCCATCTCTGGAAGGCCTAAGGAGACAGGCCTGCTCCCAGCTTGAGGGTGAACCTCCTGGGAAGCATCGGATTTATTGGGAAGGTGGACTCCTGTACAGTGAGCCCACAGAGTCTACAGAAGGAGACCATAGGAGGTTGGTGGTTCCCCTTGCTGTTAGACCCTTCCTCCTGCAGTTGGCGCATGAAGTTCCCCTTGCTGGTCACCTTGGAATGAAGAGGACCAAGCAAAGGTTATCTATGCACTTCTACTGGCCCAAGATGGGGGTGCAAGTAGAAAGTCACTGCAGGAGTTGTGCCTCCTGCCAGTTGTCTGGTAAGGTTGGCGCGACAATCCAAGCTCCGTTGGTACCGCTCCCAGTTGTGGGGGTACCATTTGAAAGGGTAGGGATCGACATCGTTGGTCCCCTTGACCCGCAAACATCCTCAGGCAATAGGTTTATCCTGGTGCTGGTCGACCATGCAACCAGGTATCCTGAGGCCATCCCATTAAAGACTGTAACTGCCAAGTCAGTTGCAAAAGCTTTACTCGGCATATTTACTAGGGTTGGCTTCCCTAAAGAAGTTGTGTCAGATCGTGGCAGCAACTTTATGTCGAAGTATATGCAGGCTATGTGGAAAGAATGTGGGGTCACCTACAAGTTCTCTTCTGCATACCACCCCCAGACCAATGGTCTGGTGGAGCGTTTCAACAGAACGCTAAAGAGCATGATTGGGGCTCTGGAGGAGCCCCAGAGAAGAAAATGGGATCTTCTTTTACCATGCCTACTGTTTGCCTACCGAGAGGTACCACAGGAGGGTGTTGGCTTCAGCCCCTTCGAACTTCTGTTCGGTCATCCCGTACGGGGACCCTTAGCCATCGTCAAAGAGGGATGGGAGATGCCCACTCCCCCTGTTACTACCAATGTAGTTGACTATGTGCTAGGGCTCAGAAAACGGATGGTACTCCTGATGGGCTTGGCTAGTGAAAAGTTGAAGGCAGGACAAGCGCTGGTGAAACATTGGTACGACCAGAAAGCTTCCTTAATTCACTTTACCCCTGGTCAGCAAGTCCTGATCATGAACCCTATAAGGCCTCGCGCTTTACAGGACAAATGGTCAGGCCCTTACACAGTGGTGGAGCCCCTGGGTGAGGTGAACTATTTAGTGGACCTTGGAAGGCCTGGACAGGCTCCAAAAGTGTTCCACGTAAATAGGCTGAAGGCTTTCGTCCCAAGAGTCGAAATCGCAGCACTGCTACTGGCGTCAGACGTTGAGGAAGAGGAGTCAGAACCTCTTCCCGACCTGTTCCAAAGCGGTCCTTCAGACAGCTCCGTTGAGGGTGTCCGAGTGGCCCCTCACCTGACTTCTGATCAGCAGGCTGAGGTGAAAAGTTTGCTTAGGCAGTTTTCCCCCCTGTTTTCACAGTCGCCTGGTTTGACACCTTGGTGCAAACATAACATTGACACAGGAGACAGTGTACCTACCAAAAGTAGGGGATACAGGATGTCGGATAAAGTACGGTCTTATATTAAGACCGAGGTCAACAAGATGTTAGACCTTGGGGTGATTGAACCCTCTAGTAGTCCTTGGTCCAGTCCTGTGGTATTGGTTCCGAAGGCAGGCACTTCTGAATTGAGGTTCTGCGTGGATTACAGGGCTCTGAATGCTGTCACCAAGACAGACGCTCACCCCTTGCCTCGAACTGACGAGCTGGTGGATACCTTGGGTGCCTCCAAGTATCTCAGCACGTTTGACCTGACTGCGGGCTATTGGCAAATAGCTTTAGCAGAACATGCCAAGGAGAAGACAGCATTTTCAACTCCCGACGGGCTTTACCAATTCCGGGTAATGCCGTTCGGATTGAAGAATGCACCTGCCACTTTCCAGAGGCTTGTGAATCATGTGTTGAATGGGTTGGACGAATTCTGTCTTGCATATCTAGACGATATAGCAGTTTTCAGTGCCACCTGGGAAGACCATGTGAAACACCTCGGGATTGTGCTCCAGGCTCTTCAGAAAGCCCACTTGACCATAAAGGCGAGTAAATGCCAGATTGGACAAGGCTCAGTGGTTTACCTTGGGCATGAAGTAGGTGGAGGAAGGATACAGCCTCTCCCCAGTAAAGTACAAGCAGTACAAGACTGGCCTACCCCCACTACACAAACCCAAGTGAGAGCCTTCTTAGGACTCACGGGTTATTACCGCAATTTTATGGCAGACTATGGCACCATAGCTGCCCCTCTGACTGCCCTCACAACTCCGAAGAAACCCAAGAAGGTAACTTGGACTGACGAGTGTGAGAAGGCCTTCAATGGCTTGAAAGACTCCTTGTGCCAGGCCCCTGTGCTCAGGGCCCCTGATTATCAAAGACCTTTTATCGTGCAGACGGATGCCTCTGACACTGGGATAGGAGCTGTACTATCACAAGTAGATGAGAAGGGTAAGGAACACCCTATCGGTTTTATTAGTCGCCAGCTTAAGGACAGAGAGCTCAGATGGTCCACGGTAGAGAAAGAATGTTTCTCTGTTGTGTGGGCCCTAAGGAAGCTGCGGCCCTACCTCTATGGGACCCACTTCACTGTGCAGACTGACCATAAGCCGTTAAAGTGGCTAATGAACATGAAGGGGGAGAATCCAAAGTTGCTTAGGTGGTCCATAAGTCTACAAGGCTTCGACTTCACTATTGAGCATAGGCCAGGTGTCCAACATAGCAATGCTGATGGGTTGTCCAGAATGTTTTACCGACCTGAACAAGAGACTCATCCAGGGGTGGATTAGTTCCCCCTGTCCATAGTCTGGGAGGGGCGAGTGTTAGGAAAGATTTCGTTATTGTAGGGAACTTTCCTTCCATGTGGCAACCCCTAAACTTTTTGCTATTGTTTTCAACCTGTTTTCTTGACTTTGCCAGAGAAGTGCAGCCTTCTGCCGTACTCCTCTGGGCTTTCGCTCCTTTCTTACGGGGAAACTGACATGCCCTTAAGACAGTCAGTACCGGGGAACGCTGTTTCCCGTAGTTTCTTTTATCGTGTCGCCATTTTAGTGCAACACGACACAAGAGGGCACTGTAAGCTAAGTTACAGCTCTCTTGGGTCTCTAGCCTTCTACAGACCCTAGACACTCTTGTAGGATGGTTTTTGGATCGGTGCAAGTCATTCAGGGACTGGGCTGGTGGCAGCGATCATTTGGTTTATTTTGAGCTCCTTTTGCCGTTCTGAGCACCTTTTTGCCGCGAACACAAAAGGGTGGCCCGGCTACCCAAAATGGCCGGACCACGAGGCTCCTTTGTCTCGTCCACTGTCCGTCTTGCTCCCTTTACCTTCCCCCGGGTCAGGCGACCCGGGGCCTTCCTTATTTGGGCATGTAGTTTCCCGCGAAACACGGTTGCTTTCGCGGGCTTCTACATGTCGTTTGAGTGCCCCCAGGATGTGGGCTGGGCTGTCTGGTCCCAATACACATCCTGGGTGCCAGAGAGTCTAGGGTGGTGTGAATGCCTGGGACCACTGTGGTCCGTGATTGGTCCACGTATGGTATGTGTGTTGATGAGCGGATCTCCCATTGGCTCCCCTCCGTTTTGGCGCGAAGGGAACCGTGGATAAGAGGGAGCTGGAAACACCACTACCATGTCGATCTCCTGAGTTCTTACGAACCCAGGGATACAGGAGCCAAGTATCCTGCGAACACGAGGCTGGACCGAGGAATCGCTGGTGACCCCCTGAAGAACTTCTGCTCCTCATTGCTGTCGTCCGGTGAAGCCCTTTCCACCTAAGATCGAACAAGAAGGCCTGTACTGGCGCTTCGACCTATTGGAATAGCAGGACCAGCTATTCCCGGCACCTTCATCAACTACTGCCGTAAGCCTTCGGAAGTGTCCCTGGGCCATCCAGTTGACTGACCAGCTTACTAAGGAGTCCTGCTCTGTAATCGCCGACAGGTTGGGTGGTATTCTGAGTCCGGGGCACGCTCACACGCTTCGTTTGCTTAGCAACCCTAAGCTATAGGTGAGCAGTGCTCGTTTGGCTTGAATACACCCGGCCGTTCCGTTGCCCTGCTGTGGCGACAAAACTGTGCTTGTTTCTTCGATCGGGACGTCTTTTTACTCTGCACGACGACGAGACGTTCCCTGCTCTTCAGAACCTGCCAGAAGCTGCATCTATCGAGGAGAAGCTCGGGCCTGCTTGCTTCGGGGACCGGTGAGTAGATTAGCTAGGATCTGGTCGCCCTCCTGCAGTGCCCCTTGCTTTTCCCCGCTGTAAATACAGCACCCCTTGTCCGTACTCGCGCCCTGCTTCTGCCTCACAGTGGAGGCTGCGCTAGAGTCGCGGACCGTGTTCTCCTTCACTAGGGCACCCTACAGAGCTGTCCAACGTCCTCCGAAGAGCTTCACCTTCTGCCCATTGGCACCGGCGTGTGCAGGTACTTTTGAGCGCTAGGCTCCACTCTTCGTAGGGATTGGACTACCATCTAGTTAGGGGCCTCAGAAGGCGGACATATCACACGCATTGGTTCGCACTGCCTGTTTTCCTTCCCCTGCAGGTGGATAACATATTTCGTGCTGCTAATGCTGTGAAACTGTGTATTCTGTATATATATTGGGTGGATAGTGTATGTGTTGGTTTAATATCGTTGTATATTGCTGCTTTTACTGTGGTTATTAGTTTCAAGGCCTTATAATAAATGTGTATCTATTTTTGATATAAACAACTGTTTGGAGTAGTTTGTGAACGCTCTTGCTTTGTGTGCTCATTGCGGGCTTTCAGTCACCCTCACCCCTCTTGAGACCTAGTCTTGACCGCCGCGATCGCTACCTTGATTGGTCTGGCTTGTCCAGAGGTTACCCTGTTCCAAGTAATTAGGTTGGCCTTCTGAACTTCTGCGCCACCAGGACAGAGTTCAGAAATCCGTCTTAACAGACACCAATCTTCGTTGGTTTCCTGTGAGGTGTTTTGGATCCCCATCTCTTGCTATGAACTGACAAAACAGCAGAATCCCCTTGACAATCTTGATTTCTCAAGGGAAATGGGAGAACACTATACACCATCCAAGATATTAAAATATTGTCAAGGCCGAACACTGATGAATACTCTGAGGAGATGGTCTGCGAGGCGCCGCCTTTCAACTTTTCCTCCTTAGTATGGTGGTCAGTAACATGCGGGAGACCGCGGAGGGGGTCATTTTTTTAATTGTGAACTGATGTGCTTTTACTCAATTCGGGAACCTCACAAGCCAAATTTGTAGTATTTTGCACGAATTGCAAGAGATGTTTGAATGTCGACGGTTGAAGTGGACGCTCGTATTGAGCTTGCTAGAGACTGATTTGCCAAGCCTTCGATAGCTCAGTTGGTAGAGCGGAGGACTGTAGTGGTAAAACAAGCATCCTTCGGTCGCTGGTTCAAACCCGGCTCGAAGGACTTTTGCCAAATGCACATTTTATTGAATACTTGGAAAGTAAAATACTTGGAAAGTAAAATAACAGACAATTTATAATTATATTATATTTCATCACTGAAAATAGATGCCTTTTGCTTTGAGGCTGTGGCCACGTTATTTTTCTGTCCGACACCAATCTTCGTTGGTTTCCTGTGAGGTGTTTTGGATCCCCATCTCTTGCTATGAACTGACAAAACAGCAGAATCCCCTTGACAATCTTGATTTCTCAAGGGAAATGGGAGAACACTATACACCATCCAAGATATTAAAATATTGTCAAGGCCGAACACTGATGAATACTCTGAGGAGATGGCCTGTGAGGCGCCGCCTTTCAACTTTTCCTCCTTAGTATGGTGGTCAGTAACATGCGGGAGACTGCGGAGGCGGTCATTTTTTTAATTGGGAACTGATATGCTTTTACTCAATTCGGGAACCTCACAAGCCAAATTTGTAGTATTTTGCACGAATTGCAAGAGATGTTTGCATATCGACGGTTGAAGTGGAAGCTCGAATTGAGCTTGCTAGAGAACGGTTTGCCAAGCCTTCGATAGCTCAGTTGGTAGAGCAGAGGACTGTAGTGATAAAACAGGCATCCTTAGGTCGCTGGTTCAAATCCAGATTGAAGGACTTTTGCCAAATGCAAATTTTATTGAATACTTGGAAAGTAAAATACTTGGAAAATAAAATAACAGACAATTTATAATTATATTATATTTCATCACTGAAAATAGATGCCTTTTGCTTTGAGGCTGTGGCCACGTTATGTTTCTGTCCAACACCAATCTTCATTGGTTTCCTGTGAGGTGTTTTGGATCCCCATCTCTTGCTATGAACTGGCAAAACAGCAGAATCCCCTTGACAATCTTGATTTCTCAAGGGAAATGAGAGAACACTATACACCATCCAAGATATTAAAATATTGTCAAGGCCCAACACGGCTGAATACTCAGAGGAGATGGCCTGTGAGGCGCCGCCTTTCGACTTTTCCCCCTTAGTATGGTGGTCAGTAACATGCGGGAGACTGCGGAGGGGGTCATTTTTTTAATTGGGAACTGATGTGCTTTTACTCAATTCGGGAACCTCTCAAGCCAAATTTGTAGTATTTTGCACGAATTGCAAGAGATGTTTACAAGTCGACGGTTGAAGTGGAAGCTCGTATTGAGTTTGCTAGAGAATGATTTGCCAAGACTTTGATAGCTCAGTTGGTAGAGCCGAGGACTGTAGTGGTAAAACAGGCATCCTTAGGTCGCTGGTTCAAATCCGGCTAGAAGGACTTTTGCCAAATGCACATTTTATTGAATACTTGGAAAGTAAAATACTTGGAAAATGACATAACAGACAATTTATAATTATATTATATTTCATCACTGAAAATAGATGCCTTTTGCTTTGAGGCTGTGGCCACATTATTTTTCTGTCCAACACCAATCTTCTTTGGTTTCCTGTGAGGTATTTTGGATCCCCATCTCTTGCTATGAACTGACAAAACAGCAGAATCCCCTTGACAATCTTGATTTCTCAAGGGAAATGGGAGAACACTATACACCATCCAAGATATTAAAATATTGTCAAGGCCGAACACTGATGAATACTCTGAGGAGATGGCCTGTGAGGCGCCGCCTTTCAACTTTTCCTCCTTAGTATGGTGGTCAGTAACATGCGGGAGACCGCGGAGGGGGTCATTTTTTTAATTGTGAACTGATGTGCTTTTACTCAATTCGGGAACCTCACAAGCCAAATTTGTAGTATTTTGCACGAATTGCAAGAGATGTTTGAATGTCGACGGTTGAAGTGGACGCTCGTATTGAGCTTGCTAGAGACTGATTTGCCAAGCCTTCGATAGCTCAGTTGGTAGAGCGGAGGACTGTAGTGGTAAAACAAGCATCCTTCGGTCGCTGGTTCAAACCCGGCTCGAAGGACTTTTGCCAAATGCACATTTTATTGAATACTTGGAAAGTAAAATACTTGGAAAGTAAAATAACAGACAATTTATAATTATATTATATTTCATCACTGAAAATAGATGCCTTTTGCTTTGAGGCTGTGGCCACGTTATTTTTCTGTCCGACACCAATCTTCGTTGGTTTCCTGTGAGGTGTTTTGGATCCCCATCTCTTGCTATGAACTGACAAAACAGCAGAATCCCCTTGACAATCTTGATTTCTCAAGGGAAATGGGAGAACACTATACACCATCCAAGATATTAAAATATTGTCAAGGCCGAACACTGATGAATACTCTGAGGAGATGGCCTGTGAGGCGCCGCCTTTCAACTTTTCCTCCTTAGTATGGTGGTCAGTAACATGCGGGAGGCGGTCATTTTTTTTGTTGGGAACTGATATGCTTTTACTCAATTCGGGAACCTCACAAGCCAAATTTGTAGTATTTTGCACGAATTGCAAGAGATGTTTGCATATCGACGGTTGAAGTGGAAGCTCGAATTGAGCTTGCTAGAGAACGGTTTGCCAAGCCTTCGATAGCTCAGTTGGTAGAGCAGAGGACTGTAGTGGTAAAACAGGCATCCTTAGGTCGCTGGTTCAAATCCCGATTGAAGGAATTTTGCCAAATGCAAATTTTATTGAATACTTGGAAAGTAAAATACTTGGAAAATAAAATAACAGACAATTTATAATTATATTATATTTCATCACTGAAAATAGATGCCTTTTGCTTTGAGGCTGTGGCCACGTTATGTTTCTGTCCAACACCAATCTTCATTGGTTTCCTGTGAGGTGTTTTGGATCCCCATCTCTTGCTATGAACTGGCAAAACAGCAGAATCCCCTTGACAATCTTGATTTCTCAAGGGAAATGAGAGAACACTATACACCATCCAAGATATTAAAATATTGTCAAGGCCCAACACGGCTGAATACTCAGAGGAGATGGCCTGTGAGGCGCCGCCTTTCGACTTTTCCCCCTTAGTATGGTGGTCAGTAACATGCGGGAGACTGCGGAGGGGGTCATTTTTTTAATTGGGAACTGATGTGCTTTTACTCAATTCGGGAACCTCTCAAGCCAAATTTGTAGTATTTTGCACGAATTGCAAGAGATGTTTACAAGTCGACGGTTGAAGTGGAAGCTCGTATTGAGTTTGCTAGAGAATGATTTGCCAAGACTTCGATAGCTCAGTTGGTAGAGCCGAGGACTGTAGTGGTAAAACAGGCATCCTTAGGTCGCTGGTTCAAATCCGGCTCGAAGGACTTTTGCCAAATGCACATTTTATTGAATACTTGGAAAGTAAAATACTTGGAAAGTAAAATAACAGACAATTTATAATTATATTATATTTCATCACTGAAAATAGATGCCTTTTGCTTTGAGGCTGTGGCCACGTTATTTTTCTGTCCGACACCAATCTTCGTTGGTTTCCTGTGAGGTATTTTGGATCCCCATCTCTTGCTATGAACTGACAAAACAGCAGAATCCCCTTGACAATCTTGATTTCTCAAGGGAAATGGGAGAACACTATACACCATCCAAGATATTAAAATATTGTCAAGGCCGAACACTGATGAATACTCTGAGGAGATGGCCTGTGAGGCGCCGCCTTTCAACTTTTCCTCCTTAGTATGGTGGTCAGTAACATGCGGGAGACCGCGGAGGGGGTCATTTTTTTAATTGTGAACTGATGTGCTTTTACTCAATTCGGGAACCTCACAAGCCAAATTTGTAGTATTTTGCACGAATTGCAAGAGATGTTTACAAGTCGACGGTTGAAGTGGAAGCTCGTATTGAGTTTGCTAGAGAATGATTTGCCAAGCCTTCGAAAGCTCAGTTGGTAGAGCGGCGGACTGTAGTGGTAAAACAGGCATCCTTAGGTCGCTGGTTCAAATCCGGCTCGAAGGACTTTTGCCAAATGCACATTTTATTGAATACTTGGAAAGTAAAATACTTGGAAAATGACATAACAGACAATTTATAATTATATTATATTTCATCACTGAAAATAGATGCCTTTTGCTTTGAGGCTGTGGCCACATTATTTTTCTGTCCAACACCAATCTTCTTTGGTTTCCTGTGAGGTATTTTGGATCCCCATCTCTTGCTATGAACTGACAAAACAGCAGAATCCCCTTGACAATCTTGATTTCTCAAGGGAAATGGGAGAACACTATACACCATCCAAGATATTAAAATATTGTCAAGGCCGAACACTGATGAATACTCTGAGGAGATGGCCTGTGAGGCGCCGCCTTTCAACTTTTCCTCCTTAGTATGGTGGTCAGTAACATGCGGGAGACCGCGGAGGGGGTCATTTTTTTAATTGTGAACTAATGTGCTTTTACTCAATTCGGGAACCTCACAAGCCAAATTTGTAGTATTTTGCACGAATTGCAAGAGATGTTTGAATGTCGACGGTTGAAGTGGACGCTCGTATTGAGCTTGCTAGAGACTGATTTGCCAAGCCTTCGATAGCTCAGTTGGTAGAGCGGAGGACTGTAGTGGTAAAACAAGCATCCTTCGGTCGCTGGTTCAAACCCGGCTCGAAGGACTTTTGCCAAATGCACATTTTATTGAATACTTGGAAAGTAAAATACTTGGAAAGTAAAATAACAGACAATTTATAATTATATTATATTTCATCACTGAAAATAGATGCCTTTTGCTTTGAGGCTGTGGTTTCCTGTGAGGTGTTTTGGATCCCCATCTCTTGCTATGAACTGGCAAAACAGCAGAATCCCCTTGACAATCTTGATTTTTCAAGGGAAATGAGAGAACACTGTACACCATCCAAGATATTAAAATATTGTCAAGGCCCAACACGGCTGAATACTCTGAGGAGATGGCCTGTGAGGCGCCTCCTTTCAACTTTTCCCCCTTAGTATGGTGGTCAGTAACATGCGGGAGACTGCGGAGGGGGTCATTTTTTTAATTGGGAACTGATGTGCTTTTACTAAATTCGGGAACCTCACAAGCCAAATTTGTAGTATTTTGCACGAATTGCAAGAGATGTTTACAAGTCGACGGTTGAAGTGGAAGCTCGTATTGAGTTTGCTAGAGAATGATTTGCCAAGCCTTCGATAGCTCAGTTGGTAGAGCCGAGGACTGTAGTGGTAAAACAGGCATCCTTCGGTCGCTGGTTCAAACCCGGCTCGAAGGACTTTTGCCAAATGCACATTTTATTGAATACTTGGAAAGTAAAATACTTGGAAAGTAAAATAACAGACAATTTATAATTATATTATATTTCATCACTGAAAATAGATGCCTTTTGCTTTGAGGCTGTGGCCACGTTATTTTTCTGTCCGACACCAATCTTCGTTGGTTTCCTGTGAGGTGTTTTGGATCCCCATCTCTTGCTATGAACTGACAAAACAGCAGAATCCCCTTGACAATCTTGATTTCTCAAGGGAAATGGGAGAACACTATACACCATCCAAGATATTAAAATATTGTCAAGGCCGAACACTGATGAATACTCTGAGGAGATGGCCTGTGAGGCGCCGCCTTTCAACTTTTCCTCCTTAGTATGGTGGTCAGTAACATGCGGGAGACTGCGGAGGCGGTCATTTTTTTAATTGGGAACTGATATGCTTTTACTCAATTCGGGAACCTCACAAGCCAAATTTGTAGTATTTTGCACGAATTGCAAGAGATGTTTGCATATCGACGGTTGAAGTGGAAGCTCGAATTGAGCTTGCTAGAGAAAGGTTTGCCAAGCCTTCGATAGCTCAGTTGGTAGAGCAGAGGACTGTAGTGGTAAAACAGGCATCCTTAGGTCGCTGGTTCAAATCCAGATTGAAGGACTTTTGCCAAATGCACATTTTATTGAATACTTGGAAAGTAAAATACTTGGAAAGTAAAATAACAGACAATTTATAATTATATTATATTTCATCACTGAAAATAGATGCCTTTTGCTTTGAGGCTGTGGCCACGTTATGTTTCTGTCCAACACCAATCTTCATTGGTTTCCTGTGAGGTGTTTTGGATCCCCATCTCTTGCTATGAACTGGCAAAACAGCAGAATCCCCTTGACAATCTTGATTTCTCAAGGGAAATGAGAGAACACTATACACCATCCAAGATATTAAAATATTGTCAAGGCCCAACACGGCTGAATACTCAGAGGAGATGGCCTGTGAGGCGCTGCCTTTCGACTTTTCCCCCTTAGTATGGTGGTCAGTAACATGCGGGAGACTGCGGAGGGGGTCATTTTTTTAATTGGGAACTGATGTGCTTTTACTCATTTCGGGAACCTCTCAAGCCAAATTTGTAGTATTTTGCACGAATTGCAAGAGATGTTTACAAGTCGACGGTTGAAGTGGAAGCTCGTATTGAGTTTGCTAGAGAATGATTTGCCAAGACTTCGATAGCTCAGTTGGTAGAGCCAAGGACTGTAGTGGTAAAACAGGCATCCTTAGGTCGCTGGTTCAAATCCGGCTCGAAGGACTTTTGCCAAATGCACATTTTATTGAATACTTGGAAAGTAAAATACTTGGAAAATGACATAACAGACAATTTATAATTATATTATATTTCATCACTGAAAATAGATGCCTTTTGCTTTGAGGCTGTGGCCACATTATTTTTCTGTCCAACACCAATCTTCTTTGGTTTCCTGTGAGGTATTTTGGATCCCCATCTCTTGCTATGAACTGACAAAACAGCAGAATCCCCTTGACAATCTTGATTTCTCAAGGGAAATGGGAGAACACTATACACCATCCAAGATATTAAAATATTGTCAAGGCCGAACACTGATGAATACTCTGAGGAGATGGCCTGTGAGGCGCCGCCTTTCAACTTTTCCTCCTTAGTATGGTGGTCAGTAACATGCGGGAGACCGCGGAGGGGATCATTTTTTTAATTGTGAACTGATGTGCTTTTACTCAATTCGGGAACCTCACAAGCCAAATTTGTAGTATTTTGCACGAATTGCAAGAGATGTTTGAATGTCGACGGTTGAAGTGGACGCTCGTATTGAGCTTGCTAGAGACTGATTTGCTAAGCCTTCGATAGCTCAGTTGGTAGAGCGGAGGACTGTAGTGGTAAAACAAGCATCCTTCGGTCGCTGGTTCAAACCCGGCTCGAAGGACTTTTGCCAAATGCACATTTTATTGAATACTTGGAAAGTAAAATACTTGGAAAGTAAAATAACAGACAATTTATAATTATATTATATTTCATCACTGAAAATAGATGCCTTTTGCTTTGAGGCTGTGGCCACGTTATTTTTCTGTCCGACACCAATCTTCGTTGGTTTCCTGTGAGGTGTTTTGGATCCCCATCTCTTGCTATGAACTGACAAAACAGCAGAATCCCCTTGACAATCTTGATTTCTCAAGGGAAATGGGAGAACACTATACACCATCCAAGATATTAAAATATTGTCAAGGCCGAACACTGATGAATACTCTGAGGAGATGGCCTGTGAGGCGCCGCCTTTCAACTTTTCCTCCTTAGTATGGTGGTCAGTAACATGCGGGAGACTGCGGAGGCGGTCATTTTTTTAATTGGGAACTGATATGCTTTTACTCAATTCGGGAACCTCACAAGCCAAATTTGTAGTATTTTGCACGAATTGCAAGAGATGTTTGCATATCGATGGTTGAAGTGGAAGCTCGAATTGAGCTTGCTAGAGAACGGTTTGCCAAGCCTTCGATAGCTCAGTTGGTAGAGCAGAGGACTGTAGTGGTAAAACAGGCATCCTTAGGTCGCTGGTTCAAATCCAGATTGAAGGACTTTTGCCAAATGCAAATTTTATTGAATACTTGGAAAGTAAAATACTTGGAAAATAAAATAACAGACAATTTATAATTATATTATATTTCATCACTGAAAATAGATGCCTTTTGCTTTGAGGCTGTGGCCACGTTATGTTTCTGTCCAACACCAATCTTCATTGGTTTCCTGTGAGGTGTTTTGGATCCCCATCTCTTGCTATGAACTGGCAAAACAGCAGAATCCCCTTGACAATCTTGATTTCTCAAGGGAAATGAGAGAACACTATACACCATCCAAGATATTAAAATATTGTCAAGGCCCAACACGGCTGAATACTCAGAGGAGATGGCCTGTGAGGCGCCGCCTTTCGACTTTTCCCCCTTAGTATGGTGGTCAGTAACATGCGGGAGACTGCGGAGGGGGTCATTTTTTTAATTGGGAACTGATGTGCTTTTACTCAATTCGGGAACCTCTCAAGCCAAATTTGTAGTATTTTGCACGAATTGCAAGAGATGTTTACAAGTCGACGGTTGAAGTGGAAGCTCGTATTGAGTTTGCTAGAGAATGATTTGCCAAGACTTCGATAGCTCAGTTGGTAGAGCTGAGGACTGTAGTGGTAAAACAGGCATCCTTAGGTCGCTGGTTCAAATCCGGCTCGAAGGACTTTTGCCAAATGCACATTTTATTGAATACTTGGAAAGTAAAATACTTGGAAAGTAAAATAACAGACAATTTATAATTATATTATATTTCATCACTGAAAATAGATGCCTTTTGCTTTGAGGCTGTGGCCACGTTATTTTTCTGTCCGACACCAATCTTCGTTGGTTTCCTGTGAGGTATTTTGGATCCCCATCTCTTGCTATGAACTGACAAAACAGCAGGATCCCCTTGACAATCTTGATTTCTCAAGGGAAATGGGAGAACACTATACACCATCCAAGATATTAAAATATTGTCAAGGCCGAACACTGATGAATACTCTCAGGAGATGGCCTGTGAGGCGCCGCCTTTCAACTTTTCCCCCTTAGTATGGTGGTCAGTAACATGCGGGAGACTGCGGAGGGGGTCATTTTTTTAATTGGGAACTGATGTGCTTTTACTCAATTCGGGAACGTCACAAGCCAAATTTGTAGTATTTTGCACGAATTGCAAGAGATGTTTACAAGTCGACGGTTGAAGTGGAAGCTCGTATTGAGCTTGCTAGAGACTGATTTGCCAAGCCTTTGATAGCTCAGTTGGTAGAGCGGAGGATTGTAGTGGTAAAACAGGCATCCTTAGGTCGCTGGTTCAAATCTGGCTCGAAGGACTTTTGCCAAATGCACATTTTATTGAATACTTGGAAAGTAAAATACTTGGAAAGTAAAATAACAGACAATTTATAATTATATTATATTTCATCACTGAAAATAGATGCCTTTTGCTTTGAGGCTGTGGCCACGTTATTTTTCTGTCCGACACCAATCTTCGTTGGTTTCCTGTGAGGTATTTTGGATCCCCATCTCTTGCTATGAACTGACAAAACAGCAGAATCCCCTTGACAATCTTGATTTCTCAAGGGAAATGGGAGAACACTATACACCATCCAAGATATTAAAATATTGTCAAGGCCGAACACTGATGAATACTCTCAGGAGATGGCCTGTGAGGCGCCGCCTTTCAACTTTTCCTCCTTAGTATGGTGGTCAGTAACATGCGGGAGACTGCGGAGGGGGTCATTTTTTTAATTGGGAACTGATGTGCTTTTACTCAATTCGGGAACCTCACAAGCCAAATTTGTAGTATTTTGCACGAATTGCAAGAGATGTTTACAAGTCGACGGTTGAAGTGGAAGCTCGTATTGAGTTTGCTAGAGAATGATTTGCCAAGCCTTTGATAGCTCAGTTGGTAGAGCGGAGGATTGTAGTGGTAAAACAGGCATCCTTAGGTTGCTGGTTCAAATCCGGCTCGAAGGACTTTTGCCAAATGCAAATTTTATTGAATACTTGGAAAGTAAAATACTTGGAAAATAAAATAACAGACAATTTATAATTATATTATATTTCATCACTGAAAATAGATGCCTTTTGCTTTGAGGCTGTGGCCACGTTATGTTTCTGTTCAACACCAATCTTCATTGTTTTCCTGTGAGGTATTTTGGATCCACATCTCTTGCTACGAACTGGCAAAACAGCAGAATCCCCTTGACAATCTTGATTTCTCAAGGGAAATGAGAGAACACTATACACCATCCAAGATATTAAAATATTGTCAAGGCCCAACACGGCTGAATACTCTGAGGAGATGGCCTGTGAGGCGCCGCCTTTCAACTTTTCCCCCTTAGTATGGTGGTCAGTAACATGCGGGAGACTGCGGAGGGGGTCATTTTTTTAATTGGGAACTGATGTGCTTTTACTCAATTCGGGAACCTCACAAGCCAAATTTGTAGTATTTTGCACGAATTGCAAGAGATGTTTACAAGTCGACGGTTGAAGTGGAAGCTCGTATTGAGTTTGCTAGAGAATGATTTGCCAAGCCTTTGATAGCTCAGTTGGTAGAGCGGGTGACTGTAGTGGTAAAACAGGCATCCTCAGGTTGCTGGTTCAAATCCGGCTCGAAGGACTTTTGCCAAATGCAAATTTTATTGAATACTTGGAAAGTAAAATACTTGGAAAATAAAATAACAGACAATTTATAATTATATTATATTTCATCACTGAAAATAGATGCCTTTTGCTTTGAGGCTGTGGCCACGTTATGTTTCTGTCCAACACCAATCTTCATTGTTTTCCTGTGAGGTGTTTTGGATCCCCATCTCTTGCTATGAACTGGCAAAACAGCAGAATCCCCTTGACAATCTTGATTTCTCAAGGGAAATGAGAGAACACTATACACCATCCAAGATATTAAAATATTGTCAAGACCCAACACGGCTGAATACTCTGAGGAGATGGCCTGTGAGGCGCCGCCTTTCAACTTTTCCCCCTTAGTATGGTGGTCAGTAACATGCGGGAGACTGCGGAGGGGGTCATTTTTTTAATTGTGAACTGATGTGCTTTTACTCAATTCGGGAACCTCACAAGCCAAATTTGTAGTATTTTGCACGAATTGCAAGAGATGTTTACAAGTCGACGGTTGAAGTGGAAGCTCGTATTGAGTTTGCTAGAGCACAATTTGCAAAGCCTTCGATAGCTCAGTTGGTAGAGCGGAGGACTGTAGTGTGAAAACAGGCATCCTTAGGTCGCTGGTTCAAATCCGGCTCGAAGGACTTTTGCCAAATGCACATTTTATTGAATACTTGGAAAGTAAAATACTTGGAAAGTAAAATAACAGACAATTTATAATTATATTATATTTCATCACTGAAAATAGATGCCTTTAGCTTTGAGGCTGTGGCCACGTTATTTTTCTGTCCGACACCAATCTTCGTTGGTTTCCTGTGAGGTATTTTGGATCCCCATCTCTTGCTATGAACTGACAAAACAGCAGAATCCCCTTGACAATCTTGATTTCTCAAGGGAAATGGGAGAACACTATACACCATCCAAGATATTAAAATATTGTCAAGGCCGAACACTGATGAATACTCTGAGGAGATGGCCTGTGAGGCGCCGCCTTTCAACTTTTCCTCCTTAGTATGGTGGTCAGTAACATGCGGGAGACTGCGGAGGGGGTCATTTTTTTAATTGTGAACTGATGTGCTTTTACTCAATTCGGGAACCTCACAAGCCAAATTTGTAGTATTTTGCACGAATTGCAAGAGATGTTTGAATGTCGACGGTTGAAGTGGAAGCTCGTATTGAGCTTGCTACAAACTGATTTGCCAAGCCTTCGATAGCTCAGTTGGTAGAGCAGAGGACTGTAGTGGTAAAACAGGCATCCTTAGGTCGCTGGTTCAAACCCGGCTCGAAAGACTTTTGCCAAATGCACCTTTTATTGAATACTTGGAAAGTAAAATACTTGGAAAGTAAAATAACAGACAATTTATAATCATATTATATTTCATCACTGAAAATAGATGCCTTTTGCTTTGAGGCTGTGGCCACGTTATTTTTCTGTCCAACACGAATCTTCATTGGTTTCCTGTGAGGTGTTTTGGATCCCCATCTCTTGCTATGAACTGGCAAAACAGCAGAATCCCCTTGACAATCTTGATTTCTCAAGGGAAATGAGAGAACACTATACACCATCCAAGATATTCAAATATTGTCAAGGCTCAACACGGCTGAATGCTCTGAGGAGATGGCCTGTGAGGCGCCACCTTTCAACTTTTCCCCCTTAGTATGGTGGTCAGTAGCATGCGGGAGACTGCGGAGGGGGTCATTTTTTTAATTGTGAACTGATGTGCTTTTACTCAATTCGGGAACCTCACAAGCCAAATTTGGAGTATTTTGCACGAATTGCAAGAGATGTTTGAATGTCGATGGTTGAAGTGGAAGCTCGTATTGAGCTTGCTAGAGACTGATTTGCCAAGCCTTAGGTAGCTCAGTTGGTAGAGCAGAGGACTGTAGTGGTAAAACAGGCATCCTTAGGTCGCTGGTTCAAATCCGGCTCGAAGGACTTTTGCCAAATGCAAATTTTATTGAATACTTGGAAAGTAAAATACTTGGAAAATAAAATAACAGACAATTTATAATTATATTATATTTCATCACTGAAAATAGATGCCTTTTGCTTTGAGGCTGTGGCCACGTTATGTTTCTGTTCAACACCAATCTTCATTGTTTTCCTGTGAGGTGTTTTGGATCCACATCTCTTGCTACGAACTGGCAAAACAGCAGAATCCCCTTGACAATCTTGATTTCTCAAGGGAAATGAGAGAACACTATACACCATCCAAGATATTAAAATATTGTCAAGGCCCAACACGGCTGAATACTCTGAGGAGATGGCCTGTGAGGCGCCGCCTTTCAACTTTTCCCCCTTAGTATGGTGGTCAGTAACATGCGGGAGACTGCGGAGGGGGTCATTTTTTTAATTGGGAACTGATGTGCTTTTACTCAATTCGGGAACCTCACTAGCCAAATTTGTAGTATTTTGCACGAATTGCAAGAGATGTTTACAAGTCGACGGTTGAAGTGGAAGCTCGTATTGAGTTTGCTAGAGAACGATTTGCCAAGCCTTTGATAGCTCAGTTGGTAGAGCGGGTGACTGTAGCGGTAAAACAGGCATCCTTAGGTTGCTGGTTCAAATCCGGCTCGAAGGACTTTTGCCAAATGCAAATTTTATTGAATACTTGGAAAGTAAAATACTTGGAAAATAAAATAACAGACAATTTATAATTATATTATATTTCATCACTGAAAATAGATGCCTTTTGCTTTGAGGCTGTGGCCACGTTATGTTTCTGTCCAACACCAATCTTCATTGTTTTCCTGTGAGGTGTTTTGGATCCCCATCTCTTGCTATGAACTGGCAAAACAACAGAATCCCCTTGACAATCTTGATTTCTCAAGGGAAATGAGAGAACACTATACACCATCCAAGATATTAAAATATTGTCAAGACCCAACACGGCTGAATACTCTGAGGAGATGGCCTGTGAGGCGCCGCCTTTCAACTTTTCCCCCTTAGTATGGTGGTCAGTAACATGCGGGAGACTGCGGAGGGGGTCATTTTTTTAATTGTGAACTGATGTGCTTTTACTCAATTCGGGAACCTCACAAGCCAAATTTGTAGTATTTTGCACGAATTGCAAGAGAGGTTTACAAGTCGACGGTTGAAGTGGAAGCTCGTATTGAGTTTGCTAGAGCACAATTTGCAAAGCCTTCGATAGCTCAGTTGGTAGAGCGGAGGACTGTAGTGTGAAAACAGGCATCCTTAGGTCGCTGGTTCAAATCCGGCTCGAAAGACTTTTGCCAAATGCACATTTTATTGAATACTTGGAAAGTAAAATACTTGGAAAGTAAAATAACAGACAATTTATAATTATATTATATTTCATCACTGAAAATAGATGCCTTTTGCTTTGAGGCTGTGGCCACGTTATTTTTCTGTCCGACACCAATCTTCGTTGGTTTCCTGTGAGGTATTTTGGATCCCCATCTCTTGCTATGAACTGACAAAACAGCAGAATCCCCTTGACAATCTTGATTTCTCAAGGGTAATGGGAGAACACTATACACCATCCAAGATATTAAAATATTGTCAAGGCCGAACACTGATGAATACTCTGAGGAGATGGCCTGTGAGGCGCCGCCTTTCAACTTTTCCTCCTTAGTATGGTGGTCAGTAACATGCGGGAGACTGCGGAGGGGGTCATTTTTTTAATTGTGAACTGATGTGCTTTTACTCAATTCGGGAACCTCACAAGCCAAATTTGTAGTATTTTGCACGAATTGCAAGAGATGTTTGAATGTCGACGGTTGAAGTGGAAGCTCGTATTGAGCTTGCTACAAACTGATTTGCCAAGCCTTCGATAGCTCAGTTGGTAGAGCAGAGGACTGTAGTGGTAAAACAGGCATCCTTAGGTCGCTGGTTCAAACCCGGCTCGAAAGACTTTTGCCAAATGCACCTTTTATTGAATACTTGGAAAGTAAAATACTTGGAAAGTAAAATAACAGACAATTTATAATTATATTATATTTCATCACTGAAAATAGATGCCTTTTGCTTTGAGGCTGTGGCCACGTTATTTTTCTGTCCAACACGAATCTTCATTGGTTTCCTGTGAGGTGTTTTGGATCCCCATCTCTTGCTATGAACTGGCAAAACAGCAGAATCCCCTTGACAATCTTGATTTCTCAAGGGAAATGAGAGAACACTATACACCATCCAAGATATTCAAATATTGTCAAGGCTCAACACGGCTGAATGCTCTGAGGAGATGGCCTGTGAGGCGCCACCTTTCAACTTTTCCCCCTTAGTATGGTGGTCAGTAGCATGCGGGAGACTGCGGAGGGGGTCATTTTTTTAATTGTGAACTGATGTGCTTTTACTCAATTCGGGAACCTCACAAGCCAAATTTGTAGTATTTTGCACGAATTGCAAGAGATGTTTGAATGTCGATGGTTGAAGTGGAAGCTCGTATTGAGCTTGCTAGAGACTGATTTTCCAAGCCTTAGGTAGCTCAGTTGGTAGAGCAGAGGACTGTAGTGGTAAAACAGGCATCCTTAGGTCGCTGGTTCAAATCCAGATTGAAGGACTTTTGCCAAATGCAAATTTTATTGAATACTTGGAAAGTAAAATACTTGGAAAATAAAATAACAGAAAATTTATAATTATATTATATTTCATCACTGAAAATAGATGCCTTTTGCTTTGAGGCTGTGGCCACGTTATTTTTCTGTCCGACACCAATCTTCGTTGGTTTCCTGTGAGGTGTTTTGGATCCCAATCTCTTGCTATGAACTGACAAAACAGCAGAATCCCCTTGACAATCTTGATTTCTCAAGGGAAATGGGAGAACACTATACACCATCCAAGATATTAAAATATTGTCAAGGCCCAACACGGCTGAATACTCTGAGGAGATGGCCTGTGAGGCGCGCCTTTCAACTTTTCCCCCTTAGTATGGTGGTCAGTAACATGCGGGAGACTGCGGAGGGGGTCATTTTTTTAATTGGGAACTGATGTGCTTTTACTCAATTCGGGAACCTCACAAGCCAAATTTGTAGTATTTTGCACGAATTGCAAGAGATGTTTACAAGTCGACGGTTGAAGTGGAAGCTCGTATTGAGTTTGCTAGAGAATGATTTGCCAAGCCTTTGATAGCTCAGTTGGTAGAGCAGAGGACTGTAGTGGTAAAACAGGCATACTTAGGTTGCTGGTTCAAATCCGGCTCGAAGGACTTTTGCCAAATGTAAATTTTATTGAATACTTGGAAAGTAAAATACTTGGAAAATAAAATAACAGACAATTTATAATTATATTATATTTCATCACTGAAAATAGATGCCTTTTGCTTTGAGGCTGTGGCCACGTTATGTTTCTGTCCAACACCAATCTTCATTGTTTTCCTGTGAGGTGTTTTGGATCCCCATCTCTTGCTATGAACTGGCAAAACAGCACAATCCCCTTGACAATCTTGATTTCTCAAGGGAAATGAGAGAACACTATACACCATCCAAGATATTAAAATATTGTCAAGGCCCAACACGGCTGAATACTCTGAGGAGATGGCCTGTGAGGCGCCGCCTTTCAACTTTTCCCCCTTAGTATGGTGGTCAGTAACATGCAGGAGACTGCGGAGGGGTTCATTTTTTTAATTGAGAACTGATGTGCTTTTACTCAATTCGGGAACCTCACAAGCCAAATTTGTAGTATTTTGCACGAATTGCAAGAGATGTTTACAAGTCGACGGTTGAAGTGGAAGCTCGTATTGAGTTTGCTAGAGAATGATTTGCCAAGCCTTCGATAGCTCGTCGCTGGTTCAAATCCGGCTCAAAGGACTTTTGCCAAATGCACATTTTATTGAATACTTGGAAAGTAAAATACTTGGAAAGTAAAATAACAGACAATTTATAATTATATTATATTTCATCACTGAAAATAGATGCCTTTTGCTTTGAGGCTGTGGCCACGTTATTTTTCTGTCCAACACGAATCTTCATTGGTTTCCTGTGAGGTGTTTTGGATCCCCATTTCTTGCTATGAACTGGCAAAACAGCAGAATCCCCTTGACAATCTTGATTTCTCAAGGAAAATGAGAGAACACTATACACCATCCAAGATATTAAAATATTGTCAAGGCCGAACACTGATGAATACTCTGAGGAGATGGCCTGTGAGGCGCCGCCTTTCAACTTTTCCTCCTTAGTATGGTGGTCAGTAACATGCGGGAGACTGCGGAGGGGGTCATTTTTTTAATTGTGAACTGATGTGCTTTTACTCAATTCGGGAACCTCACAAGCCAAATTTGTAGTATTTTGCACGAATTGCAAGAGATGTTTGAATGTCGACGGTTGAAGTGGAAGCTCGTATTGAGCTTGCTAGAGACTGGTTGGCCTAGCCTTCGATAGCTCAGTTGGTAGAGCAGAGGACTGTAGTGGTAAAACAGGCATCCTTAGGTCGGTGGTTCCAATCCGGCATGAAGGACTTTTGCCAAATGCACATTTTATTGAATACTTGGAAAGTAAAATACTTGGAAAGTAAAATAACAGACAATTTATAATTATATTATATTTCATCACTGAAAATAGATGCCTTTAGCTTTGAGGCTGTGGCCACGTTATTTTTCTGTCCGACACCAATCTTCGTTGGTTTCCTGTGAGGTATTTTGGATCCCCATCTCTTGCTATGAACTGACAAAACAGCAGAATCCCCTTGACAATCTTGATTTCTCAAGGGAAATGGGAGAACACTATACACCATCCAAGATATTAAAATATTGTCAAGGCCGAACACTGATGAATACTCTGAGGAGATGGCCTGTGAGGCGCCGCCTTTCAACTTTTCCTCCTTAGTATGGTGGTCAGTAACATGCGGGAGACTGCGGAGGGGGTCATTTTTTTAATTGTGAACTGATGTGCTTTTACTCAATTCGGGAACCTCACAAGCCAAATTTGTAGTATTTTGCACGAATTGCAAGAGATGTTTGAATGTCGACGGTTGAAGTGGAAGCTCGTATTGAGCTTGCTACAAACTGATTTGCCAAGCCTTCGATAGCTCAGTTGGTAGAGCAGAGGACTGTAGTGGTAAAACAGGCATCCTTAGGTCGCTGGTTCAAACCCGGCTCGAAAGACTTTTGCCAAATGCACCTTTTATTGAATACTTGGAAAGTAAAATACTTGGAAAGTAAAATAACAGACAATTTATAATTATATTATATTTCATCACTGAAAATAGATGCCTTTTGCTTTGAGGCTGTGGCCACGTTATTTTTCTGTCCAACACGAATCTTCATTGGTTTCCTGTGAGGTGTTTTGGATCCCCATCTCTTGCTATGAACTGGCAAAACAGCAGAATCCCCTTGACAATCTTGATTTCTCAAGGGAAATGAGAGAACACTATACACCATCCAAGATATTCAAATATTGTCAAGGCTCAACACGGCTGAATGCTCTGAGGAGATGGCCTGTGAGGCGCCACCTTTCAACTTTTCCCCCTTAGTATGGTGGTCAGTAGCATGCGGGAGACTGCGGAGGGGGTCATTTTTTTAATTGTGAACTGATGTGCTTTTACTCAATTCGGGAACCTCACAAGCCAAATTTGGAGTATTTTGCACGAATTGCAAGAGATGTTTGAATGTCGATGGTTGAAGTGGAAGCTCGTATTGAGCTTGCTAGAGACTGATTTGCCAAGCCTTAGGTAGCTCAGTTGGTAGAGCAGAGGACTGTAGTGGTAAAACAGGCATCCTTAGGTCGCTGGTTCAAATCCAGATTGAAGGACTTTTGCCAAATGCAAATTTTATTGAATACTTGGAAAGTAAAATACTTGGAAAATAAAATAACAGAAAATTTATAATTATATTATATTTCATCACTGAAAATAGATGCCTTTTGCTTTGAGGCTGTGGCCACGTTATTTTTCTGTCCGACACCAATCTTCGTTGGTTTCCTGTGAGGTATTTTGGATCCCCATCTCTTGCTATGAACTGACAAAACAGCAGAATCCCCTTGACAATCTTGATTTCTCAAGGGAAATGGGAGAACACTATACACCATCCATGATATTAAAATATTGTCAAGGCCGAACACTGATGAATACTCTCAGGAGATGGCCTGTGAGGCGCCGCCTTTCAACTTTTCCTCCTTAGTATGGTGGTCAGTAACATGCGGGAGAATGCGGAGGGGGTCATTTTTTTTTTTTTTTTTAAAACATATCTTTATTATTTTCATTAGTCGTAACACAACAAAAACAGAGAAAATTCGTGCCAACATTTCTCCCCCCAACACCCCTTCTCCCCTCCCCCCTCCCCCCCCGGGACCTTGGGACTCAGTTCGTGGACGTCTTTATGCATTGAAAATGTCCGTGACCTTTATGTTGTGGGGGCACCATTGTTCCATAAAGTCTGACTGCAGGTGTTCCAAAACCCCTCCCCATTCTTCGGCGAACCTGCTCCTAGTGCCCTGGATTATGTGGGTGACCTTTTCCATTGCTAGCTGCGCCCATACTTTTTGTAGCCACATAAATATTAGCGGGGTTTCCTTCTTTTTCCAGTTTTGAGCAATTGTTGTCCATGCCGCGATGAGGAGTCCCATAAAGCTTCTTCGTTGTGCTTTCGTGTAGCTTCTTGTAGTGTCATCTCCCATGCCACACATCCATACGCTCTCATCAATTTGTCCCACATCTGGAAAAATTTTGCCCATTTCTCCTTTTACTTCTTCCCAGAACGGGACTATCCCCTTACAGGCCCACCAGATGTGTCTCCACGTCCCTACTTCTCCGCACTCCCTCCAGCATAGGTTAGATGTTCTTGGAAACATAGTATGTAGCCTCTCAGGCGTGTAGTGCCACTGGGTCACTATTTTTATCCACATTTCTCTCATCTGCACCGCTCTCGTCAGTTTGGGGATCTGGGCCCATATGTCCTCCCACAGTTTCCTCGTTGGTTCCCTTCCCAACGTTTTATCCCATTTGCGCATATATGCCCATTTGGTCTCTTCATCTTGTTTGTTTATAAAGGAGTATAGTGTCGAGATCCATTTCTTTGCCCCTGAATTGGTTGTGATGTATTTCTCAAATGGGGTTAGGGTTCTCGTGGCCGCCTTCGCTATTTCGGCGGTTTTTAGCCAGTGCTTGAGTTGTTCATAAGTATATCTGTTCCGTGTGGTTCTTGTTGGGAGTGCAAGGCACGATTCGTATTGAATAATTTCATTGTTACAGAACATTTCCCCTATTTTTGTTATGCCCGCCTCTTCCCATTTGTCTGGTGTTCCTTGCTCCAGGCCTGGCGGAAACTGCGGGTTCCTCCATATGGGAGTGAATGGGCCCGTTGCGTTAGTCATTGTGCCCTTTCTAGTTTGGATGTCCCATGCCTCCAGGGTCGTGCTCAGTATAACGCTTATCCCAGTGTTGGGGTCTCTGTGTTGTTTCTGCTTCCAGAGTAATTCCACTAGTGGTGTTCTAGCCACCGCCCTATCTTGTGCGGCCCATAATTGTTGTGGGTCCTCTCCCAGCCATTCCCGGAGCACCTTCAATTGGGCCGCTTGGTGGTATTTTTGAAAGTGGGGCAGTGCCATCCCTCCTTCCCCAGAGGCCGCGGTTAAAACCGCCCTAGATAGCCTCGGAGTTTTCCCTTTCCACACAAAGTTTGAGACTACCCTCAGGAGTGATCTGAAGAATGTGCGGGGAATCCCCACCGGCAGGGCCTGGAAGTGGTACAGAAGCTTTGGGAGTATGGTCATCTTTACTGCCTGTATTCTACCCCACCATGATATTAGCAGTGGGTTCCATCTTTCTATGTCTTTTCGAACGTTAGCAAGAAGCTGTGGGTAGTTTCTGCTGTACAATTGGTCTACCTTGTGTGTGAGAGTGATTCCCAGGTATTTAATACCCTCCTTCGCTATCTTCAGGTTGAGTGCCCTTGCTTCTCTCTTAATTTTATCCCCGTTGCCTGCTAGTATTAGAATTTCCGATTTGTTTCTGTTAATTTTTAGTCCCGAGATGGCCCCGAAAGTTTCTAACTCTCCCATTGCTGCTGCTAGTGATCTATCCGGCTCCTCTAGTGCCAGCAGCATGTCGTCCGCATATGCGGTAATCTTGTGTTGCATGCCTGCCATCGCTATCCCCTTAACATCCCCAGCTTCCCTAATTTTCATCAGTAGTGGTTCCAGGAATATAGCATATAATAGGGGGGAGAGTGGACACCCCTGCTTAGTTCCCCGAGAGATGAACACCTTCTCCGATACCTCCCCATTGATGGCCACCCTGCAAGTTGGGGCATTGTAATTTGCTTTTATCCTGGCAATAAAATGTTCCCCAAATCCCATACATTGAAGTGTTTTAAACAACAAGGACCATTCCACCCGGTCAAATGCTTTCTCGGCATCAAGTGCCAGGAGGATTGC